>NW_006774067.1:2288037-2337364 GCF_000442215.2 Lipotes vexillifer
CCACCCACCACCCACCGTTCCCCGAGCTCTGGGCTTTGGCGGCGGGGGCTGAAGGCGAGCGGCGGGGAAAGGACAGCTTCAGCAGCGGCTGCTTAGCGGGGAGAAGCGAGACCTGCAGGTCCAAGTCGGAGCCGGGTGGTCTCACCTTCGAGCGGGTGAGCTCGCCGGACCTCGGGTCAGCTCCGCGGCAGCCAACGCCGGCTGCTCTGCCGGCTCCCGGCTGGGTCGCGAAGCGTCGGCTGGACCCGCCCCGAGCTCCATGGTCCGCCCGGCCCCGCGCGATGGTGACTCTGGGCGCCGAAGTCGGCGCGGAGCGAGCCCACAGCAGCTCGCACAATGAGGGCGAGTGGCGCGGCGCGCGGCCGGCGGGGGCTGTCTCCGCGAGCCCAGCGCCACGGGAAGCGGCCCAGCCACCTGAACCCGAAAAACGCCAACAAGTAGTTTCTCGTTGGAGAAGGGCGGCTCGGCTGGGTGTCGGGACTCCGTCCGGCTGCCCGGTGCACCTCGTCCACTCGGACACCATAGCAGAACCACTTTTCTCTCAGTCTCGTTAAGGTACCTAGAGGCGGGAGGGCAAGGGGCTGATTTGCCGGGAAGGCAAGGCAGGCATCCCCCCTCCGTTCCGCAGTAGGATTGGAGAGGTGAAGCCCAGGGGAGAGGTGGCTGGGAGATCGGAAACGGGGACACTGTCAGCCAGGACTCCCAGCTCGGGGATGCAGGGGGTGTGCCTCCAGCAGCTTTTCCCCGTGCCTCGCTCCTCCTAGAAAGCACCCCTCCGCCCGCAAGACGTTTGCATTTCTTGGGAAAGGGGGATGGGGTGGGATGCACTGATCACTTCTGTTCCCCAAAATGGATCCTAGTCAGTCGTTTCCTTTCCCAAGTAATAATAATTTCAACAATAGCAGTAATGTGAAAAGGAAATTGGATCAGGAAATTAGGGAGAAGTCTCCTTGGTGAAAGGCACCAGCAGGGACTTCTTTTTCGCTCTGACTTCCGCGTTCAGTCTATTTGCCTGGCCCGGGAAGGGGAGTAGAGGTCGCGCAAGGGTCACTCCCCGCAAGCCAGACCACAGCGGGCTGCCCAGAGCTCACCGAGAGTACGCGTTTAGTGGGGGCTCGCCGCCCAGTCTGGGGGTCTCTCACCCAACACTGCCAAGTTGCCTGGGCAGAGAGAACTCCCTGCCTAAGGGAACAGCCTCCCGGAGAGGGTAGGAGGGAGAGGGTCTTGGAGTATGAGGGAGGAAAGGGACGGGGCACTGGGAGAGGACGGGGGTGGGGAGAGGGGGAGGGGAGGACTTAGGAGGGAAAGATAAGGGGTTTGGGGAGAGAGAGAGGGGGACAGTTAGGGGTTGGGAACAGGTGAGACTTGAGAGAGGACAGAGGGCAGAGAGGGTGAAGGGTGAAAAGATGAAGGAGACAGAGCAGAAGGAGAAAGGTGTGAGGCGGGTAAAAGGAGTCAAGGAAGGTCAAGAAAGATTCGGACTGCTGTCTCCTCAGTTCTCTAGAAACCTGGGAAAGGTATGATGCTTGAGGCGGGGACCGGGCTGGGCGCCAAACTCATCCTGGGAGGGCCCTTTGCCCCTCGCCTTTCTGTCAACCCTGCATCTTGGGACGCTCGGGCTGGGAGTGGGGGTGGGAGTCACAGCGCGGCTCCGCCGGCCGAGATCTTTAACTTGGTGCTGTGTTCGCCTCCCCCCAGTCATGTCTAAGGCACAGAGATGGGCAAGATCGAGAACAACGAGAGGGTGATCCTCAATGTCGGGGGCACCCGGCACGAAACCTACCGCAGCACCCTCAAGACCCTGCCCGGGACGCGCCTGGCCCTTCTCGCCGCCTCCGAGCCCCAGGGCGACTGCCTGAAGGCGGCGGGCGACAAGCTGCAGCCGTCGCCCCCTACGCTCTCGCCGCCGCCGCGACCGCCCCCGCTGTCCCCCGGGCCGGGCGGCTGCTTCGAGGGCGGCGCGGGCAACTGCAGCGTCCGCGGCGGCGGCGACCACCCCCGGGGCAGCCGCGAGTTCTTCTTCGACCGGCACCCGGGCGTGTTCGCCTATGTGCTCAACTACTACCGCACCGGCAAGCTGCACTGCCCCGCCGACGTGTGCGGGCCGCTGTTCGAGGAGGAGCTGGCCTTCTGGGGCATCGACGAGACCGACGTGGAGCCCTGCTGCTGGATGACTTACCGGCAACACCGCGACGCCGAAGAGGCGCTCGACATCTTCGAGACTCCCGACCTCATCGGCGGCGACCCTGGCGACGACGAGGACCTGGCGACCAAGAGGCTGGGCATCGAGGACGCCGCGGGCCTGGGGGGCCCCGACGGCAAGTCCGGCCGCTGGAGGAGGCTGCAGCCCCGCATGTGGGCCCTCTTTGAGGACCCCTACTCGTCCAGAGCCGCCAGGGTAAGGCCAGAGTCGCTCCCTTCCCTGCTGCGCCAACTTCTCCCAACTCCTTCCGCAACTTCCTGTTCTTTTCCGCCGAGGCCTCTGGGATGGGGGCAGGGGGAGAAGAGAACAGGGTTCCCTAACCAGGAGACGAGGGGCCCCTCCCGTGCAGGGTAAACTCAGGGACCCTGGCCCCGATCCTCCCTGCTCCCTCCCCCCCGCCCCCAGCAGCCCCCTCCTGTCCTCCTCAACTGCAACTGAGATTTACTTCAGCAGATGGGACCGAAAGGGCAAATGTCGGCTACTCTGGGCGAGTCTGTCCGGACCCTTGTTCTGAAACCGCTATTACACTTCCCGTTGAGTTTCTTTTTCTAACTCTTGTTCCAACGTTTTCTTTAGCTCGGATGGCCCTTCAGGCCTTCTGGTCATCACTATTGGACCTTTCCAGTGAGACCTGACACTGCTGCACACCTGACTCCCCCAGAGCAGCGGCTCCAATTAGGGATCTAATCTGAGGACAGTAGAGGAGAAATGGAATATATGTCCGTGGTTGGGCCGGAAGAGGGTGTGCCAGGAGGTTCATTTTGTGAAAATCTTCCGAAAGTTGTTTGCGCTTGTGTCCTTCCAAGAGAGAGCAGTGCTGGGTTTGCTTGTCCCTGTGAGTTGACGGGATAGCCCACCTGCACAGTGAATTTTGGAGTCTGATGCCTTTCCCCTTGTGCTGTATCTGTGTTTTCTACAGGTTGAACGCCAATTGGTCACTTTGGTGATCCTGGTTTAGTGGGAGTCTCTAAATTAAAGACTGGGTTATTTAGATTGTAGGCAACTTTATTACACTCTATAGATTGTGATCCCATCCTCAATTTTTCTTTTCAGTTTTTAGCTTGAATGACAGTTTAAATTTAGTCCTTGATACCCGCGATTAATTCTTCAAAATCCCAATGAAGAGATTATAAAAGTAACTAATAATGGTTTCTCTAGTTTTAAAGGAAAGAAAAGAAATATAAACAACCCAAAATTATACAGTATGTGAATGGTTTTTAATTATATGTGAGAACGGAGTACTGTATTTAGTTACATCTTTGTAACTGCATGTGTCTGGTTTGCTTCTGACACCCAGAAAAGATTCCCCTTGGGCAGAATGGGAATTCTCCCAGCTTAACTTTGGCTATATCCTCATTATTGTGTTCCCCTGAATGTCAGAAGTCTCTGCATCTGAGATGTTGTGCAGCTGATAACATGTCAGAAGATGTGCTTCTGATACCGCTTTAGAAGTCTGAGGGTATGTTTTGTTTTCATTTTGAAATAGAGTATCAAAGAGACAATTTAAAGCATTGCTACTTTATGAGATCTGGTATTTAAATGCATACATAAATTCTAGTATGTCCATGTTCTCATATTTGAATGTAGAATTACTAACTACTACTCTGAAATCTTCCTTTTAAGACCATTCTATAAATTCAGCAAGAGTTGGCATTCAGGGAAAAAAAAGTGCATATTTATTTATTTAAATTAAATCATAGACTCATGACCCTTACCTCTGTTGTTTTGGATTCCAGCTAAGTGCTACAGTGCTCTTTCCACTTGGCAGCTGAAAAGATAATCTGCATTTGTTTTCAGACTCATCCTATAACTTTCTTATTTTATGTGGTATAAAAAAAGACAGGAAGTTTTATTATCTTTCCTCATAATAATAGGATACATTTTATTGTAGACCGGGTTGCACAGCAAAAGCTTTAAGATGTTCAGTTTTTATTATTGCTATGGTAATTGATTCTATTGATTATTGGTCAATGGTTAGACTATTAAACTGAAAATAGTTTTTTAAAAATCTTACTAAGATTTCATTGTAGTAATATTAAGGATTTGACCTGCATCCCTTTTAGGTGAGGAAAAGAACACAGATAGATTAGAGATTAATACAAGGTCAAAGAGCCATTAGAAGCAGAATCAGCTGAGAATCATAGACCTGGAAAATTTCTTTGAGGTCACCTCGTGAGGACCCTGTATTTTGTAGATGAGGAAAATGAAGACTGCAGATACTAAGTGAGGGCCAAGGTCATACAGCGAGTTATTAGCAGAGCCAAAATTATGCTGGATGTCTCATGACACCCCCCCCAGGCCCTTTCCACCACAACCACGGATTATAACTGACTGTCTGGCTTGTGAAATCTCTGCATATAGTGTTGCTCTTGAGATTTAATGCAGCATAGGACAGTCACTAGAATTCTAACTTTGAAAGGTCATCTATGACATATGTGTATATATACATATTTTTTTCCAGGTCTTTGGCTGTACCACCCAACATTAGAGTGCAAATATGGGATTCCAGTTTTCTTAAAATAAACCCTGTTTTAACTTTCCATTTTTGTTGACCAGTTGATATGTAATGTTTTCCTTTTTGTTCAGATTGGCTAACATTTGTGGGACTTGTCTTCAAGAAAATCCCTTAGGGGTTGCCTGAAGAATACTCAGAAGTCACCATTCTATTTAAATGCGATTTAATATTTTTATATGGACACTTTTAGTTCAGATGATTGACAGACAATGTTATCTGACTAATTTGATAAATAGAATTACATTGTGAGGTCACTGGATGAAATTATATTTTGCATGGACATGATTCTAGGAGACATAAAATCAATTATCAAGTGGTTTGTTTTAGCTGTGGTCTTACTACCACAAGTCTCATTCTTAATAGAAGTATTTAACTTTTATAAGCCCTCTTACTTTTCATTTTACATTAGTTCATCTTTTTTCTTTCTTTCTTTTTTTTTTTTTTTTCTTGCGTTATGCGGGCCTCTCACTGTCGTGGCCTCTCCCATTTGCGGAGCACAGGCTCCGGACGCGCAGGCCCAGCGGCCATGGCTCACGGGCCCAGCCGCTCCGCGGCATGTGGGATCCTCCCGAAACGGGGCACGAACCCGCGTCTCCTGCATCGGCAGGCGGACTCTCAAGCACTGCGCCACCAGGGAAGCCCCATTAGTTCATCTTTTATTGATATACTTGAGATGAACAATTTTAACTGTCCAAATTCTATTTACAATTTGTTATACCTGTTTCAACATTGTCCTTATCCTTTCCCAACATTGAGGAGATTGGCTCAATTTTATAATAGACATGTTTAATTTCTAACTTTTATGATCTAAAGTGGCAGACTGAAACAAGAGTGATAGGAACTGGATAATTAATTGAATTCTACAACATTGTATTTTTGCCTTTTGTTTTGGTTGGCATTTCCCCCTCCTCTATTACTTTTAATTTATGATGTAAATACATATTTGAGAGGTCTAAATTGTTCAGGTTAACTTGGTAAATAAGTTTATACTTTTCATTTATGAATTGTATCCTTAAGAATAGTATTCCAAAATAGAAATTTATAAAAATTTAAATATAAGTTGTCATGGAAACCTGTTGTTCAGAAAATGAGATGAGGAAAGAAGAGGTGAGATTATTCCGTTGATGCCATTGAGTGATATTTACAAATAGTAGAAAACAAGGAGGCATAGATGTTTTTGTAAAAATGTTCTGCATTGTATATTTCCAATTTAATGTCTAAGTTTTAGAAGGAAATGAAGCTTGTATGCGCGCTTGTGTGCGCTTTCCCATGAAGGCATATAATAGTAAGTGAACAGGCACCAGGCAGAAATTCTTTAATAGAACTTCTAGATTTTTTAGAAGTTTGAAAGATAATATAAGTGCAAAATTTCCCAGTATTACAGAGCTAAGAGTGGTTATATTAGATCTCCCTCTTCTTTTCACTTATTTTTTGGGGGAAGGAGGGAAAGTGATTGAATTAGGTTCTGATCTAGAGTGTGGCCCTTCGTTGGCAGCATGTGTATCTTTGATTACCTGATAGACCTTTTTTTTTTTTTACTCTCAAAGAGAATTTTAGAAAAGAAAAACAAAACAAAACAAAAAACTGCCATTGAACCATATTTAAGATGTTGGCTTTTTGGTGTGGGTCTGGATCACTTCGTATATGTTCTCCAGACCTTTATCCATATACCACTATATGCAGATAATACTGACTATACTTGGATTATGATAGTGAATCCACCATTATTATAATCTTGAAAATATACTTTATTAGTATTTTAAATTGTTTTATTTCCACAGCATTACTAAAATATACTCCTTAAAACTATTAAAATTTAAACTTAAATATCCAGAATTGGATTCAGAATTGCAAATATGTAATTTACTTTTTATGGGCCATTTTTTCCTCTACCTCAAAGCACAAAACAAAACAGGAAAGAAATTATCTAAGTAGCTATTTGCTAGCTTTAAGTGTAACGTTTAATTAAAAAAAATTATAATAAGGCAAAGACAATTTGAGTCATATATTAAGATTAAAGAAAGAAAATGTATTAATTCTTGTTTTGTGAGCCTTGCTCCAGTTAAAAGAATTAATGGTCAAATATAGCTTGTTTATAAAATATTGCTCTTAATTATTAAAATTTTAGAATGTTTATTTAGTCAGTGAATACTGATTATGCAGTCACTGTACCAGAAACTATGTAAGCTACTGGGAATGCATGAGAAGATATAGTGCTTTGCCCTCAATAAGCTCGCCACTCTATTTATAATAAGATATCTCCTAAAACATTATCTATTCAATTAAAAATGCAACAAAATAACAACAAACAAACAAAATTCCAGAAATATTATAGATGTTTTCCTCAAAAAAAAATCTCACATGGAAATATTGCCTAGATGTGCAGGAAAATATTCCATCTAGAAATGATGGTCTCAGGAATTCCCTGGTGGTCCACTGGTTAAGACTCCCGTGTTTTCACTGCAGAGGGCCCAGGGTTCAATCCCTGGTTGGGGAACTAACATCCCACAGGCTGCAGGGGGTGACCAAAAAAAAATAAGAAATGATGGTCTTAAGGTATTGTTAGTCTTTATTTTATTATGTGAAAATGTTAGGCTTTTTCAATCTTAATTTTTCTGTTTTTCAAAGTGATTTATACACTCTCTTTCTGCAGCATTATTGAAGAATATGTTAAACGATGTACATATACCAAACAACTGAATTATTTGCTGTGTGGTTGAGTGTCTTCATCCCTTCCATTTTAATTACAAGTTATGACCAACCATATGACAATGCAAATCCAAACTTCAGGCCCCTAAAAAGAGTTTGGTGTAATAGTCTGGTGTGTTTGCATTTGCTGTATAAGCATCTAAGTGTCCTTTGACCTTTTCCAGGCCACTAATTGTATAGTTCACAAATTAATTTTATTCTTACATTCTGAGCATTGGATAAGATCAGAGAGTGCCTCATTCAACATATAATTTTAAAAAAAACAGGTAACTCTGATAGAATTGTATTTTCAGTAGTGTATTTGATCACAAACTAGGTGATCTGATCCATTGCTGGGGCATTAGGCATGCCAAAGGTGAATAGCTGGACAGATTAGGTATGACTTTTTTCTTTTATATTTTCCCAAGAACTCATCTGTAGAACTGAGTTGACAATACTAAATGAGAGTCAAGGAAATTTTTCTTCTCTGTCAAGAAGCTTATTTTCAAAGCAACTGAAAACAAGGAAATGTGTAGGTTTATAAAGAAATGCAGGTCAACCTTTCCCATTAGAAATATGTATCATTACTATTTATTTTTACTACTGCAGATAAAGTAAATGCAGTTTTCAGATCTCATATATTTTTCAAATTCTGAGTCATTTATCCTTTTTATTATGGCAACCTTTAAAGTATATCTAAATGAAATAGTAAAGGACACTAAAGGACTGATGACATATAAAAACAGATCTCCAGGGCTTCCCTGGTGGCGCAGTGCTTGAGAGTCCGCCTGCCGTTGCAGGAGACGCGGGTTCGTGCCCCGTTTCGGGAAGATCCCACATGCCGCGGAGCGGCTGGGCCCGTGAGCCATGGCCGCTGGGCCTGCGCGTCCGGAGCCTGTGCTCCGCAAATGGGAGAGGCCACAACAGTGAGAGGCCCGCATAACGCAAGAAAAAAAAAAAAAAAAAAAAAAAAAAAAAAAAAACAGATCTCCATAAGGAAATATAGAGTGGCAACATAATCTAAATAATAACCATCAATACATGATATAAACTTAATTCAATTCTTTTTGAAGTATGAAGGGCTTTTCTTTTGGAAGAGCAGTCAAGATTTTTTTTCTTATGACAGGATAGCATTGCTTTTTTGCTTTTCTCATAGGTTGAAGGGTGGTGATTAATTTTAATACTCTGTAGTCAATATTTTCTCAGAAAGTGACTAAAATGTGGTTGTTTGGAGGAGAAGAGACTGGAAGTAGAGAATATATGGAAACAGCATGGAAAAATGCCTGAGTTGGAATCCATGAGACCTAGGCACTAACCTTGATTTCACAACTAGCTGTGTGACCTTAAAGAATTTACTTCATCTTCTTGAGTCTTGATATCCTTCAGCCTTATTCTGAAAGAAGAAAATGGGGATGACACACTGGACTAGATGAGTATCCAAACTTCTTTCCAGCTCTAAGATTTTGAGGTTTGGAGGAAAAATAAGGATAGTGATTGCTAAAAATCCCTTGGGTAGGGGGAACAGTATGTCTGCACTGGTTTTGATTGTACTCTAGGGACCATCACCCTAATAGGGTAAACTAGTATGGATTTCTTTTGTTTTTTGCATTTTAACTTTCTGCCCTTCTTTTTCCCAACAGCTGTTGGGTAACTGCTGCTCTGGTTACCATAGAAACAGGTTAGCTCCTAGCTCCTTGTTTCCATTGAAAACAGCTTTCTCTCAACCACATATTGATCTCAGGAAATCATTTTGCTGTGGCTCTGTCATGAAACCCATAAAGATGATCGGCTCTGTCATTTCCTAAGTCTAAGATTCAGTGCAGGTGTATACCCATCCACCCACAAGGATAGCTGATTAGATAATCTCAGTTTTATTTCCATTTGAATAGAGCCTTGTCAAAGACACCAGCATTTTCCCCTTCCCGTATTTTATACAGAAGGGAAAGTCTTTTTCACTTGAGGATTTACAGATATGCCTAACACATTGAAGTGTTTACAAAATAGTGTCAAATTATTTAGTCCTAATCTCTTTCACAGCTCATTCTATCAGAGTAAGCATAGAAAATGGTATGCTGTCTAGCACACTTCATAAGCTTGTATTTTAATGTACTCATTAATGAAGACTATTTCAAGAGAAATATATGTAGGTATTATATAGGGCACCATATTTCTCTTTTGAGAAAAAATAGTTTTTCTATTTCAGTGTATACATATTTACATAAAAAGATATATTCACTGTCATACTGTAGATACACACTCAGGGTTTGTATATGTTTGTATATGTTTATAAAATTTTTATATGGATAAATGAAGGAAGAGACTCATGGGAATCTGGCTTAAAGTTTTGATTGAGAATATTAATTTGTATGTGTGCATGTGTATATTTATATATATATATATTATATATACTCTGAATGAGATTGGTATATAAAACAGACTTCTAGTCTGCATGAGACTTAAAATTGGAAGGAAACTGGTGATCACCTGACACAATTACCTCAACTCACAGAAAAAGCAGCTGGCTTGTTCATAGCCTTGGCTAGTTAGTGACAGTAGCAGGGCTAGAATTTCGATCTTCTGACCCCTGGCGCTCTTCGCATTCAATCTTGATTGCTTAGTCTGGGTTGGGTTTAACGTTAGGTGCACAGATTTTAGCTTCTGGGAAGCAGTAAGTATGTTAGGAATAGTTGGGGTAGGGTCTGTCCTCTTCCATGTCCTATTGTTCAGCAATAGCAGGGAAATTGTCACTGTTTTAGATATTCTATTTCCAGATCCTCTCCAGATGAATCCTTCCATTGCTGCCTTCTCTACCAGTTCTATATCTTACTGTTCTACTACCTTTAAAGCCTCAAAACTAACCTGCCTGTGCACTTACCTCCTATTTTTTCCCTTTATCCTTGTGTGTGTGTGTCTTTTGTAATACGTTTTTCTACTTTTATTGGACTTATTGCCTTTGGAATTTTAAAATGCAGCCCTAGTTCAACCTATTGGTGATGGTTAATGTGTTTTATAGAACATTCTCTTCTCACATGTAATTAACCAGATCATGGTTGGCTTTACACAGGAATAACTGGTAAATCAGAGTGAAAGATACTTGGAGTGGTTTTTAAGATCTGAAAATGAGATTACATATTGTTTGAGGTCAGCAAATACAGGACAGAAAAACTTTTCCTTCAACCTCCTTTTAGTAGACAGTTAGCCAAAGGTGATGTTTCCTTCCCTGTGGTGGGATGTAAAACAGCATTATAATTTTTGGAATGTTTGAAAGAATGCAGTTTATAGGAATCAAAACAGAAGAAGTTTCTGGTAATATTGGGAAAAAAGTACTCCATAATTGCTATGGTTAGTTGACTGACCTTTTCTTCTGAAAGCTCATAATGATAGAGACATCTTTGTAATCTGACATTTCCTTGGTGTTCATGTATTAAGAAGATCCTATGCAGACACCTCAGTGTCATCTTCATTTTCTGTTTGAATACTCTGGTGGGTTTGCTGTCAGATCTTGGAGCTTTGCCATTCTTTATGTGTCTGACAACGTTGCTGATATCTTTAAAAACTGGAGCAAAGGTCAAGATAGCCCTTCTTGGCAAATGATATGTGATTTAGTCTCAGCAATGGAAGGTGTTCTCCTTTGAGTTGTCTCCATGGAGAAAGTCCAAGTGACAAAAATATGCCACCTTTTGACCACAGACATTCTCTTATTTTACACCAGTACTTTGTCCAGAATTTGAAAGTTATTCACTAAATGATAAAATGCAAAAAATTTTTTCATAAAGTGATCCTAGATAATATTGTCATGATATCCAAATAATATTGTTAATTCTAAATTTAAGACATGTTTATGAATTATGTTTAAGCAAAAACAATTTGGATGAATATAAAATTATTCCTTGAGTAGTTTGTCAGATTGGGCTTAATGAAAGGGACAGAGATTATTCAGAATTTCTGTAAATTCTGTATCTGTGTTTGTAAATTATACAACAGAAATTCAGGTATAGGGTTGCTTATTTTTCTGTTTATTGATTAAGGATAAAATGCCATTTGCTAAAAGTGAATATTGTGTAATAACTGTATTGGAAACAATGGCAAAGTAATCATAGCAAGAGGAAGCTTCCTTACTATTGGATTGGCCAAAAAGTTCATTCGGATTTTTCAGTAAGATGTTATGGAAAAACCCTAATGAATTTTTTGGCCAACCCAATATATTAATTTGGATAAAATTGTTATTTAGGAAAACAGAACAATGCATCATTATAGTTTGATTTACTGTTTAAATTGTCCTGCTTCTCTCTTGGGGTGAACAGCGAGAGGGCAATTATGAAAATTATTAAAATACTCTTAATGAAACCCATCTTTCATATAAATTGAGTAGGAAATGGACAGAACAGAGATTTAGCTGGCCCTTTTTTTGTGCAAACGGAATCTAAAGTAGCAAGTAGCCTTTTATTTTTTTAGCTGGAACTTTATTATCAGGCCTGAGTGACCTATGAGGGTCATATAAAATGATTAGTGGGTGCATCAAGTTGAACAACCATCATATTTGTATCATGACGGAGAAACATTTGTGAGCTTATGCTTAATTCGTACGTTCAAAATGGTGTTGACTGTGCTTTGATATTTGGAGTACAATGCTAGAGATATAAAATTCATGCAAATTAATGAAATCAAATATATTTTAATGTACTAATAGGCTGCAATGTCATTCAAAATGGATTAGTCTTAATTCAGAAACAGGATTCTTTAGTTGTTTCACCTTCTCCTGAGAGTCCAGTGCTCAGTTTTTAGTTGTAACATGTGCATACTATCAGTTCTTTAGTTTTTTTTAAATTTAGTGATTGTTTTCAATACTTATTCATTTTTCTATTTATGTATTAATCATAGATTTAATTCATCTTAAATTTCTCTATATAGGTGATTTCTTGGTAACTTTACTTTTGAGTACTTGACTTTGTGCTTCACTGCTAGGTTTCTTTGTCAGCAACATTTTTTGTGTTTCCTCTACCTTGGCTTGCATCACTTGGTTGATGAAGTAGTGTGCTGTCACCAGGTATTAGTACATTTTTCTCAGCTAAACAGACTGGAAGCATCAGAGATGAAAGTTTTCAAATCTCTCTGCTTTTGAATCTCTCTGCTGACAGTTATTGAGCTTCAACTATTGGCCAAAACTAGGTTAGTACTGAGAATGCAAGGGTTAAAATTTGGCATTTACCTTCAAGATGCTTGTATTCTATTGGAAAAGAACAACTGTATGTCCATAGTTACAATATAATGCATTAACACTCTAATAGAGATATTGGTATAGTGTGGACACACAGACTTGGGAGGGACCCACTCTCCTATACAGAGGAGATCAGATTTTAGTTAATGCGCGAGAGATAACGTTTTTTTCCAGCAATCAAGGATTCGGTTAACAGAGTAGTGTGCAAACATGGAAGTTTGACAGAGAATACCATGCCATGTTATATGGGGTAATAAAAGGATCAGAAGGCAGGAGAACAGGCTTCAGAGGAAGAGAGGGCTTCTGGGCTTATAAATGAGATTTTCTAATGAGATGGATATTCAGTCCAGAGCAGGAATAAACACTGTTATCTCAGTTTATTCCAAAATAGTTGTTCTGAAACTTAGATAGGAATGATTTAAGATGATGACTAAAATTCTTACTTCCCAGGTCTCACTGCAGTAGGATTTGGATAGGATTCAGATCAGATGAACATCTTTGGGGTTGTAGTTGGCTACTGACCCAGTACATGACAGTACTGTGATGTGACTGCTGCCAAAGCAAATACAGTTTAACAATGAATTAAGATAATAATCATGCTTGGATCAGTATCAAAGTGTGTTTTCTAGATCTGTAGCTCTTCAGGGTGTTAACAGATGTTGCCCCTCAGAAGAGTTCCATGGGCAGATGAACTTGGAGACTAGTTTAAAACAAAGTTTGCTAGGTTTTTATTTTTTAATTTTATTATTATTATTAATATCATTTTTACTACAGCTCTTTTTCAGGGCAAAGAGTTGAAGAACTAGCTGACAGTTGGTTTTGAGATGGGAGTGAATTAATGCGAAGTGAAGTGGTGTGAATTAAAACTCAGTTGGCTGAGTTTGAATCCTGACTGTACCACTTGCTTGCTGTATAACTTTCACAAAGTTGCTTCTTTAAGCCTCCCTCTTTTCATCTGGACTGGGGAGATAATAATTTTATCTGACTCAAGGAATTGTTAGAAGGGTGGATTGAGCATAGTCATGTTCAGAAGCCCGCATAGTGCCTGGTTCTCTAAATTTTAGCTGTGATATTATTATCATCATCGTCATCACCATCACTATTCTTTATGACAAGCATTGCTTATTTTGGGAGATAGCGTGGTTACAATAGCCCACCTTAAGGGAACTTTCTAGCATTTAGAATGTTCATAACAAAATAAGTTGTCTGTTCCTGAGATTTTTCATATGGGTCTTGGATTACTGTCCGGAAAATTGTAGGAGTGATTCTATCCCCAATGAATAAAGGGTGATTAATTAGAACAATATGTAACGTGTATGTATTATATACCAGGCATTTTACGAGTGGCACGGTGAAGGCGTATTTCCCGCCTTTAAGGAGTTGTGGTGTCCTGGAGGAGAACACAAGGGAAATGGTAGTGCAGTGTCAGGAGGGCGCCAGTAGAAGTCAACGTAGTCTTACCAAGGTGGGAAGTAGACTTCCTGGAGGAAATATGCCTCTGTTGGTACCGGAAGATGAAGAGGAGGACTTAGCCAGACTTTTTAGAGAGAAGAGCTGAAACGAATCCTAAAAGGGAAAGAAGGCAAGGCCTGTGCAAGATACTGTAAATAATTCAGGACAGCTACAGCCTTGTGTGAGGGATGCGGAGATAGGGCAGGAGACAGAAGCTGAGGTTGGATCCAGAGGCTTGGTAAGCTCTGTTGAGAAGGTCTGGTCTTCCTCTGGCGGTAGTGCGGAGCTTTTGAAGGATTTTAAGCAGAGCAATGGCATGCATATTTGTAATTGGGAATATTATTCTGAAACCTTTATCCTTGAAGAGGGGATTGGGCTGGGGAAAATGAGTACAAGTTTCTCAGAAGAGCTACAGTTTAGCATGTTATTGCAGTAATCCAGGTAAGAGATACCCGTGATCTTAATTAAAACAGTGGCCAGAGGGATGAAGTAAAATGAACATAATTAAAGTGGAATTGTCTATTAATTACATGCAGTGAATGAGGCAGAGAGAGAAATCAAGAATGTCTCCCTAGTTTCTGTTTGCACAATGGAACAAGACAACCTTTATGACTTTTTTCTAATTCAAGAGTCAGTGGTTATATGATTTGAGAAATCAGCAGTTATTCTTTCATGGGATTTAACACTATAATATATATATATATAATATATATATATATATATATATATTATATATATATATATTTTTCGGTACGTGGGCCTCTCACTGCTGTGGCCTCTCCCGTTGCGGAGCACAGGCTGCGGACGCGCAGGCTCAGCGGCCGTGGCTCACAGGCCCAGCCGCTCCGCGGCATGTGGGATCCTCCCGGACCGGGGCACGAACCCGTGTCCCCTGCATCGGCAAGCGAACTCTCAACCACTGCGCCACCAGGGAAGCCCTATAATATTTTGTATTATGTTTTGTGGTTTATCTTTTATACTTCAGTACCAATTACTCAATTATTAATAGCTATTTCATAGATTTTATAGTTGTGAAATTAGATGCAGAGTATGCCCCTTAAATTTTTTGGTTGCAGTAATTCACCACCATAAAAAGGTGGTGAGGAGTAAGAAGTCCTCTGTACAATAAATGTCAGCTTTTTTGGTTTAAAGCCCAAGAAAACAATATTAATTTTTGCATAATTTCTATGAAATGGAACTGACTAGTTCAATATAGTAGCTCATGTAGACTCCAAAGCTGGAAGCTTAAAGTGAACTGGGGATTTAAAAAATACCAATAAGATTCTGTGGCTTTAAAATACTCTTTGGAAAATTGCTTTAAATAAATATTTCCTTTAGATAAAAGTCCAGGAAGGAGCAAAGGTAGTGAGGAAGAAAAACAGAAATGAAAACAGGCACCAAAGGAGTTAAACTGGGAAGAAGATGGTGTGTTCAGATCCAAGGCAGAGTAATTCCTTCTAAAGCATTAATGTACCATGCTATTTTCTTGCTTACAACCTTGTTATCCCTTTCCGTTGGCTACATATTTTCCTTAGTCTGGCTCTCCAGAATCTGCCCATCATCCATAAACATAATAATATCTCTCACAGCTCTACCAGTCAGACTGCATGCTTTGCCATTCCTGAATACGAGATGCATTCGCATTGTTGCACATTTGTGCACACTGTTTTCACAGCCTAGAATACTTTCTCCTCCTCTGTGTAACAGGTTGATTCAGTCATCTTTCAATAGCCTGTATAATTATCAAGTCTTACTTGACACCTTCTAAACTCTCTCAGAAGCAGTTCATTTCTTCCTCTGAGTTTCTATATCACTTTGTAGATACAGTATTACAGCATTTAACTGGCTGTATTAGTTTCTCTGAGTTGTTGTAGCAAAAACTACCACAAACTTGATGTCTTGAAACAACAGAACTTTATTCTCTTATAGTTCTAGAGGCTAGAAGTCTGAAATCCAGGTCTCAGCAGGATTGGTTTCTTTTGAAGGTTTTGAGGGAAAAATCTGCTCCATGGCTCTCTCCTAGCCTCTGGTGGTTCCTGGCAATCTTTGGTGTTCCTCGATTTGTAGACACGTCACTCCAATCTCTGCCACCCTTTTCACAAGCTGATCTTCCCTGTGTGTCTCCCTCAGTTTTCTCTTCTTATAAAGACACTAATTTTTGGATTATAGCCCTTAATAACCCAGTATGACTGCATCTTAATTTAACTAATTACAATACCTCTGCAAAGATGCTATTTCAAAATAAGTACATTCTGAGGTTTGGGGTGAACATGCATGTGGGTCGATACCATTTAACCCAGTACACTGACTTTTCCATTTGGGCAACATTTTTGTAGTATCCAATAAATCATTTATTTTCTGACTTCTCCTTTTCCATTTCAGTATGTTCTCATTTGATGGATAGAGTGTCTTCAGGAATCTCTGTGAAGATACCAGTTAGATAATTTTTAAAGTTCTGTCTCATTTCTGGTATTAACTCTGGTCCCTCTATGGGTATTTTTTTTCTATTCTTTCACCTTTGTTCTTTTTTATAGTATTTATTTTCTTGAAATATCTTTTCCTTTGAAAGAGAGTGGGGGTGATTATAGTGTTATGTGGGTAGATAGGCAGGATCACGCAGAAACAAGGAATTCCCTTCAGGGTGTGTAGGGAGGAGCAGGGGGGCAAGCTAGGGACCCTCTCAAGGCCTAAGATAGGAAGCTGTATTTGGGGAAAGAAATTTTGTGAATTTCAGTTAACACAGGGTGACCTTTCTCTTTTCTTTTTCTCCATGCTCTTTGAGGAAATCTGAGGTACTACGAAGTTTATTTTACTTTTCTCTATCACATCAACACACCTAATAGAAACTGTCTTCTCTACTGTTGAATCTCTACATAATTTAGAGAGCTATTCTTGCTGGCTATATGCTGAGGGAAAATTCTGTAGCCAGCCAGTAAAGTAATTCAGGAACTTCCAAGGAGTTGTCCCACAGCCAGCTCCTTGTCTTAGGGCTCGTTGCCTCTGAGTTTGAGGTTCCTCTGGCTTCTGGATCTCTGTGGGAAGAATTGGACCAACTCCCAGAAAAGCTTCCTCTTGCACCTGTATTGAATTCCATTCTCCCTCTCCCCTGAATCTGCATCTCGTTTCGTTCAATTCTGCTTGCTTTATATCTAAATATTTCTGCAATGTTTCCTGTTTCCTATCCCTGTGATATTTTTTTCATCACTTTTAATGAGACTTGGCCAAGGAGATGAGATATACTATCTTCCACTAGAATTTGATTGTATGTATATAGACTTCTTGCCCATACTAGTTACGAACTTCTGCGTAGGGGCACCATTCCGTTCTTGTTGTTCTCCAGAGTAATGCACAGTGTCTGGTAGTTTTCTCAGTGGGTTTTTATTACCATATGAACAATTCCATTAGTTCTCTTGTCTACAAGGATGTATTCCTCTATGATTCTTCCCTACAAAGGCATTGTTTCTTCTTACCTTCTTTGGGCCCACCTTCTTTATCTACTTTTTGTCTATTCTGGTCCCCAAATATATATTCCTAGTGAAGAAATTCAAAGCCGACGTGTAGTGTGTGACTTTATCATTGCTGTAAGAAGCTTGTTAGACTAACATTAATACAAAATCCTAGAAAATTATCACTTGGAGAACAGTGACACTTTAATTTATCATCTGTCCACTGAAAATACATTTGTAAGAACACGAACTTTGATGGTTAAACAGATGTTTGTGGTACTTAAAGTTCCCCAATAAAGTAACAGCATCAAGCTGAAATAATGTTTACATATTAGTGTGCTTTAAATTTTTACACAGAGACATTGCCAATCGGAGCAAATGCTTAGTCCTTATTTTATAGAGAAACATCTGACTGACGATAATAGATGGCACTGATTGTCCTGCTTATTACATGGAAACGGGGCCTTCAGTGAAGGGTGCTGTGTTCTAAGAAAAGACGCTGAAGAATGAATGTTGTAGCAGCGAGAAAATTAGACAAGGAGAACAGGAAAAAAAAAGAGATTCTTATTCATCAGAGTATTGTTATCTCATTTCATTTAATACAATGGAAATATCCAAGGTGACTTTTTCCTCATGCTACCTAGAATACAGTTTATCAAACCAGTGCAGTAATGAAGACCATTACATCTAAAACCTAATTATGCTCAGATATTCTCTCTAAATTGTGGCAAATATGAAGACTGAGAAAGACATTTAAAGAAACATATATACATTATAGTGGTCATGCAAATAGAAGGAATTGGAAAAGCCTTCATTTATACAAATATATTGTATATATTATAGAGATCAAGTAAAACTTTATTGTTTTTAGGAAAAACCATTGTGAGATAGTAGATAAAATAAAAATTATAAAATAAATCATAGTATTCAAAACGGAATAATTTTAGGACAAATTTATGTTTTTAAGATAAGGGATCATTGTAGTTTATTTATTTATTTATTTTTTGCGGCACGCGGGCTTCTCACTCTCATGGCCTCTCCCATTGCGGAGCACAAGCTCCGGACGCTCAGGCTCAGCGGCCATGGCTCACAGGCCCAGCCGCTCCGCGGCATGTGGGATCTTCCCGGACCGGGGCACGAACCCATGTCCCCTGCATCGGCAGGCGGACTCTCAACCACTGTGCCACCAGGGAAGCCCTATTTTTCTTTTCAATTTATTATTTATACATTTTATTTATTTATTTATTTTTGGCTGTGTTGGGTCTTCGCTGCTGTGCGCGGGCTTTCTCTAGTTGTGGCAAGCAGGGGCTAATCTTTATTGCGGTGCGCAGGCTTCTCATTGTGGTGGCTTCTCTTGTTGCGGAGCACAGGCTCTAGGCACACGGGCTTCAGTAGTTGTGGCAGGTGGGCTCAGTAGTTGTGGCTCGCGGGCTTTAGAGCACAGGCTCAGTAGTTGTGGCGCACGGGCTTAGTTGCTCCACGGCATGTGGGATCTTCCCGGACCAGGGCTCGAACCTGTGTCCCCTGCATTGGCAGGCGGATTCTTAACCACTGTGCCACTGGGGAAGCCCAGGAAACCCTATTTTTAAAATTAAAAATAGTCTTAAATCAAAAGTAAATGTTCTTATTATGGACAATTAAGGGAGTATATAATATACGAAAAAAGAAAATAGCCCTTTTGTCCCCCAAAGGCTATTAGAAATTTAGTATAATTACTTTATTTTTATTTCCTCTAAGATAATTTTAGCCATAGGGGTGTAGAGAGTTTTTTAATCCAATATTTAATCTTTGTAATCAGGAACACAGTACCTTCCGATTTTATTCAAATCCCGTTTTACATCTCAAAAAAGAATTTTATCATCTACTTCATATATGTCCTTTGTGTTTACTTCAAGTATTATACTGTATATTTTATGTTTAGTTGGTATTGTGAATGGGATCTTGCTCTCCATTACATTTTAACTAGTTATTGATGGCATATGAGTAAGAACTACTTTTAGTATATTAATCATATGTATAGTTATCTTACTGAATCCTTATTGATAGAAATAGTATTTCAGTTTATTGTTTTAGGTTTTGTGGATAGGCCATATAATAATTCATTTTATAATTAATATATCTTTTATTTTAAATTTTTATTATATGTATATAATTGTTAACTATATTTATGGTCATAATTTTCAGATATATTTGTACCTGTTTAGAAGATGACCACTATTACTTTCTGTCATTATTTCTCATTTTTGAGTCAATTTGGAAACACTTCTTTGTGATACGCTATATATTTTAAAATTTATTTTTTAGGAATGAGTTGAGTATGATATATTTTTGTGGGTATTCATAGATCTGAGGATATCTTTCTGTTGCATTGACCTATGAAAATTATCTTGGCTACGTTTAGAATTTTTGGATACACAATTTTGATCACTAAAATCTGCGGTTTCTGTCTCATATTTAGAAATAATGAAAGTAGAAGAAAAAAGAGAATAGGGAAATTCCCTGTGCTATAAGCACAGGCAGGAGTACTAAACAAATCTTGGCCCCAAGAAGGACATCTCTTGCTGCAAGTTCCACTTCTACTTCCACCTTTAGTCTCCAGTTTTCTTGGTATTCTGCAGCCAAGATTCAGAGTTGTCCTGAATTTCCTCTTAATCCATTTATGTTCTAGCATAACCTCTCTTAAGAGGCAGCATATTGTGGTGGCTAAGAGTAGAGATCTTGGCATCAGACAGAGCTGGATTTGGATATGGCCCTATGACATATTAGTTGCATGACCTTGGATGATATAATTAACTTCTTTAAGATTTTTTCTCATTATTTGTAAAAGAACCTCCTCATAAGATGGGTATTATGAGGATTAAATGATATGAGAACTAAATGGGATAATGCATTTAATGTGTGTAGCAGAATGCCTAACATAAAGTAAGCCTTCTGTAAATGGTAACTATTATCATATGAAGCTTGAGAGCAGGCTGATATGCAAAATCTTTAGTCTAATAATTGGTGGCATCTTTCAAATGCTTGTTGTATCCCTAGATCTTGGGACAGGAGAGGCTTTTTTCATTGGATCATAGGTAGAAAATCCAGGAGGCTGTGGGAGAGTTTCCGAGATTATTTGCATTTTTGTCAATAGCTTTTGGAGCACAGCTGACAACTTTCTATCATTGCCTTGACTATAATTCCACTAAGTTTAGACCCTGTGTTGAAATGATGTAAGATAATATTCCTGATACCATTGCATGCTTCTCTGAAAGACATGAAGGGAGTAAAGATCATGAAGCACAGGGGAGACTGAAATTACTTATTTTTTATTTATTTATTTATTTATTTATTTATTTATTTATGGCTGCGTTGGCTCTTCGTTTCTGTGCGAGGGCTTTCTCTAGTTGTGGCAAGCGCGGGGTGGGGGGGGCACTCTTCATCGCGGTGCGCAGGCCTCTCACTATCACGGGCTCTCTTGTTGCGGAGCACAGGCTCCAGACGCGCAGGCTCAGTAATTGTGGCTTATGGGGCTAGTTGCTCCGCGCATGTGGGATCTTCCCAGACCAGGGCTCGAACCCATGTCCCCTGCGTTGGCAGGCAGATTCTCAACCACTGTGCCACCAGGGAAGCCCTGAAATCACTTTTGTTTAGTGAATTACTGATGCCTAGGACAGACTGGTACACAGAAGGTCCTCAAAGAAGTGTTTCCTGACAGACTGGCCACTGATTATTTCGTAAGTGGTGAGGTATACTTCCCAGCATGCAGTGCTCCAAAGACTTCTACTGCTTCACCTGCAAATGCATCTCTGAGGGGAGCAACTAGAAACCTTTCTTTGCGCAGCTCAGTGGCTCCCTGGGATGGTTGTCAGACAAGAAGGAACAGAGGACTCTTGAGCATTGTTACACTGCTGGTATTGGAGCACATCACACACTGGCAACTCTCGCCACTTCTGAACTATCAAATAATTGATAGTTCAGCACTAATTTTTGAAGCAGTTAGTGTTCAAATAGAGACAGATAACTTCTCCAGCTGTCCAGTGACACCACTGCCAGAACAACAACAAAGATGGTTGGGTCCTTGCCAGAGGTGATTTCTGTGGTCCCAGAGGTGGAGAAAGGGTAAAATTTAATACCATTTTCATTCAAACGTTATTGGACCAACATATCCCTGTATTTTTTTCTCTTCTTGTTGGCTTTTATACAACGTCTGCTTGCATGTTAATAGTCTCTTCCTAGTATATTTTACTCAAGAAAGGTATGATGATTGCAAAAAAGAAGACTTTTAATTATTACTAAATAATTGCTCATAAAGGCTATGTTATTTGAGGAAAACTCAGTAACTGTTAATGAGCTATATAGAGATGCATCTTATTTGAGATGTGTTTAAAAATATATGGGTATATGCATTCCTAAATTCTGGAAATTTGATTTCTCATAATTTTATTTTATAGTCCTCAGGTTATTATATTTGTTATTAGTTGTGCTATTTTCAGACAGGCAATATTCTGTGGGCAATTAAACTTAAATTAAGCAGTCTGTTCCATGATGTACTTGGGGCAAAGTAGCATCTTGCCTCTGCCTTCAGTTTGGTTCCACAGTCATTCCCTTTGGCCTTCACCGTGTCTCTTCTGCAAATAACTCTCCTTGCACGCAGAGCCAGCATGCCCCACTGTGAGTTCCGCATGGTTCAGTAAGTGAGGAATAGGCAGGTGAAGGAATACAGCAGAGAAAATAAGGACAAAGAAAGAGGTTGGAACAAAAGAGCATACGCTATAACTGTAATTCAGTAAGACTGATTTTTCTGGTGTTTGGTAACTTGTCTCTTGAAGTTGGTTCCAACAGAGGATTTCTAAAAATGCTTTAAACAATGGCAATGTCATACTAAGGGCATAATCTTCCCAAGAGGAAGTGTGTTCTTCAGTACACAAGTCCTTTGAGATGCTGCATCATAAAAAACAAATTCTGCTTGAGAAATGTGTCACACTGTATCTCCACCTGTCGATTCACAGTGCACATTGTGCATTAAGCCTCTGAGAAATCCCATTTAAAACAAAAAGGAAAATTGCCTATCTTCCAATTTCCTTCCCCAAAACATATAGTTTCAAGGAGTATCTTTCATAAATACTGTCCTTTGGGCACTTTTTTAAAAGGAGATGATATCATTGCCTATCTGAGTTTTGATTTGTGTGTTTTTAAAGCCATTTCTGTGGAGTCACATATTGCAGGAAAGGTGTTAAAATGGCTAATGAAAGGAAAATGACACCTGTGATTCAGGTATCTAAGTTAAACTGCAGGACCGAAATGGGAAAATTTTATGAAATGAGGATTCGGTTCAACTCTGTGTGCCTTTGAGTTTGGCCACCATTCAAGATAACATTTGAGGGGTTTGATCACATGATTCCATAACAGAATAAGGAATTAAGAGCTAAAAAATAAAAAGAAGTAACATGAAAAGAATGTCTTCACGCTTAACAGCAGACCTTTCAAACATAGAAAAGACTAATGAAATGCTGTCAACTTTGTAAATAACCAAGATTGTTTCTCAATCTAGTAATCTTACTTTTAGGATGAATTACAAGAAAGTGTATTCAATATGAAGAAACTAATCTTTGCACAAAAATATTCCTTGAATAATTATTTTATATTAGTGAAAAATTTGAAATAACTTTAATTTCCATCAAAGGGAGATAAAAGATATATGTAAATTATGACAATCCACATGGTGAAATATTACTGTACTGTGAAAAATAATATGTATGAAAAAATCTTAGTAATATGGAAAAATATTTATAAAATATTTTCGTAGCAGGTTTAAATTCTACTTATTTCATATATTATTAGCAACTTAAATATATGGTAAAAAAATTCTGAGAATTAGTGAAAAGTTATTTATATAACTGAGCTACAGAGATTTGAGATCATTTACTTTTTCATCCTAAAAGGATTACGTGTTTCTAAGTTTTGTACAGTGGTCACTTGTTAACTTTATAAAAAATATGAATGTACCAGTTTTAAAGAGCACATTTCTAAGGTACAGCAATGTGCACAAATGAAGCTCTTAGCACTGAAGATGTAGCAGGTTGGGAATTCCGTAAATCTTTCTGCTTTAAAGGAATAGGTAAAATTATCAAAAATCTCACCTCTAATGTCTAAACTCTAATGCACACCACAGAGAGAAATTATCAGTGAGAAAAATTGTGTCCAATTTAATTTTTATTTAATTGATTAGATATTTATTGAGCTTTATGCCTCCTAAGTGCTATTGGTACTGGAGATTATCTCTAGCCTGAAGAATCATACAGTCTAACTGGGATTTGGAGGTGCAGCAGACAGGTAAGCAAATTATACAGTTTGGTAAATTCATGAGAGAGATACACAGAATGCCTTAAGAACCCATAGGATGAGCATCTAACCCAGACCTGAAAATCAGGAGAGATTTCCTTGAGAAGGCAACACCTGAGCTGAGTCAAATGACAGGCTCAAAGTAGGCAGAAGAGTAAGAAGCAATATGTTCTTCATAGAGGGGGCAACACTGGGAATGCCTCGAGTTTGAGTGCCCCATAAGGCAATCATTTTGTCTTGAGTAGAGTACAGACGCACAGAGGAATGGTGAGGGAGAGCCCAGTGTTTTTCCTTAAAACGCACTAGATGGTTCTAGAACTCCAAGAATCATTCTCAGAGAAGCCTAAAGAAAATTTCCAGTAGTCTAGGATTTGTAGGTTCTTTTGTACTGTGACTCCACTGATATACCTCTTGGCATTACAATGAAATTGAAATTAATAACTAAAGTAACATTTATAGGAGACTATGATAGTACATTTATTTAGTAGATAGCAGATTTTATAGCATTCTGTTTTCAGAAATGCATACAAATTGAATATGCAAACTAATAAATCACATAAACTTAGTAATGTGTTACCATTGTGCCAGTCCAAAGATGTCTTTCATAATTCTGTCCTCTATTATCTGGTTAAATATAGCATCTGTTATAGCATTCCTATAAAGGGTTACACATCAAGTCTTTTTTGTAACACTTTTTTTTTTTTTTTTTTTGCGATACGCGGGCCTCTCACTGTTGTGGCCTCTCCCGTTGCAGAGCACAGGCTCCGGACGCGCAGGCTCAGTGGCCATGGCTCACGGGCCCAGCCGCTCCGTGGCACGTGGGATCTTCCCGGACCGGGGCACGGACCCGTGTCCCCTGCATCGGCAGGTGGACTCTCAACCACTGCGCCATCAGGGAAGCCCTGTAACTCTTGATTATTCTATTTCTTCCATGAGAATTCGACAGATCTTATAACATTTCAGATGTAGAATTTGCTCTTAACATTCCAGATATGTTCTCTATATCCTTCCAGCTCTATACCTCTGTCCCTTCAGAGATAGCCTGCATTCATGTATCCATTAATGGATATTTACATACTAAAAATTTCCCATGAGAATATCAGCCCTGATTCTGAATAGTGAGGATTGGGCACGTAACCACCACAAATATTTAAACTCTGTTTTGTCTCTGTGGATTCACAGATCATTTTGCAGGCAGGCACTGAGATATGTGTGTCT
The DNA here is from genome assembly GCF_000442215.2 of Lipotes vexillifer. Taxonomy (NCBI): domain Eukaryota; kingdom Metazoa; phylum Chordata; class Mammalia; order Artiodactyla; family Lipotidae; genus Lipotes; species Lipotes vexillifer. The sequence continues at coordinate 2,313,102 of NW_006774067.1, forward strand.
CTTTAATCTATGCGTCTTACAGGACTAGATGAATATTTTGAATATAATCTTTCTTAGGTGCTGTGAGATAATTAAAAGAGATCACTGTGCCTGGTGACTCCTACCTACATTTCCTTAATTCAGGAAAAAAATGCTGTGTGGCAGCACATTCTATTAGGTAATGTAAGGGAGTAAAAAGAAGTGCCTGGCAGAATTAGACCTGGGTTTACATATCCGCTCTGCCAATTAAATTATTGATTTCCAGGGAGTTACCTCACTTCCCTTGCTGAAAGGGGAGATGTAGTAAGGGTTAAGTGAGAAAAATATATAAATTGACTTCACATAGAAGGTACTTATCTAATGGTTGATATTATTGTTTGTGATTAAATCCAGTGCCATTAACCCAGGTTTCCTTAGCCTAGCCGATCGACATCTGTGGAGACTCAGCTAGATGATGAAGTTGGGACTACTAACTATCTGCTCTTGAACAGTGCAAAACATGTTCAGCTCCTACAAAGGGATGTATGATTATTAAAATTATTCATTTTGTGTTTCTACAAAACGGAAGACTGTGTCATTAATGGGGCTACACAAGTCCTTATAGAATTTACATTTAGAAAACATGAACCAATTATTACAAGCAAATATGACGTGTTATAACAGTGTGTATACAGGGAACATATAGAAAGTGGATTTAATCAAGCCAAGGTAATCAGAGAAAACCTACAGGAATTAAACTTTATAGATTTTTTTTTAACACCTTTATTGGAATATAATTGTTCTACAGTGGTGTGTTAGTTTCTGCTTTATAACAAAGTGAATCAGCTATACATATACATATGCCCCCATATCTCCTCCCTCTTGAGTCTCCCTCCCACCCTCCCTATCCCACCCCTCTAGGTGGTCACAAAGCACCAAGCAGATCTCCCTGTGTTATGCGGCTGCTTCCCACTAGCTATCTGTTTTACATTTGTAGTATTTATAAGTCCATGCCACTCTCTCACTTCATCCCAGCTTATCCTTCCCCCTCCCTGTGTCCTCACATCCATTCTCTACATCTGTGTCTTTATTCCTGTTCTGCCCCTAGGTTCTTCAGAACCATTTTTTTTTTAGATTCCATATATATGTGTTAGCATACAGTATTTGTTTTTCTCTTTCTGACTTATTTCACTCTGTATGACAGACTCTAGGTCCATCCTTTGAAGGAAGAGTATGGATTAGGAGAAGTGGGTGTGAAGGAAATGTGTATGAGCTATGAGAGGGAGGGTGTCAGGGGGGCGAGGGGTGAGTGCGATGCTCTTGAGGAAGAGAATGGAGCTGAGCAAGGCTGGAGCTCTGAGAATCTGAGAGGGACAGTGGGTGGCGAGATTGCAAAGGCAGATGGAGATAGTGGAGAGCCTGGTAAGCCACTTAAGGATGGATAAAAGGACAAGGGCAAGAATGGAAGAACAACCAGTGAAGGAGGGATTACACAAATTGAGGCAAGATTCTTCTGTTTGAGCATCTTAGTGTACTTCCCCTTCATGGATAATTGTCATACAGTGCCTATAGAAAGTGTACACAGTGAATAGCAAACTTGAACTACAAGTTTCTTAAAAACAAAGCAACTTTGTATTGGACAATCTGGACTTTACTTATATTTTTTTTAGCTGGGAAAAATAGTAGCAGCTTCACTTTTTTTTGATCAACAAAATATTTTAAGACAAGTATATTATTCGGTTTACTTTCACATTCCAGGTTAAAATAGATTTCTGTTACTAAAGTTGTGGGACCATCTCAAGAGGAGCTGACATTTCATATTCTTACATCTCTTTATGGTGAGAAGCAAAAGATATCATTCAGTTGGACTTGAAAAGAAGCATAATGATTATGCTGAAATTCCTAACGTGTAGATAATATTTCAAAGACACATTAAAGCCTGACAGAAATTTCAGATGTAGTTTGCTTTTATCTCTAGGATCTTGTCGTTTCCTGGTCTTTCCAGTCACTGGTTATTTTATTTCTGAGTATGACTGATAATTTTGGTGCATTGGGCACAGTGGTTTTTGTATTTTCTTACTTTTTGGATTGGACACTGAAGAGAAAGTTTAAACAATTTTATTATGGTGGATATCTGCTATAATAGACTAGTTTGTTTTAGAAATGATCATGGTTACAGAAGCTCCTACTTAGCACAAAGGATTTGTCAAATCCAGGTTTGAGATATATGTATTACTAGTCTGTTTGTGGGGAATATTTGAGCTAAGGTCACCAAAATCTCTGCATTATTTTACTTTATTATGAAACTTGTAAGAAAACTTCTAGTAGTGGAGTCACTCCTTTCAATTAATGCACTGTGATTTTGGAATGTCTCTGTTAACATATAAATATGTTTCCTGAGAGGGGTAACATTGTTGGGTTCTTTTTAGCCACAAACACTACAACAAATTAGTGATCAGGTTGCTAACTGTTCCATCAGAGAGGGTCTGGAAGAAGTAAGAAGCAAAAAAACAATCTGTTTGGGGATAGAAGGTCCGAATAACTTCCTCATTCTGTCTCTCATGGTCTATTGTTAGACATCACGTGTCCCTAGCACCCAGTACAGTGCCTGGCACAAAATAGCCCACAATATCTTGTCCTCAATTCTCAAATCCTGGGGCAGAGGGGGGAAGCTCTGGAAAAAGAACATTTTTTAGTAACTGATTTGCAGTAAAACTTGTCCTGAAGTGAGGTGAGGCTATTTATAGTCTTCTTTATTTATCCCACTTAGTGTGAATGTTTTGATTGCTGCAGAAATATTAATATGCTTGATTATAGGGTGCTGCCCCAGACCCTGCTGGAGGTGTTACGTAACATGTGTTAAAGGTACTGTATTGCCTTTCTAAAATCTAAAAAAAAAATCGTAATTCTGAAGTACATCTGGCCCTAAGGGTTTTGAGTACAAGACTGAAGATCTTGGAAAGTATCACGTATTCAGTGCTTCCCACGAGTCAGGTGGGGCACTATGTGCTGACACACGTCACCTTTTTAATACACGAGAGGCAGCTGTTTCAGAGTGGAAAGAGCAGGGATTTGAAAACCAAACTACCTGGGTTGGAATTTCAGGTTTATTCTTTAACCCCCTGTATGCCTTTGGGTACTAGTCTTTTCCTCCCTTTACCTCAGTTTTCTCATCTCAAAATAGAGAGGTAACATTTCCCTAATGGACTTGTAATGGAGATAAAATGACTTAAGAAATGCAAAGCACTTATAACTATGCTTCAGAGAATTATTATTGTTAATCATTTTGATAAAACTGTGATGTTGGCACAATGTTCCTCATTTTATAGATGAAAAAATTGAGATATAATGAAGTTTGATAACTTGCCTGTGTTCACACAGCAGGAAAGTCATTGAGAAGGGTTTGAATCCATATCTGTGATGTCATCAGATCTGCACTTTTCACTGTTGTACTCTATTGCTTCTCTGCAAAAAATGGTGCTTTAATGATGAACTGCTTGGAATGAAAATATTGAGAGAAAGAGGCTGCTTGGAGAAGGCCAAGTGGTAGGTACTCTAGTGGGAGGCCTCAGCAGCCGTGAAAAGGTGGACAGGTATACTTAAGGGAGGAGACAGAAATCAAAGGCCGAGATAAAAGTAGTAAACAGTTTTTGCTGCTCTACAGTACTGCATAGGATTGGTCGCAGCTGCATTGCTGTGGATAGGCAGGTATGTCCTGTAGACAGAAGGAGACTGGAAAAAGGGCTATTTAAGCATTGGAAAAAGTGAAAAAGTACTGTTGTTAGAAGTAGCGAACCAGTTTACTTTATGGACACAGTTCATTATTCTTAAAGTAAGGGTAAGGAATTATTATTTTCTTAATTTAAATGAGGTCCTCAATCCTCGTACCTGGGATCATAACTTGGTTGCATTTTAAATGAACTGACTTTTTTTTTAAACATCTTTATTGGAGTATAATTTCTTTACAAATGTGTATTAGTTTCTGCTGTATAACAAAGTGAATCAGCTTATACATATACATACATTCCCATATCTCCTCCCTCTTGCATCTCCCTCCCACCCTCCGTATCCCACCCCCCTAGGTGGTTACAAAGCACTGAGCTGATCTCCCTGTGCAATGCAGCTGCTTCCCACTAGCTATCTATTTTACATTTGGTAGTGTATGTATGTCCATGCCGCTCTCTCACTTCGTCCCAGCTTACCCTTCTCCCTCCCCGTGTCCTCAAGTCCATTCTCTACATCTGCGTCATTATTAAATGAGTTGACTTTTGAGTTTTGCCTTACGTGTCCATGGGAATCCTGAAAACCAATTCGTCAAGTTCATTCCTTACTTTACCTTGAGGATCGTTATCTTCAATATTGAAGACTGTCCACAAAGGCTCTCTTTTCAAGAATTTATTGTGAAGCATTGTACTCAACAAGTTATAAGAAGAAGAAAAAGTATGCAACTATGTGTGAGTAAATAAGAAAATTGTGAAGAAATTTATGTTTTTGGAAAGGCATGAATTATCAAAAATACTAACTATTTAAGACCCTGAAAACTGCCAAAAATTACACTAAGAAGGCTTGAACCTGACTAGTTTCATAACAAGTTCTTCTAAACTTTCGAAAAATGGTAATTTTCACATTATATAATTTATTTCAGAGCATCAGAACAGATTTTATAAAAAGATACCAAGTAAATGTATGAAAATCTTCCAGTTTTAAATCTGACAGAGTAAACCTTATACAGCAAACTTACCTACAAGTATAGAATGCAAAATTACTAAATGGAATACTTGCAAATTGAATTTAAAGATATTAAAACATTGATCTACCACAATCAGGTTGCATTTATTATAGGCATTATAAGCGTGAAAATCTATTATTAAAACAAGTCAAACCAACACATCAAATAAGAAATAATAAACAGCTTGCATGCCTTGAAATCAAAAGAAAAAAAACAATAAAAACTTAATTGGAATAGAGAGTGTTTAACAATAAATTGAACATACCAAATTCATTAGTTTTCCTTATACCAAGAAATAACTTGTGATGAAATAGAACTAGTTTATACACGGATGTAACATATAAAAGAGGCTTCACATTGTTAGAAATTAATGGCACTGATTCAACTACATGGAGACATACATGCATAAATTAACCAAAATACATTAGTAGGTCTGGGGGAAAAAATCAAATTGACTTCAAATCTTTTTTCTCATATAATTGGAATTGATATCCAATTACATGGGATTTTTTTTTTTTTAATGCTTTGTAAATTTCTTCTTGTCCTCTGATTTAAGGAACATTTCTTTTAGCTAGTTGTCATATTTCTTCTTCTATATTTTATCCAAAATAGTAAAAATAAAACTGAGATTGATAAAAATGATAAATGGTCTTTTTTCTAAGGAGCAATTATTTTCACTTTTTAAAAATTATTTGCCCTCTGAATGTTTATAGACAAGTAAAACACTGTATCATTTCCTACAGAAAGCCTAATTTTTACGAGTACTCTGATTCAACCTTAGAACTGATTTAATTTTTGTAGTAGTATATACATCAAATATTGTTGGAAAAAAATATTGTTGGAACACGTAGGTAAAATTTTTTAGAATTATGGGATTTAATTCTTTTTTTTTTTTTTTTTTTTTTTTTTTTTTTTGGCCTCTCCCATTTGCGGAGCACAGGCTCCGGACGCGCAGGCTCAGCGGCCATGGCTCACGGGCCCAGCCGCTCCGCGGCATGTGGGATCCTCCCGAAACGGGGCACGAGCCCGCGTCTCCTGCATCGGCAGGCGGACTCTCAAGCACTGCGCCACCAGGGAAGCCCTGGGATTTAATTCTTACTCTTTCATTATCTTCTTTCCTTTAGTGTATTTCTGTGTATCATAATTAATCTTGAAGTGAGATTTCCTTCTGGTTTGTTTGTTTCCTATAGGGATGTAATGTTCAAGCCTAAAGATAAAATATGCACTGGGTTCCTATGACCTGATCTATTAGCTCATCTGTCCCAGAACTTTACTATTCATGACTTCTTTCCTTTTCTGAATAAGGAGGTCTGAAATGCTTGCACCTTTATGAAATGGCAGTGATACTAACTATATAATGTAATTACTGTTAAAGAATAGATGGGATGGATATGTTCCTTAACTCTGAATTGCTTGCTTCATGCTGGCAGTTTGGATCCTTCTGTATCAAAGGCAGAAGTATCTTAGTGCTAAGCTGTGCTCCTAAATGTTTTCATTTATACTATCCCATTTTTCTTTACTACAGTTCTGTGACAGTTTTTTTTCTGGAGGGTGGTGAATTTTTGTTATTGTTATTATTCTGTTTGACTCAATTCCCATTTGAGGGTTACAGAGCTCTGAATAGTTGCAAGCTTACAAAGTTGGTAAGCTGCAAAACCAATTTCCAAACTTGGTATATCTTGCTCCAAATCTAGGGTACTTTTTACTCTACAATGAAGTGTTTGACAATATTTTTAACAGCCAACAAAACACAATGTCAGGAAATGAACTTTCCACACTGCCTTCACCAACGTAACTCTGCTAAATGAATTTGATGTCGATTACACTAAGAGCTTCAAGAAGCATTTTGCCATCCCCGTGGATCAATTTTCCAGTTTAATTCTTACCCCCCACCTGATTTCTTTTTGGGAAGGCCTAGTTTCTAGTGAGAGCTAGTAGGCCTATGCATCCACACTAATTTGTGTGGTACAGTAGAACTGTATCGCTAAGCTTAGATGTAGGCTGTGATGAAAGTCGAAGAGTGTCTTGACTATTTCATTAGTATTTCACGTCTGAGCCGTGCCTTCAGTGTGTTCCTGGGGATAATTGTATTACAAAAGTTGGGAGGATTAACCAGTATTCTCATTGGGCACTCCACATTCCAGAAGACATGGGCATCAATGGTAGGCCTTGTCACTCGATTCTTGGACAAAGTTTTTACTCTGTCTGCATATCACCTTTAGTGTGTTAATGTGCAACTCTGGATATCATCTTTAGTGTGTTCATATGCAGACAAGGAACATTGTTGTTTACCTCTGTCCTCCACTTTGTTCCTTTATAAAACAACTCTGATTTTTTTCAGGTAGACACCATTCTCTGTATACAGCTATATGTCTCAGGTGATGTTGACTCCAACCCAGATACAGTGGTGGACCTGAATGATCTAAGAACAATCCCATTTCTCTTGTCAATGAATTGTTCAATAAAACAATAAAACTTTAGGGCAAGTCTCCAAGGAAACTTTTAGAGAAATTGTCTTCCTTCTAAAGAGTTTGCCTCAAGATTAGAACTTAATTTTTCTTTTCTGTATGATATTATGTCCAGATATCATGACTGAAACAGTTGTTTGATGAAAGATGAAGTGAGTACAAGGGATCTTAGAGCAGAAAAATTCAAGGAACCTGGTCACTAGGGGAGCTGCTAAGTCAACCACCCTTGAAGCCACTCCTGGTTTGCATAAAGTTTAAGATGAATTTTCGTATATTTTAAGTCAGTTTTAGTCAGTATTTCTTGTTTATTGCAGCTGAAAGCATTTTAATTTACACAATTCCCAAATTTCCTTCCACTTTGACAATTCTTTTAAAAAAATATATGTATATATATAATTGATATTCCACAGTAAGCTTATAGGATTAAAAGCACATTTCCTGAGCCCTGTGTCTATCCATGGAATAACATTACTTCTTCCTGGTGTTTCTTCACTGCTCTTTTTGCCAGGAAGTAGGGGAAGAGATCAGATTTTATTAAATTCTCTAATGTAAGTTTATTAAAACTTCTCCTTAATTCTCACTTCATCCCATAGCAACTTCTCTTGGAAAGTAGCTCTTGTTTTTTATGTTTTTATGTTAACACTTGATTATCATATTAACAAGACAAAATAATAAAAACAATTTCAACTATAATTCCATTACTTTATGTTATGGGCTGAATTGTAGCCCTCCACAATTCCCATGTTGAAGCCCTAACCCTCAGTACCTCACAATGTGACTGCATTGGAGATAGGGACTTTAAAGAGGCAGTTAAGTTAAAATGGGGTCAGTGGGGTAGGCCTTAATCCAATATGATTGGTATCCTTATAAGAAGAGGAAATTAGGACACAGAGACACCAAATAGAGAAAGAACCGTGTGAGGACCCAGCGAGAAGGTAGCCATCTGCAAGTCAAGGAGAGAGGTCATGGAAGAAACTGAACCTGTCAATGCCTTGATCTTGGACTTCTAGCCTCCAGAACTATGAGAAAATAAATTTCTGCTGTTAAAGTCACTCAGTCTGTGGTATTTTGTTATAGCAGCTGTAGCAAACTACTATACTCTAAAACAATTGTTTTCATTTCTTCCTGTTTTCCAATGTGTAAAGTTGAAGTGCAGTGTATAATAATTTGGAGCAATGTTTTACTTAACTTTCTTAACACTTTCATATCGATGCAGTCTTCCTCTTTATGCTTTCTGAGAGACACACTATCCCATCAATATACTTCTTTTTTCACTATTGTGAATTAAATTATTAAGAACATTACTGACGCATTAGTGTTAAGAACATATTTGAAAATACACATTTTTTCCATTTGAATTTTTTTGACAAACTCTCAGGACTTGGACTGCTATTTCAGAGGTCACAAATATTTTTAATGCCCTTTAATAAGAACTGCTAGATTAATATCCAAAGAGATTATATAAATTTACAATATCATTTGAAATGAATCATTCTATCTGTTTCCAAAGTCGAGATGGTAGGGATTCATTGTTAACTGAAGTGGTGGAAAAGACAGTTCAATCAGATCAATAGATCACTCTTACTGTAGTAAGGAGAATGGGTTTATAGAAATTAAGGCAAGAATGGCAGTTGGGAGGTAGAAGGCTCCACTAGTGATTTATGGGGCTATGATGATTATTCAATTAAAGCAATGCTAGTGAATATGGAAGAGGGACTTGGATTTGAAATGTGTTAAGGACATGATCTTAACACGATGTCAAAGTGATTATGTGAAAGAGAGAGAGTCAGATAACTCCCAAGTTTTGGTCTGAGTGACAGGTGTCATTAATTAAGATTGTGAGAAAAGATGATAAATACAATTTAGACATGCTGAATTGATGTGTTTGTGGGACGTGCAGATGCATGTGTCCATCAGGCATTTGAACATATTCATGAGGCTTAGGGTGAGTAAGGGCTGGAGTATATTAGAGGGTTCAGGACAGGCACGTAGAGTAATGAGAATACCACCCCAAGAGTAGAACCCTAGGAGATGGCAAAACGTAAAGAGTAGGCAGAGAGGAGTCACAAAGTAGCTTGATAAATAATGGCCATGGAGGTAAGATATCATCATCCAAGAGAGAGCCAACCATCAAACGAAGGGAGTAAAACATTTACAAAGGATTCAAACAAAGGTCAGCGTGATCTGTGCAGTCTCGAAGTCCAATAATATAAGGCCTGAAACGTGCCTATCCAAGTTATCAACATGGAGATTATTGATTACTTTTGGATGAGCAGTTTCTGTGTGGGAAGCTTCCATATTCCAGTGGGATGAGAGGAAATAGTAAAGTCTAGTGTAAAATATTATTTCAAGAAGATTGTCCAAGAAAGGAAAGTAAAAGAGTTTTAGTAAGAAAGAACTGCAAATTCAGAGAACTGTGGATCTGGATTCAGGGAGGATATGTTTGAGGCTGGATATGACTTGAACATATTCAGAGCCAGGAGAGATCAAGAAATTGAAAAAAAGGAAAATAAATAGATTTTGAAATGAGTCAAGGAAAAGGTAGAAAATGAAATGACTTATGGTAGACTCTCAATATTTCCTAAATGAATAAATGAGTTGATACCAGTGGAGGGATTAATGAATCACACAAGAATCACTCATCCTCTGAGAATGAAGGTAATTGCATAGTATCAGGTTTAAATGTAGATAAAATTCTAAATGGGTCAGGAGATGAGCCAGTTTATGTCTGCGGTTTTGGTTTTTATGATGAAGGTAGCAGGTGAAAAGTTGAATAGGACATTTGAGAGGATATTAAAGGCTTGTACCATATATATTAAATTACTGAGAAAAAGAGAATTTATCAGGAGGAAAGATTACTACATAATTATATGATCTGGGTTTGGGGATTTTTCTCAATGAAGAGAGATGAGTGTGGACAGGGGTGGAGAGGGAGATTAGGGCAAATCTCTTGATTCTCATCTTTCTCACTAAGATGACAACTAATGGGCATTGCCATGGAATATGGTATGTTGTATAATTTTTCTTCAGTGTATAGTGTTGTTACCAGTTTTTGTATTTTTTAATGAGATTTGAATTCAAAGCTGCAGAAAGTGTGAATCTGGTAGAGTACAGTACATTGGTTACAGTTTATCTGTCTTTTAAAAAAAATTATGGTAAAATATACATAACGTAAAATTCACCATTTTAATAATTTTTGTGTGTACAGTTTTATGGTATTAAGTACATTCACACTGCTGTGCAACATTCACCACCATTTGTCTCCAAAACATTTTCATCCTCCCCAACTGAAACTCTGTACCCATTAAGCACTAACTCCCCATCTGATTTTCCCCCACCCCTGGCAACCACCATTCTACTTTCTGGCTCTATGGATTTGGCTACTCTAGGAATCTCATATAAGAGGAATAATACAATATTTGTTCTTTTGTAACTGGCTTATTTCACTTAACATACTGTTCTGAAGTTTTCATTCACGTTACAGCATGTCAAAATTTCCTCTTTTTAGGCTGAATGATATTCTGTTGTATGTATGTATCACATTTCATTTATACATTCCTCTGTGGGTGGGCACTTGGGTTGCTTCATATTTGGCTATTGTGAATAATGCTGCTGTGGACATGGGTGTACAGTTATCTATTCAAGTCCCTGCTTTCAATTCGTTTGGATCTATACGCAGAAGTGCAATTTCTGGATCATATGATAATTCTATGTTTAAGTTTGTGAGAAATTACCATACCATTTAGCAGCTGCACACATTTACACTCCCATCAGCAATACCCAAGGTTTCCAATATCTCCACTTTCTTGCTAACACTTGTTATTTTCTGTTTTTCTGATAATAGCCATTTTAAATGAGTGTGAAGCTGGTATCTCATTGTCATTCTGATTTTCATTTCTCTAGTGACTAGTGATGTTCAGCATCTTTTCATGTGCTTATTGGCCATTTGTATATCTTCTTTGGAGAAATGTCTATTCAAGTCCTTTGCCCATTTTTTTATCAGGTGTTTTTTTTTGTTGTTGTTCTTGACCTGTAGGATTTCTTATGTATTCTAGATATCATTCCCATGTCAGATATATGCTTTGAAAAATATTTTCTTTCACTCTGTGGGTTGCCTTTTCATTCTGTTGATAATATCTTTTGATGCACAAAAGTTTTTAATTTTGATAAAGTCTAATTTATCTAGTTTTTCCTTTGTTTACTGTGCTTTTGGTGTCATATCTAAGAAATAATTGCCATATCAATGTCATGGTTCAATTCTCCTATATTTTTTGCTAAAACTTTTATATTACTTTATCTGTTTTAATGGTAAATCATCACACTAATTATTTTTTAATACTATGAACAAGAAAGTATAATGGCTGAAATAAAATTATAATAAATAATATCTAAAATTAAACTAATAGAAATGAAAGTAGCATATCTTATGGAAGAATTTCCCTACTTATTGAAAATTACGTTACAATAAAACTGTGCTTAGGGGCTTCCCTAGTGGCGCAGTGGTTGAGAGTCCGCCTGCCAATGCAGGGGACACGGGTTCGTGCCCCGGTCCAGGAAGATCCCACATGCCGCAGAGCGGCTGGGCCCGTGAGCCATGGCCGCTGAGCCTGCGCGTCCACAGCCTGTGCTCTGCAACGGGAGGGGCCACAACAGTGAGACGCCTGTGTACAGAAAAACAAATAAACAAAAAAAACCTGTGCTTATATTCTTGGAATAATGCAAATAGTTTGCTAAACATTGATATGGGATAGGGATGAGCAAAGTTGATTGGGACATGGTCTGCTAAGAGATAGTAGATTATGGAATTCAGTAGGTGATTAAAATAAAGTAGGAGTGCCCATAAGGCTTGAAAATTCCAACTTTCAGTAAAATCACATGGGTCTCAAACTCCACAGTTATCTTGAAAATTTTTCTGCAATTTTCTCCTTATCCAATTGATTGCTGAGTTTAAAAATGTTTATCTTACTATTACCTCTTACCTACATATTCTTCCCATTAGCACACTGCTGCTCTTTTGATATTACAGAAATAGCTTCCACAATGAACTTCCTATCTCCTCTGCATGGATTATTCATGGGAAGATGCTGGCATTGGGAAAGTTGGAGCATGTATTTTTCTTTAAAAATTTGGTATTAGGTATTTACAAAATACATTGAAAGAGGCATTTTGGGAAAAAAAATCATAACTTTATTAGACTTCCGTACACTTATTTTATGGTTCAGGTTGTTTTCTAAAGTTATTTATTCGGGGTATGCCAACTACTCTTACACTATGTTGTTAATCTTGCTAAAGCACAACTCAGATAACATGCTTACTGACTTCAAATCATCCAAGGCTATTCTTATCTTCCACAGCATTTATGCATTCATTCAGTTAAAAATATTGAGTAACTTCTATGTGCAAACTGCTGTTTTGGGCACTGGAGATGCAGAAATGAACAAAGCAGACAAAACCTTTACTCTTGTGGACTTTACATTTTATTGGGGGAGCAGATAGAAAATAAATGAATAATTAAATACTGTATATTATGTGGTGATAAAAGTATGGAGAAAAATATTTGACAAGAGATGGGGGCTTCAATGTCATAACTATCAAGAAGGGCTTCAGTGGAAAGAGAATATTTGAGCAGAGGCCTGAAAGAAGTAAGATAGGAAGTGGGGCAAAAAAAAATTATGTGAAAAGTATATTCAGATAAAGACAGTGGGCAAGTGCACAGGTTCCATGCTAGAAAGTATGCCTGGTGCCTTTGAGGAGCACCAGGGAGGCTGTTTGGCTGGTGCAGGGATGGAAGAGAGCAGCGGTAAATGGAGTCAGTGTTTGAAGGGCCTGCAGGCTGTTATAAGGACTTCAGATTTTACTCTGAGTCAGACGCCATTGAAACATTTGAGCAAGAAGAGTGACATGACCTGGCTTCTGTTTAAAATGATTACTGTGGTCATTATTGTGAAACACATTGTAGGGCTGGGAGCAAGGGCTGAGTCAGGGTTAGGGGGCTATTGTAAGAATATCGGCAAGACGTGGTGGCTCTCAACAGAAAGGTGACTCTCAACAGAAGTGAGTTACAACCCAGCCTACGTTTCTTGTCCCATTCCAGCTCAGATGAGAGGACGGCTGGAGTGGATGACAGTGCTTAGGGCAAGCATGTACAATAATGAGAGTAGTACCAAGGATAGAACCCTAAAAAACAGCAAAATGCAAGCGTAACTGCCATCCCAGGTACACAGTGTTTCAGTTAGGTCTGACTTCCTGATCTTTGGCCATTCTTCTGTACTTTTTGCTCTTTGGCCCTTTACCTGAGCATTTGCTTATCTTTCCTACATTTCCTTATCTTTCCATTAATGATTTAAAACTCGTCTCAGATCCACTGCCTTCATAAATAGGGTTGTCAAATTTAGCAAGTAAAAATATAGGAGGTACAATTAAATTTGAATTTCAGATAAACAATGAATACTTTAAAAATATAACTATGTCCCAAATACTGCATGGGACACAGTTTACTATTTTTTCATTGTTTATTAAAATTCAAATTCATCTGGGAGTCCAGAATTGTATCTGGCCAACCCTATTAATAAGCTGTACTTGAACACTGAAGTTTGTCAGGTTAGGTTTTGTTATGCCAAGGTAAAATGAAACTCCAGAGTCTTTGAGACTTTAGACAACAAAGTTTTGTTTCCTGCTTATACTACATGTACTTTATGGAGCAGCAGAGAAGCCCTATTAATTGTAGTTCTTCAGAGACTACCATTTCAAAGTTGCTTCTTACGATGCCAGAGGAGGAAAATAGAGAGCTTTGCAGAATCTCACGTTAGCAATTAAATACTCTGGCCTGGAAGTAACAAACATAACTGCCACTTGCAACTCATTGACCAGAAATAGTCCTTTGGGCCCATCAACTAGAGAGGAGCCAGAGTTCAATTCTATCATGTCCTGGGAAAGAGGGGGCTGGAACTATGTAGAGAAAAGCACCAAAGGTGTAATCTCTATGTACAATTCCCCATAGGTGTAATCTCCCCTTTCTTGAGCCCCATAGGGATTTATTTGTTATTCCCTAATGATATTTATCTCTACTTATTTAATCCTTTTGGGAAAAATTATTTGAGAGGCAGAGCTTAGAATTATATTGACAGAGAGTAGAACTTCAATTCATGTGTGTTGAATTGTTCTTACATTTTGTGCCTCACTCACCTCTCTCTAGTCCCAGCCCTGTGTGAAGGTGGGATTTCATCTGAACATTGCTGTTGAGATGTCCAGTGTTGTGGTCTTGAATGGTCCTTCAGGTACACAGGCTCTCCTCTGCTTCTCATTTGCCTGGCTCTTTTCCTGGAAGTACTATATGGCAGGCAGGAAGCAGATTCCTCTGCTTCTGGACACTACAGATTCTCTGCTCCTTGCACCTCTTTACTGCTGCTGTCTCCAGTTTGGAGGAATTAATCTGGTATTAATTTCTTTTTCTTATGCTTTTTCTTTTCTGCTATCCTTTCAGTCAGGTCAGACAAACAGATGTTCACACATAAGCACATGTGTACAAAACCACAGTTAATTCAATAGAACATATAGGAAAATATGTTGACTACTCAAATGGGAAACTTCTTTTTGAATCCATTTGGGATAAATAACCAAATTTTGGTGGATTTCTGCCAGAAATAGACTTCATTTTCTAACAACTGAGAAGACACATTTCAGTAAATACCAAGAATTGGGGAATGGAAGAAATTTGAGAGATTCAAACTCTTAAGTGAAGACTGGATTTAAATGACCACTTTCATATCTGAGGAGTGGATCAGAGGCAACACATGTACTATGTCAAGGAAAATTCATTTGTATCTCAATAAGTGATTCAGACTATACAACAGTGCTGCAAAGTTTTCATCTTTCTTGTGGTGAGAATGAGGCAAAATAAGATAGGTTTTTGCTACTCTTTATTTTATATTCACTAGGGGAATCCACGTGCCAAGGAGAGCATCAAAAGTGATTAAGATAGTGATCCAATTATTATATTTCAGAACATTTGAAAAATTAGTTTTATATATCAGCACTCATTTTATGCCAGTTTAGTTGTGTGTTTAATAATTTTTAAGAATTCTGATCAAGCTTAATCAATGATCTAGAATATTCAAGTTTGCTATGATTTTGATTACCAGTTAAATTAAGGAACTAGGTTGGAAAAATGTCAGAGCTATGAGGAAGAATAATATTTAACCAAAATTCAATCAAAATATATATTAAAGAAGTTACTGTCTTTAAAATGACTTTTTTGTTGTTGGGAAGGATTACGTATATTATGAAGATTAAAAAAAATGAAACTCAGAAGAGGAGGAAATGAAAATACCCTGAAAGTGATCGTATTGGTTAAAATTCTTTCCAAACTGGTTTTTTACCTCGTTGCCCAGAGAAGATAAAGTACAAATGAAGTTTGGTTGGTTACGCAAATTATGTGTATATTTCTTTTGATTTCACAAATTTTAAAAGAGAATTTTTTTTTTTTGCGGTACGCGGGCCTCTCACTGTTGTGGCCTCTCCCGTTGCGGAGCACAGGCTCCGGACGCACAGGCTCAGCGGCCATGGCTCACGGGTGCAGCCGCTCCGTGGCATGTGGGATCTTCCCAGACCAGGGCACGAACCCTTGTCCCCTCCATCGGCAGGCGGACTCTCAACCACTGCGCCATCAGGGGAGCCCTAAAAGAGAATTTTTATTTTGCACCCTAAATGATATTATCTTATCACTACTAATGGAACATCATTGAAGGTCTTGTATACATTTTGAATAATTTGTGCTATTTCATTGGTTACAATTAATTCTACTAGTTTTTTCAGAGTTGTTGCAGTCTTACGTCTATTTTGTGATAGTCAATGATTCATCCATTTATTCAAAAATATTTTTGTTCAGTGCTTACTGTGTGTCAGGCACCGTGCTATGTGCTAGTGTAGAGATTTACCTGGGAAGGACTATCGGGGCCAAAGACAAAGGCAATCCCAATTAGCTTTATGCTTGAAACAGATGATTTTAATTACTATGATTTATTTTTGATCACATTGGTTTCTGGGTTTCAAAAATGGAGGCTACACATAGTAAATTAACTGCCTGGTGGAGAGATAACTTTGACAAAAAATGTTTGCTCTTTCCTTTCTGGCATCTATCTCAACAGAAGACTGATGATTAAAAACATCATCTACTTGACTTTTGCAAAGGAAAGCCTTTCTGTTAGTCTTATTATTTGCATTATATTTGTGAGCAAATCTTTACAAATAGTCATAGCAATGGCTTAAACCAAGTAAGAGAATCTTTAAGATTGTGTAAGAAGATTGTGTAAACTTTTCTTCCAAAAATATTGAAACAGATTTTTAATATTGATTTTGGCTGAATTAAATACATTTGGACAGATTCTAGGTTCTGGCCAGTCATACATCATGTACAACCCCCACGTATACATTAAGTATACATTATTACATTATTTACAATCCCTACTTATACAGAATTATTTGGGAATAAGTATGATGAGGGAATAAACATTTTAAAAAATATTTGAGCAATTCTCCTGCTGATATGGTTTTAGACAGAAAACGCGGTTGTCAAAATTAAAGAAAGTCAAATGATTATATTTATCATTTTTGAATCTCAAAACCATTGTGTTTTGGTTTTTACTTAATTATATTTTCCTAGCAAGTTTACGTGAAACTTATTGTTTGTATGGAAACAATGCAGTTTAAAATTATAGAGCATAGCAGTTAAACCAACTCTCTGGTTCTGCAGCCTGGTACCACCACCACTTTCTAGCTCCTTTATGACCTTGGGCAATCAGCTTCTCTAACTTAGTTTTCTAGTTTGCAAAACAGCGCTAGTGCTCTTATTTTGCTTGAGTAAAGGACTAAACACAATACCTGGTAAATAGACAAGTGCATAGTAAACAGTCCATTATTATTTCTTATCAAATATATTTACCACGTATGCCTACTAGACTTACGCATAGTAAATACTCAAAAAGAGAGATATAAAAGTCATTAAAGAACTTTTTCTTCTCCAGTGCTTGATTGATTTGCCCAACATAACCATGACTTTCAGTTTTCTCAAATCATTCATTGAAAAAAACAAAAAACAGCATTCATTTTGTCAGTTACAGGAGGGTAAATGATGAACAGCAAGAAGAGATTAGATTTTTGGAGACAGGTATTCCAAACCACTTGGATGTGGAACTCATTTTGGTCTTTAGCAATCTCATATAATACATTTTTAACAAAGAGTTATCATTCAAATATGGAAGATAAAATGTAGAGATTAAAGCAAAATTGGAAATGATGATTGAGGATTTAAGATAACTTTTTTTATGCATTATAGATTAAAGGCCATCAAGATGTCAGACAATCTTGAGATGCTGATTAAATTCTATATAAAATAGGAGTTATCCGAAAAGAGGATTTAAAAAGTGAAAATAATAAAAAATTTATCCTGTAGAATGCATGATTTAATAACTCAGTCTTTCTTGCGGTACTTTTAAGAAAACAGAAATGCCCAAAGTGTAGAGCTGTAAACACAATGCATCAATTACAACTCAGATCGGTGAAAGACCTCTCTGCTAAGACAACTCTAGTTATCATCCTTTGTTTATTTCTAATTTCATGTGTCTTTACATATGTTAACCTCAAGGTTATTTTGTTTGTACAGTTTTCTCACTGTGTCATTCCAGTATTTACCTATGATTTTCTTTTCGTGTGTTATATTTATGAATGCTTGTAATTATCATTATTTCTAAAGAGGAAAATGTGATCCATCAGGAAGTTTTATTTTATATTTTTCAGAAAAGTGTTAGATTTTTAATCCATAATTTACTCTTTGTAGTATTTATTAAATGAATTTTATTTTACAAATGAAAAAATTAAACAGTAAAACATGCTTGTTGCTAAATAGAAACAAAAGGAGAAAAAAAAAACAGATAATAGAGTAAAAATTCACCCGTTGGCCCTATGCTTGCTGATAACCACCATTACTATTTGGATGTATATATTTTTATATTTTTCATATGTTCACATGTACATGAATGCACATACTACACTGTTTTCTTTTACAAAAAATTAAACCATATAATACAGTTTTGTTCTCTCTTGCTCTTTTTTTACTTTACAATATATATATACTCTCATTTCTGCCTGAATATAGATCTACATGGTAATTTTAATGGTTACATAATATTCCTTAGAAAGCTACATTATTGAACAAATTCTCATTTTTGAACATTTAGAGAATTTATGAAAGGCAGTAATAGATGTGTAATGGTTAAGAGCATGGTCCCTAAATCTAGATTTTCTTTGTTCAAATGTCAGCTCCCATCCCCACTAATGGATGAGTAATTTGGGGAAAGTTTTTAATAATTCTCTTGCTGGGTTTCCTCTCAGGGTTATGAGGATTTAATGGATCAATGATAAAAATCATAATATTTGTAAAAATTGAGATTAACCTTGGGCTGGAAAAGCAGAGTGAAATCTTGTACACTGTCTCACTGCTGATGCAACAAAATCCTTCTAGAGGGAGAGGCCTGAAATAAACATTCTACAAGTCTCACCATTAGACATTTAAATCAGAGATGTATTGAATTGTACAGACAATGCAAAATATCCCTGATCTATTGCAGATCCTTACTGGATTAAGTATTTAACCCCTCAAACTATCTGCCTAACTGTGGAAAGG
Organism: Lipotes vexillifer; assembly: GCF_000442215.2. Taxonomy (NCBI): domain Eukaryota; kingdom Metazoa; phylum Chordata; class Mammalia; order Artiodactyla; family Lipotidae; genus Lipotes; species Lipotes vexillifer. Next base: position 2,331,937 of record NW_006774067.1, read on the forward strand.
ACAAAACTGCTCTGAGGAAGAGATTTTCAACTTCAGCCTATGTCTTCTTTCTTAAATATACAATTTTTGATATATAAATGAAAACTTAAAAGACAAGTGAAAAGGCAAGAAAATCAAGGGAAAATTATTAGACAGTAGAAGCAGACACACAGATAATTCACACAGTAGGGTTAGCAGATAAGAACTTTAACTACAATGGACATATTTAAAAAAGTAAAAGAAATATGAATTTTAAAAGGATGAAATTTGAAAAATGGAGAATTTTATATAGACTTTCAAACTATCAGAGAGAGTCAAGTGGATATTCTACTAATGATAAACTTAGGAACTCATTAGGTTGGATTAAAAACAATTAGAGATATCAGAACACAGGTTTAATGAAATCAAAAGGCAGATCAATAAAAAACACATCTGGAACACAGAGGGGAAAAAGAATAAAAAGAACAGAAAAAAACTTAATAGATATTTGGGGCATAATGAATGGTGTAAACTTTGGGAAACTAGAGTACTAGAAAGAGAGGGGAATGAATGAAAGAAACAGTATTTAAAGTGATAGTGGCTGAGGATTTTCTAAAACTGGTTAAAGATTCAAAAGCACATGAAAAATGCTCAACATCACTAATTATTAGAGAAATGCAAATCAAAACTACAATGAGGTATCACCTCATACTGGTCAGAATGGCCATCATAAAAAATTCTACAAACAATAAATGGTGAAGAGGGTGTGGAGAAAAGGGAACACTCCTACATTGTTGGTGGGAATGTAAATTGGTATAGCCACTATGGAGAACCGTATGGAGGTTCCTTAAAAAACAAAAATAGGGCTTCCCTGGTGGCGCAGTGGTTGAGAATCCACCTGCCGATGCTGGGGACACGGGTTCGTGCCCCAGTCCGGGAAGATCCCACATGCCATGGAGCAGCTAGGCCTGTGAGCCATGGCCACTGGGCCTGCGTGTCCGGAGCCTGTGCTCCACAATGGGAGAGGTTGCAGCAGTGAGAGGCCCGCGTACTGTGAAAAAAAAAAAAAAATACAGCTACCATATGATCCACCAATCCCAATCCTTGGCATATATCCAGAGAAAACCATAATTCAAAAAGATACATGCTCCCCAATGTTCATTGCAGCACTATAGCCAGGACATGGAAGCAACCTAAATGTCCATAAAATGATGAATGGATAAAGAAGATGTGGTATATATATACAAGGGAATATTATTCAGCCATAAAAAAGAAAGAAATAATGCCATTTGTAGCAACATGGATGGACCTAGAGATTGTCATACTGAGTGAAGGAAATCAAAGGCAAATATCATACGATATTGCTTATATGTGGAATCTAAAAAAATGGTACAAATGAACTTATTTACAAGACAGAGTCACAGATGTAGAAAACAAACTTATGATTACCAAGGGGGAAGGGCAGGGGGATAAATTAGGAGATTGGGATTGACATATACACACTACTATATATAAAATAGATAACTAATAAGGACCTACTGTATAGCACAGGGAACTCTACTCAATACTCTGTAGTGACCTATATGGGAAAAGAATCTAAAAAAGAGAGGATACATGTATATGTATAACTGATTCACTTTGCTGTACAGCAGAAACTAACACAACATTGTAAATCAACTATATTCCAATAAAAATTAATTAAAAAAAGAAGTTCAGAGAACCCTAAATGAGAAAATTAAACACACCTAGGAATACAATATTCAAATTTCTGATAATGACAGGTAAAAAGAAACAATAAATATGATTCAGCTGGATTTTAAAAAATAACGAAATAAGACCCAACTGTATGCCAGGCACTGTTCTGTGTACTTGTGTAGCATCTAAAAAGCCATTACCTAACTCCAGACCACAGAGATTTACTCCTATGTTTAAGAGTTTTATAGTTTCACTCTTACACTTAGGTCTATTATCCATTTGGAGTTAAGTTTTGTATAAGGTCCAAGTTAAAGAACTAACTTCCTTCTTTGCATGTGGATATCCCAGCACCACATGTTGAAAAGACAGTCATTTCCCCCATTGTACTGTCTTAACACTCTTATCAAAAATTAATTGACTGTAAATATAAGGGTTTATTTTTAGAATCTCAATCCTACTCCATTGATTAATATGGCTATCTTTATACTACACTGTCTTGGTTACTATCGTTTTGTAATTAAGAAGTATGAGTCCTCCAACTTTGTTCTTTCTCAGAATTATTTTGGCTATCCTAGTTCCCTTGAATTTCCAAATTAATTTTAGTATCAGCTTATCAATGTCTGCAGAAAAGACAGCTGGCATTTTGTTGAGTCTGTAGATCATTTGGGAAGTATTGCCATCTTAACAATATTAAGTCTTCTAATCCATGAACATGGGTTATCTTTCCATTTTTTTAGAAATTTTTAATTTCTTTTAAAATATTTGATATTGTCAATGTATAAATCTTGTACTTCCTTTATTAAATTTATTCTCAAGCATTTTTGATGCTATTTTAAATGGAATTGCCTTCTGAATTTTATTTTTGGTTTGTTCATTGCTGGTGTATAAAAATGCAAGTTGATTTTTGTATATTTATCTTGTATCCTGCACACTTGCTCAAATTGTTTATAATTTTTTTTCAGTGGATTCCTTATTATCATGATATGTCATCTGTAAATACTTTTCCAATTCAAACGCCTTTTATTTCTTTTTCTTGCATAATTTTTCTGGTTAGGACCTCCAGTTTAATGTTGAATAGAAGTGGCAAGAGTGGACATTCTTGTCTTGTTCCTGGTACTGGACTATTCCTGATCTTAGGCTTTTGCCATTAAATATAAGGGGTTTCTTTCTTTCTTTCTTTCTTTTTTTTTTTTTTTTTTTTGGTGGTACGCCGGCCTCTCACCGCTGTGGCTTCTCCCGTTGCGGAGCACAGGCTCCGGACGCGCAGGCTCAGCGGCCATGGCTCACGGGCCCAGCCGCTCCACGGCATGTGGGATCCTCCCGGACCGGGGACGAACCCGTGTCCCCTGCATTGGCAGGCGGACTCTCAACCACTGCGCCACCAGGGAAGCTCTAGAAGGGGTTTCTTAATGCCCTTTATCAAGATGAGGAAGTTCCCTCTATTCCTAGATTTTTTTGTGTTTTTTATCATGAAAGGGTGTTGGATTTTTGTCAAATGCCTTTTTTTTATATTAGTTAAGATAATCATGTGGGTTTTGTCCTATATTCTATTAATAGAATGTATTACAGTGATTAATTTTTAAATTTTATTAAATTTTAATAAATTTAATCTAGCCTTGGATTGCTGGGATAAATCCACTTGGTCATGATATATAATCCTTTTTATATTTTACTCAATTCAGTTTTCTAGTATTTTGTCGAGGACTTTTTTGTTGTTGTTGTTGTTCTATATTTTTAGGGAGTATTGTTCTGGAGTGTGTGTGTATGAGTGTGTGTGTGTGTGTGTGTGTGTGTGTGTGTATGTGTGTGTGATGTCTTTTTCTGGTTTGGGTATTAGGGCAATAATGGCCTCACAGAATGGATTGGAAAGTGTTCCTTTCTCTTCTATTTTTGAATAATTTGTGAGGGATTGGTATTAATTTTTTAAATGTTTGGTGGAGTTCACTGGTGAAACTATGTAGGTTGGGTTTTTTTGCTTGTTTGTTTGTTTTTGTTGGGGAGATAGTTTTTTTTAATTACTACTTCAATCTCTTTCCTTTTTTTAGTCCTATTGAGATTTTCCATTTAGTCCACTGGAAAATATGGGAAAAGAATCATTAAAGGATAGATATTATAAACACTTCTAATCAGACTCAAAAATAACAATGCAGACTTCATTTTATCAGTTTCCCTTAGAATTTTCATAAATGGGCCCCATGGATTTGGGGGACACTATTAGGAAATGCACAAGTTCACTATTTGACCTGAACAAGTTATAATCACTGAGAAATGAAATAGGAATTTAAGTATGTGTAGCAGTCATGGCTTGGCCTAAGAATAATTGTTATAACTGCAGTAGGTTGGTAGATCTTTTGGTGGTGAAGTTAGGGAAGCACATAATTGAAAACTTGACAGAGTTTTTTAAATGGGCTTTCAAAGTATTAATGAATATCCAACAAAATTTTTGAATAATTCATGCAGATGAAGATACTTTTATTTCAATCATTTCTGACCTATGAATAATACATAGAAAACTCCAGGTGCCATACTATTGGGTGTCCTCATAAATAAAAAATAGATTTGGGAGGGGAAACAAAACATTTATTACAGGTCCGTGTTTAAGGGACTCTAATTGACTTACCCAGAGAACATTTATGTTCTTCTTGCACATGACTGGTGGTTCCATTACCCAAATTCTACCTGGTAGCTGTTTAGTCCAGAGGAATGCACTCCAGTTAAGGATCAACAGTTATGCCCAAATGCATTAAGTGAAAGCCTGCAGGGACAGTGGCTACTGGCAAAGGATCAGAAATTCGAATTGTTTCCAGGAACCAGAATTTTCTCGTTAGGGCACAGTGTGAAATGTTTTAGAATATGTGTGGAGCTGAGAGTATAATTTGACCTGTGATACCCCAGGATAGTCATGTGATAATATAATCAGAGTAGTCCCTAAAGTGGATGCTGATTTATTGTTCAAAATGAAGTGAATTAAATTCGGTTTAGATGGTGGTGTGTTGCATTGGGCTGAGTGAACATAAGAAGGGTCAACACACACACTAAGTCCAAACCATTTCCTCCACTGAAAATATATTTTAAAAATACAACAACAAATAAGTGTGAGGCTAATAATGTTCAGAGGCTGGGCTTGTGTTCTCCTCAAATGACCAAAGAAAAGCCGGTGATACAAGAGGGAGCTTAAGTCAGGTATTAAAGGCAATTCTTTTTGAGAGTTTTGAGAATTCCTGAGTTCAGGTATCATTCTGTTGCCCTTCTTTCATATTTTTCTTGCAAATTCCAATCAAGGGGAGTGTGAGATTTTCCCCAAGGTAGTTTTAGAATAACTGGGGTTTGCTTCACAGTAGCAGCAACAATCTTTGCAGGAAGTCTGATGGCAGTTTTGAAATGGGGTCACAGTTTGGAGAAGTTGAGCAAAACTATAAGTGTTGTAATACAAACTCGTAGCGTTTCAAATTTGTAGGTTTCAGGAAAATAACTCATCTTTCCTTTTACTTAATGTAATCTATATTTTTCAAATCATTGACCTTGCAGTTCTCCAAGTGTAATGGTGAGATTTTCTAAATTACATTCAAAATTATGTCAACAGGGCTTCCCTGGTGGCGCAGTGGTTGAGAGTCCGCCTGCCGATGCAGGGGACACGGGTTCGTGCCCCAGTCCGGGAAGATCCCAGATGCCGCGGAGCAGCTGGGCCCGTGAGCCATGGCCGCTGGGCCTGCGCGTCTGGAGCATGTGCTCTGCAGTGGGAGAGGCCACAACAGTGAGAGGCCTGCATACCGCA
>NW_006774067.1:2342294-2353165 GCF_000442215.2 Lipotes vexillifer
AGCAGCTCAAGGATGTTAAAGCCTAGATTTCTGCAAATTTTTAAGCCTTTCCCCCATAACCACAAAATGACTGCTAGAGCTCCAGCCATGATGCCCACAGTTCAGGGAGGAGGAAGGGCACTAACTAAGAACAAAAAGCAGAAGGAGTAATCCATCCAAAAATGGATCTATCCAGTGATTCCCACTTACTTCTCATTACCACAATCATCCCTACCTTCAAAGTAAGTAGACAGTTCAGGGAGGAGGAAGGGCACTAACTAAGAACAAAAAGCAGAAGGAGTAATCCATCCAAAAATGGATCTATCCAGTGATTCCCACTTACTTCTCATTACCACAATCATCCCTACCTTCAAAGTAAGTAGGAAAATGTAGTGCTTTGATTTAGCTGGGCACATTGCTACCCCCTACAAAACTGAAGTTCTGTCAGTGAGGAAGAAGGGAGAATGCAACCATCAGGCTCTGCACAGGGAGGAACCAGGGTAGCACCTAGGATTGTCCCTGGACCATGGTGGACTCTCAATAAGTATTTCTGAAATTAAGTTGATTTATATGGAATAGGTGATACCTTACAGAACTTTAGTTTTAGCTAAACCACCGCCTGGCTCATAAACACACTGGCCATTTTCCTGGAAAAGGACCACGTGGTAGACTTATTTGGGTATGATAATGATATTGAAAAATTCTAAATGGGCTTATGGAACCCATGACTTATTATACAATTGGTAGGCTGTAAAGTTACATAAGGAGCTTAGACTTATCTGAGCAGGGTATCTATACTTTTTTTGAGTTTTATTATGTGCAAGATACTAGGTTAAGTGCTTTAGATAGTTTACCATTTTGTTTCACAATAAACCTTCAAGGTAGGTATCATTTAAAGATGAAGACATGAGGTTTAAAGAAATTGAGTTTAGCTAAACATAAATCAGGATTTGAATTCAAGACCCAACAACTCAGAGCAGGGATGGAAAACTTTCTCTGTAAAGGGCCAGATGGTGAAGATTTTAGACTGCAAGTGTCATAACTCTCATGTGTGATAAAATATTATTTTTGTTTTCATATTTTTCAACCACTTAAGAATGTATAAGCCATTCTTACCTTGTGGACTGCCCCAAAATTGGGCAGGAGTGTCAGCTTTTGTCCGTGGGTCATAGTTTGCTGACCGCTGCCCTAAATCCTGCGCTTTTGACCTTGGTGCTATACCTAACTGCTATAGATATATCCAACTGGCATTTCCTAGATGTCTGCACTGTCTGTGACATCTCCACCCTCAAAAGCTATGAGGAAGAAATATACAACTACTACTCTTGGTGACCTGAAATCAGACCTTTAGAACATTTTTTCTAAATGTTGAAGCCTAACTCCACTTTTAAAATATACATAGTGCTACATCATAGGTACTTATTTTTTGTTGATGCTCCCTGATGACAACATTTTCTCCTTTGTCAGATATAAGTAGTCCCATTTCTTTGGGATTTCATATTGTCCTCTTCTGTGAATGTTACCTACCTTGAAGCCTTATTGCAAGAAGAAATGATAAACTATATCTAAAGCACTTAGCCCAGTGACTTGAACCTTCCTAACCTTGTCATTGTGTAATGGTGCTCTGCTTCTCTTTAGCTGCTTGGCAATGTTTAACTTATTAATTCTTCTTCCGTCTTCTTCCTGGCTAAGCACCCTTTCAAGTTAGGGTCACCTGCAGTCTTAACAAGCCCTCTCGTTTTCTATCATCAGTGGGTAAATACAGCATATGAACTCATATGTCAGGATTAGATATAAAGCCTTGCCCACATAAACACACATTATCTTCACATAGTCCTAATTTCTCAGCTATGAACTCTAACTTTGAAGGAAATCTACATTAATTGGTTGGGACTCCATCTTTGTGCAATCATGCTGGTGCTGAGTTTATTCCCTTGAATGATGTGAGTTTTCTTTGTCTTTCTTGTCCCTGACATTTGTTTAAAACTGGATTTGAGACTAGCTTTGGGGGGAAAAAAGAATCACAGCTATTCTCAGTTTTTCTTTGTTTCTACTTTGTTCCTCTGCCCCCAAATCAGCTATTCAATAGTGGAGTGCATGAGAGAACATGGCTTCATTACAGGCACCATAGAATACAATTTCCTCAGTTTATATAATCGGCCCTAACCCAATTTGTGCATTGATAGTTCTTATTGCATATTTGAACCAGGGGCTTGTGCAGGAGAGGGGAAATTTTCTTGAAAGAGAGTTGGAAGACAGGACTGAATCTAGTGTCTTTATTTGCCCTGAACTTGTGTGAGCTCCAAAGTGTTTGGTGATAGTTTTGAAACTCTCTTTATACTTAGCACACAGCATGGCATATCAGTGAAAAAGTGTGTTGGAACTTGAAAAGTACTTCTTGATAGAGACAATAAAGACAGAACAATTAACAGAGGAAATATTAGTTTTTCAAAATGCTTAAAATGTGAAAGAAATATCACATAGCAGTTGCCGTGTTGTAACTATTGTAGAAAACCACAGACTTCTCTATTATCTATTTATATACTGTGTATTTAGTTTTATAGCACCAGTACCATATGATTTATAAAATGACATCAAACAAAAATAGCTCAGAATTATAAAAGCTTTAAGTGAGTTTTCCTCTCCTGCTTATTTGGGTGACCAGCTAACACATTTCATGACTCAAGACACACCATTGCCAGTCAGATTTCTTTTTTAAACCATGATTCCATCTCTCTATGCAGCAGCAGTACCAGATGGGATTGGGAAATTTAGTCAGTCTGATTTATCGTCGCTTATCCTCCACACGCCACAAATGCCAGAAACTAAGAGTCCTAATGCCTTGACATTTGCCAAGGTGTAAAAGCTGCATAATATGAGAGACCCTGAACCTCCAAGAGAGAATCAGGCTGGGAGTCTGTATATAGACAACTGTGAGGACAGGTGTGATGATCCTTGGAAAGGAGATCTCAACTAAGGCCTCGGGATCTCAGCTGCTCTGACTGTAACAGCCAGTTTTATCTCAAGAATATGGCTTGTTTGAGATGCCAGTCTTTCAGATGCTCCCATCTAAATCTTCCACAATTATTTCTCCTGATATGACAAATGTTGTAATTGTACATTTTGCTAAATAATTAAATATTAGGATGGACCCCAAGGAATCATCTACTTCAATGTGCTCTACCCGGTCAGTTCTCTCATGAAACTACTCAATGGAATGAAAGTAAGTTTCCTTTATGAAGAGTTCTGATAGTAAAACGTTTTTATTGTGAAATACACCATTCCTATATGAGTGTGTAAAGTTATATGCATACTTCAGAAAAAAATGATAAAATAAGCATCATTGTCACATCATTGAGACTAAGAAATGGAAAATTGCTTGTATGCTAGGAACCCTCCATGACCCCTTGTCCCATCACATACCACTGTATCTTCCTCAAAATGTCTATTATTCCAAGTCACAGTTCCTTTAAATGCATCTCTACAATATATGGTTTACTGTTGACCTATTCTGAACTCTAAATAACTGAAAAGTATTTCTTTTCTTTTCTTTTTTTAACATCTTTATTAGAGTATAATTGCCTTACAATGGTGTGTTAGTTTCTGCTTTATAACAAAGTGAATCAGTTATACATATACATATGTTTCCATATCTCTTCCCTCTTGCATCTCCCTCCCTGCCACCCTCCCTATCCAACCCCTCTAGGTGGTCACAAAGCACCGAGCTGATCTCCCTGTGCTATGTGGCTGCTTCCCACTAGCTAGCTATTTTACGTTTGGTAGTGTCTATATGTCCATGCCACTCTCTCACTTTGTCCCAGCTTACCCTCCCCCCTCCCCATATCCTCAAGTCCATTCTCTACTAGGTGTGTGTCTTTATTCCCATCTTACCCCTAGGTTCTTCATAACATTTTTTTTTCTTAAATTTCATATATATGTGTTAGCATATGGTATTTGTCTTTCTCTTTCTGACTGACTTCACTCTGTATGACAGACTCTAGGTCCACCCACCTCACTACAAATAACTCAACTTCGTTTCTTTTTATGGCTGAGTAATATTCCATTGTATAAATGTGCCACATCTTCTTTATCCATTCATCTGATGATGGACACTTAGGTTGCTTCCATCTCCTGGCTATTGTAAATAGAGCTGCAATGAACATTTTGGTACATGACTCTTTTTGAATTATGGTTTTCTCAGGGTATATGCCCAGTAGTGGGATTGCTGGGTCATATGGTAGTTCTATTTGTAGATTTTTAAGGAACCTCCATACTTCCATAGTGGCTGAACCAATTCACATTCCCACCAGCAGTGCAAGAGTGTTCCCTTTTCTCCACACCCTCTCCAGCATTTATTGTTTCTAGATTTTTTGATGATGGCCATTCTGACTGGTGTGAGATGATATCTCATTGTAGTTTTGATTTGCATTTCTCTAATGATTAATGATGTTGAGCATTCTTTCATGTGTTTGTTGGCAGTCTGTATATCTTCTTTGGAGAAATGTCTACTTAAGTTTTCTGCCCAATTTTGGATTGGGTTCTTTGTTTTTTTGTTATTGAGCTGCATGAGCTGCTTGTAAATTTTGGAGATTAATCCTCTGTCAGTTGCTTCATTTGCAAATATTTTCTCCCATTCTGAGGGTTGTCTTTTGGTCTTGTTTATGGTTCCCTTTGCTGTGCAAAAGCTTTGAAGTTTCATTAGGTCCCATTTGTTTATTTTTTTTTAATTTTTTTAATTTTTTTTTTTTTTTGCGGTACGCGGGCCTCTCACTGCTGTGGCCTCTCCCGTTCTGCCTATGTTTTCCTCTAAGAGTTTGATAGTTTCTGGCCTTACATTTAGGTCTTTAATCCATTTTGAGCTTATTTTTGTGTATGGTGTTAGGGAGTGATCTAATCTCATACTTTTACATGTACCTGTCCAGTTTTCCCAGCACCACTTATTGAAGAGGCTGTCCTTTCTCCACTGTACGTTCCTGCCACCTTTATCAAAGATAAGGTGACCATATGTGCATGGGTTTATCTCTGGGCTTTCTATCCTATTCCATTGATCTATCTTTCTGTTTTTGTGCCAGTACCATACTGTCTTGATTACTGTAGCTTTGTAGTATAGTCTGAAGTCAGGCAGCCTGATTCCTCCAGCTCCATTTTTTGTTCTCAAGATTGCTTTGGCTATTCGGGGTCTTTTGTGTTTCCATACAAATTGTGAAATTTTTTGTTCTAGTTCTGTGAAAAATGCCAGTGGTAGTTTGATAGGGATTGCATTGAATCTATAGATTGCTTTGGGAAGTAGAGTCATTTTCACAATGTTGATTCTTCCAATCCAAGAACATGGTATATCTCTCCATCTGTTTGTATCATCTTTAATTTCTTTCATCAGTGTCTTATAATTTTCTGCATACAGGTCTTTTGTCTCCTTAGGTAGGTTTATTCCTAGATATTTTATTCTTTTTGTTGCAATGGTAAATGGGAGTGTTTTCTTGATTTCACTTTCAGATTTTTCATCATTAGTGTATAGGAATGCCAGAGTTTTCTGTGCATTAATCTTATATCCTGCTACTTTACCAAATTCATTGATTAGTTCTAGTAGTTTTCCGGTAGCATCTTTAGGATTCTCTATTTATAGTATCATGTCATCTGCAAACAGTGACAGCTTTACTTCTTCTTTTCCAATTTGGATTCCTTTTATTTCCTTTTCTTCTCTGATTGCTGTGGCTAAAACTTCCAAAACTATGTTGAATAAGAGTGGTGAGAGTGGGCAACCTTGTCTTCTTCCTGATCTTAGTGGAAATGGTTTCAGTTTTTCACCATTGAGGACGATGTTGGCTGTGGGTTTGTCATATATGGCCTTTATTATGTTGAGGAAAGTTCCCTCTATGCCTACTTTCTTCAGGGTTTTTATCATAAATGGGTGTTGAATTTTGTCGAAAGCTTTCTCTGCATCTATTGAGATGATCATATGGTTTTTCTCCTTCAAATTGTTAATATGGTGTATCATATTGATTGATTTGCCTATATTGAAGAATCCTTGCATTCCTGGGATAAACCCCACTCAATCATGGTGTATGATCCTTTTAATGTGCGGTTGGATTCTGTTTGCTAGTATTTTGTTGATGATTTTTGAATCTATGTTCATCATTGATATTGGTCTGTAGTTTTCTTTCTTTGTGACATCTTTGTCTGGTTTTGGTATCAGGGTGATGGTGGCCTCGTAGAATGAGTTTGGGAGTGTTCCTCCCTCTGCTATATTTTGGAAGATTTTGAGGAGGATAGGTGTTAACTCTTCTCTAAATGTTTCATAGAATTTGCCTGTGAAGCCATCTGGTCCTGGGCTTTTGTTTGTTGGAAGATTTTTAATCACAGTTTCAATGTCAGTGCTTGTGATTGGTCTGTTCATATTTTCTATTTCTTCCTGATTCAGTCTTGGCAGTTTGTGCATTTCTAAGAATTTGTCCATTTCTTCCAGGTTGTCCATTTTGTTGGCATAGAGTTGCTTGTAGTAATCCCTCATGATCTTTTTTATTTCTGCAGTGTCAGTTGTTACTTCTCCTTTTTCATTTCTAGTTCTATTGATTTGAGTCTTCTCCCTTTTATCCTTGATGAGTCTGGCTAATGGTTTATCAATTTTATCTTTTCAAAGAACCAGCTTTTAGTTTTATTGATCCTTGCTATCATTTCCTTCATTTCTTTTTCATTTATTTCTGATCTTATCTTTATGCTTTCTTTCCTTCTGCTAACTTTGCGGTTTTTTTGTTCTTCTTTCTCTAATTGCTTTAGGTGCAAGGTTACGTTGTTTATTCGAGATGTTTCCTGTTTCTTAAGGTAGGATTGTATTGCTATAAACTTCCCTCGTAGAACTGCCTTTGCTGCATCCCATCAGTTTTGGGTTGTCCTGTCTCCATTGTCATTTGTTTCTAGGTATTTTTTGATTTCCTCTTTGATTTCTTCAGTGATCACTTTGTTATTAAGTAGTGTATTGTTTAGCCTCCATGTGTTTGTATTTTTTACAGATCTTTTCCTGTAATTGATATGTAGCCTCAAAATGTTGTTTTCGGAAAAGATACTTGATACAATGTCAATTTTCTTAAATTTACCAAGGCTTGATTTGTGACCCAAGATATGATCTATCCTGGAGAATGTTCCATGAGCAGTTGAGAAAAATGTATATTCTGTTGTTTTTGGATGGAATGTCCTATAAATATCAATTAAGTCCATCTTGTTTAATGTATCATTTAAAGCTTGTGTTTCCTTATTTATTTTCATTTTGGATGATGTGTCCATTGGTGAAAGTGGGGTGTTAAAGTCCCCTACTATGAATGTGTTACTGTCAATTTCCCCTTTTATGACTGTTAGTATTTGCCTTATGTATTGAGGTGCTCCTATGTTGGGTGCATAAATATTTACAATTGTTATATCTTCTTCTTGGATCGATCCCTTGATCATTCTGTAGTGTCCTTCTTTGTCTCTTGTAATAGTCTTTATTTTAAAGTCTATTTTGTCTGATATGATAATTGCTACACCAGCTTTCTTTTGATCTCTATTTGCATGGAATATCTTTTTCCATCCCCTCACTCTCAGTCCATATGTGCCCCTAGGTTTGAAGTGGGTCTCTTGTAGATAGCATATATATGGGTCTTGTTTTTGTACCCATTCAGCCGGTCTGTGTCTTTTGGCGGGAGCATTTAATACATTTACATTTAAGGTAATTATCAATATGTATGTTCCTATTACCATTTTCTTAATTGTTTTGGGTTTGTTATTGTAAGTCTTTTCCTTCTCTTGTGTTTCTTGCCTAGAGAAGTTCCTTTAGCATTTGTTGTGAAGCTGGTTTGGTGGTGCTGAACTCCCTCAGCTTTTTCTTGTCTGTAAAGGTTTTAATTTCTCCATCAAATCTGAATGAGATCCTTGCTGGGTAGAGTAATCTTGGTTGTAGGTTTTTCTCCTTCATCACTTTAAATATGTCCTGCCACTCCCTTCTGGCTTGCAGAGTTTCCGCTGAAAGATCAGCTGTTAACCTTATGGGCATTCCCTTGTGTGTTATTTGTTGTTTTTCCCTTGCTGCTTTTAATATGTTTTCTTTGTATTTAATTTTTGATAGTTTGATTAATATGTGCCTTGGCGTGTTTCTCCTTGGATTTATCCTGTATTGGACTCTCTGTACTTCCTGGACTTGATTAACTGTTTCCTTTCCCATATTAGAGAAGTTTTCAACTATAATCTCTTCAAATATTTTCTCAGTCCCTTTCTTTTTCTCTTCTTCTTCTTCTGGGACCCCTATAATTTGAATGTTGGTGCGTTTAATGTTGTCCCAGAGGTCTCTGAGACTGTCCTCAATTCTTTTCATTCTTTTTTCTTTATTTTGGTCTGCAGTAGTTATTTCCACTATTTTATCTTCCAGGTCACTTATCCATTCTTCTACCTCAGCTATTCTGCTATTGATCCCTTCTAGAGTATTTTTAATTTCATTTATTGTGTTGTTCATCATTGTTTCTTTCCTCTTTAGTTCTTCTAGGTCCTTGTTAAATGTTTCTTGCATTTTCTCCATTCTATTTCCAAGATTTTGGATCATCTTTACTATCAATTTTCTGAATTCTTTTTCCAGTAGACTGCCTATTTCCTCTTCATTTGTTAGGTCTGGTGGGTTTTTATCTTGCTGCTTCATCTGCTGTGTGTTTTTCTGTCTTCTTATTTTGCTTATCTTACTGTGTTTGGGGTCTCCTTTTTGCAGGCTGCTGGTTCGTAGTTCCCGTTGTTTTTGGTGTCTGTCCCCAGTGGCTAAAGGTGGTTCAGTGGGTTGTGTAGGCTTCCTGATGGAGGGGACTAGTGCCTGTGTTCTGGTGGATGAAGCTGGATCTTGTCTTTCTGGTGGGCAGGTCCACATCTGGTGGTGTGTTTTGGGGCGTCTGTGGCCTTATTATGATTTTAGGCAGCCTCTCTGCTAATGATTGGTGTTGTGTTCCTGTCTTGCTAGTTGTTTGGCACTGTAGCCTGCTGGTCGTTGAGTGAAGCTGGGTGTTGGTGTTAAGATGTAAATCTCTGGGAGATTTTCACCGTTTGATATTACGTGGAGCTGGGAGGTCTTTTGTAGCCCAGTGTCCTGAAGTTGGCTCTCCCACGTCAGAGGCACAGCACTGACTCCTGGCTGCAGCACCAAGAGCCTTTCATCCACACGGCTCAGAATAAAAGGGAGAAAAAGTAGAAAGAAAGAAAGAGGATAAAATAAAATAAAGTTATTAAAATAAGAAATAATTATTAAGAAAAATATTTTTTAAATAAACAAACAAACAAACAAACAAAAACCAGAAAAACCAAACAAACAAAAAACGGATGGATAGAACCCTAGGACAAATCATGAAAGCAAAGCTATACAGACAAAATCTCACACAGAAGCATACACATACACACTCACAAAAAGAAAAAAAGGGGAAAAAATCATAAATCTTGCTCTCAACGTCCACCTCCTTAATTCGGGATGATTCGTTGTCTATTCAGGTATTCCACAGATGCAGGGTACATCAAGTTGATTGTGGAGATTTAATCCGCTGCTCCTGAGGCTGCTGGGAGAAATTTCCCTTTCTCTTCTTTGTTTGCACAGCTCCTGGGGTTCAGCTTTGGATTTGGCCCCGCCTCTGCATGTAGGTCGCCTGAGGGCATCTGTTCTTCTCTCAGATAGGACGGGGTTAAAGGACAGCTGCTTCGGGGGCTCTGGCTCACTCAGGCCGGGGGGAGGAAGGGGTTTGGATGCGGGGCGAGCCTGTGGTGGCAGTGGCCAGCGTGACTTTGCACCAGCCTGAGGCTCACCGTGCGTTCTCCCAGGGAAGTTGTCCCTGGATCACAGGGCCCTGGCAGTGGCGGGCTGCACAGGCTCCTGGGAGGGGAAGTGTGGAGAGTGACCTGTGCTCGCACACAGGCTTCTTGGTGGCTGCAGCAGCAGCCTTAGTGTCTCATGCCCGTCTCTGGGGTCCCCGCTGATAGCCACGGCTCGCTTCTGTCTGTGGAGCTCCTTTAAGCAGTGCTCTTAATCCCCTCTCCTTGAGCACCAGGAAACAAAGAGGGAAGAAAAATTCTCTTGCCTCTTCAGCAGGCCCAGACTTTTCCCCGGACTCCCTCCCGGCTAGCCGTGGTGCACTAGCCCCCTTCAGGCTGTGTTCACGCAGCCAACCCCAGTCCTCTCCCTGTGATCTGACCAAAGCCCGAGCCTCAGCTCCCAGCCCCGCACGCCCCGGCGGGTGAGCAGACAAGCCTCTCGGGCTGGTGAGTGCCGGTCGGCACTGATCCTCTGTGCGGGAATCTCTCCGCTTTGCCCTCCGCACCCCTGTTGCTGCGCTCTCCTCTGAGGCTCCGAAGCTTCCCCACTCCGCCACCCACAGTCTCCGCCCGCGAAGGGGCTCCTAGTGTGTAGAAACCTTTCCTCCTTCACAGCTCCCTCCCACTGGTGCAGGTCCCGTCCCTATCCTTTTGTTTCTGTTTATTCTTTTTTCTTTTGCCCTACCCAGGTACGTGGGGGAGTTTCTTGCCTTTTGGAAGGTCTGAGGTCTTCTGCCAGTATTCAGTGGGTGTTCTGTAGGAGTTGTTCCACGTGTAGACGTATTTATGATATATCTGTGGGGAGGAAGGTGATCTCCGCATCTTACTCTTCTGCCATCTTCCCCCTTTCCAAGTATTTCTTTTCTTTTGACTTTATCTCAACATAATATTTTAAAATTCATCCATGTTTATTGTTGCTGTTTTCCCTGCTCTCCCTTTGCCCCACCCTTACCCCTACCCTTGCCCCAGTCTTTTGAGATAAATTGAGTTTTCAAATTTATTTTTCTTATTGTATATTTCTCCTCTAATTTTTGGAAGTTATGTGGACTATGACTGTTTTTCTAGTGGCTACCTTAGTACGTACAGCA
>NW_006774067.1:2353175-2371233 GCF_000442215.2 Lipotes vexillifer
CTTGAGGCCTTAAATTCTTATGCCATGTCTTTTCTCTGCAACAAATCAAATACCTTAGAATTCTAAATACCTTAGAATTCCTTATCTTGAACACTCTTATAACAACTTACGCATTATTATGGCTCAGTATTTTAATTGTAGCCTATTTACCCTCTACCCCACACAAACATACAATTAGTGATTTTTACTGCTAATGTAGACAATCAATGTTTGTTTACATTTACCCAAATATTTGTTAATATGTTATCTTACCATTCTTTTTTACATCTCAAATCTCACATCTGAGATAATTTTCCTTTGGCCTGAAGGATATAGATGAAAATTCTTTCAGTGAGGGTCTTTTGGTACTATACTTTCTCATTTGTTACTTGTTTGAATATGACTTGAAATCTACAATACTGAAAATAGAACTGTGTTAACCATTATTTGTTCTCAGTAAACCAAGGGATCCATTCTTATCTGGATTCTATTGTTCAAAAACCAGCAATTATTTTAATAATCATTCTTTTGAAAATTGTCTCTATTTTTCTCTCTCACTGATATTAAGATCTTCCATTCATTTTGGTACTTTTTATTTTAGCTGTATCTCTTTTTATTTTTCTGCTTAGGATTCATTGAGCTTTCCTGGATCTGAGGATTGAGTCTTTAACCATAGCTTTGGAAATGTCTTCAATATTATCTTTTTGAAAAGCATTTGCTCCCCTTTCTCTTTATTGGCTACTTTTATGACCCATAATTATACATACATTAGATATTATTCCACTCCATGTCTCATATTCTCTTTTTCACATTTTCCTTCTCTTTAACCCTCTGCATTATATTTTGGATAATATCTCAGGTGTTTATTGTGGTTCACTAATTTTCACCTAAACTAATGCATTTAGTTGATCCGTCCAATAAGTTTTTAATTTCTTTACTATATTTTCCATTTCTGTAAATTCTGTTTGTTTTTTTATTTTCAAATGTTTGTGATTCCTGGTCTATTATCAAACATATTTTATTTAGGATTTTAATTGCTTTAAATGTGTTAAATAAGTATATGATAATTCTAGAATCCATTGTCTATTTTAATTTGTGTATTATTTATTTATCTGTATATCCATCTATCTAATCTACTTTCACTCCCCGTCCCTCCTGCTCTCCTTCCCTCTTCTATCTATCTATATATTACATTCCGCTGGTTCTTGTTTTGGTGCAGGTTGTGAATTTTGACTGTGAGCTATTCATTTCTCTTGGAATTTTTGCCAGTGGGGATTCTTTGAGGTCTGGTTTGAAGTTGAGCTGTTCCAGAGTGATTTTATATTTGTTTCTGCAAGTCATATGGCAGTGCACCAACCCAGGACACCTTGACATTCTCTACATGAGGATCTTGGGTCTAAACAGAGAGTGTGAATTCCAACTGCAGACCTGGGTGAAAACTAATCTGTGGCTACAGATCCTCAGGAGAAATTTTAATTTTTATTCACCCACATCCAGCAGCTAGACAGTCATGTATCTTTCCAAATGGAAGGGTTTATTTCTCCAGTACTTAATCTTCTTATTAGTTTCCCTGCATTGTGAGAACCTCAGGTTTTACCACTCATCCTTTTGTGCAGTAATCAGAATGGAAGCTCAAAGTCTTTTGGCTTCAGGTAAAAATTGTCTAGGTAAAAATCATCTTTGGTATTTGCTCATCCCCCAGAGCTCTTGCTTCCTCTTTTGTATTTTTTGCATGACCTCAGTGATGTGTTCAAAATAACATTTATTATGCACATATGCATACACACTCTTATATATAATTTTAATTCCTCAGTACGGAGCATCAGGCAGGGTATATAATCCACCGTACAGATGGAACTAGATATCCTGGGTGTTAATTTAAGGACTACAAATGCATACAAGATTGATTTTACCCTTAATTTTACTGTAGGATTTTGAAGGTTATGTTTTACATAGCTGAGTTGCTGTTATAAGGTGCATTTTATTCTTGTAACCATATGAAGACAAATTTAGTGAATGAAGTAATATTTAGTGAATTGTTGATATTCAGAGGCACATAACATTAAAAGTGAATGTATAAAGTATTGATATATTATTTATATTAAACAATATAATATATAAATAATTTATAATATATAAATATATATAATTTATATATATTATTTATATATAAAATCTTTATTAGAGTAATGTGGTCATGTAATATATTTTGTTGTTGTTGAAGCCAGTATTTCATATGTATATGCGAAGATATGCTTGGCCAGTAAGCCTTTACAGAATTTTTAAAACTTCCGTTAAAAATCTGGGCTTCCCTGGTGGCGCAGTGGTTGAGAGTCCACCTGCCGATGCAGGGGATATGGGTTCGTGCCCCGGTCCAGGAAGATCCCACATGCCGTGGAGCGGTTGGGCCCGTGAGCCATGGCCGCTGAGCCTGTGTGTCCAGAGCCTGTGCTCTGCAGCGGGAGAGGCCACAACAATGAGAGGCCCACACACCGCAAAGAAATACACGCAAAAAATCCTAAAAAAAACAAAATCAAAGAATTGTGAGGATTACACAGTTTCATTTGTTTTCTTTTATGAATGATGTGTTTATGGTGTCCATAAAAAGGCATTATTTCTATGCTTAGGTTCAGTAGTAAAAGTAGCTAACTTTTGTTGAGCAGTTCTATGTGCTAGGGACTGTTCTACGTTTTTAAAATTTATTTACTCAGTCCTCATCATGACCCTTTAAGGAAGGTACTTTTTAATACCTGTTTTATATATGAGAAAACCGAGGTCAGAGAGTCTGAGTAGCTCACCCATATTTACACAGTTACTTGCAGCCACGTCAGATTTAGCACCCAGACAGTATGGCTTCAGAATCCAGTTTTCTTAAATGACAATACATTTACTAATTTACAATGTATTTACATTACAAATATTCATTCTCTAAGTAACT
Organism: Lipotes vexillifer; assembly: GCF_000442215.2. NCBI lineage: Eukaryota > Metazoa > Chordata > Mammalia > Artiodactyla > Lipotidae > Lipotes > Lipotes vexillifer. The sequence goes on from NW_006774067.1 coordinate 2,356,093, forward strand.
TGGAAGATTGAGGATATTATTTATGTAACAATTCATTCCTTGTTTTGAAAATTATTTCTTGAATGCTAACTATGTCCCAAGAATTGCTCAAAGCACTTGGGATGTTCCTGCTTTGATGAAGCTTACAGTTAAGTAAATGGATAGCCATGCAATCAAATAACTACATACCTCGAAATACATGTACATATTAATGGTGCTTAGAGGAAGGATCAACTCAATCTGCCTGTGAGAATCAAGGAAATTTTAAGAATGGTCTTGAGGGACTTCCCTGGTGGTCCAGTGGTTAAGAATCCACCCTCCAATGCAGAGAACACAGGTTTGATCCCTGGTAGGGGAACTAAGATCCCATATGCCGCAGGGCAACTAAGCCTGCCTGTCACAACTACTGAGCCCGCATGCCACAGCTAGAGAGCCCGCGTGTCGCAACTACAGAGCCCACGTGCTCTGAGCCCATGTGCCACAACTAGAGAGAAGCCCAAGCGCTGCAATGAAGAATGGGCACACTGCAACAAATGATCCTGCATGCTGCAACTAAGACCCAATGCAGCCAAAAATAAATAAATAAAAAATAAGTAAATAAATTTTAAGAATGGTCTTGATATTTTTAATAGACATTTACCAAGTTAATAAGTTGGAGATGGTGGTGATAATAGTTTATAAAAGCATAGCATTTTGTGCAGAGCAATATAATATAGAACTCTAAGCTCACTATTACTAGAGACTATACAATGTGTTAGTGTGGACGATGAGGGTGTAGTGAAAAAGGAATAAACTGTTAAGCAGAGGTCATTGAAGTTATTTTATTTTTATGAATCATCTGAATAATTGAAACTGAATGATTTTCTGATTTTTTAAAAAAGTAACATAGGTAATAGCACAAAGCCAAACAGAAATAAATACTTAGCAGAAGTGAGCTCTAGCAGACTCTGGATAGAGGTGCAGTATTTTGGTTTATATTTGAGTTTGTTGTGATCAAGTGCCTTCAGGGGTCAGGCAGGTAATAGGCAGTGGGTTATAGTAAGATATGAGGGCACCGTGGTCAATTAAAAAGTTCTTGCCCAACCTAAAGATATTTAAATTTAGTGTGTCAATAGCACTGTATCTGCTTGTTGAATAAAATGGGAATTCTTACTGAATTTTCTCAGTAATCCTTATTTGCACCTCTTAGTTATGATGCCCATGATTTGAGTAAGAAGGTGCTGAGATTTTTCTGTCCAAACTTAATAAACATATGTATGTATTTTGATTTATTATCTTCCTTTTAAAACATTATTAGGTAATTAAACTTGATTTTTTATTTCTTAGCAGATAATTAAATGTCTTCCAATGAGTATTTTAAATTCTGGGACACAGGTCAAAACATAAATTAAAACAAATATTCGCTATTTCACTCACAAATGTGGAACACTAATGAAGATTAAAGATGACTAATATGAGATTTGAGCTAGAATATCTGTGGAAAGACATGCCACAACTGGTGATTGCTTTTTTTCGTTTGTATGGCTTAGAAGACTAGTAAAGAAAACTTCCAGAGATGTAGGTTCTATCCACTTTTAAATGGTGTACATTTTCTTGGCTTTTACCATATTACAGAATAATTTTTGGAGGAGAGGAAAATATGTGATCTTCAGAAGACTAAAAGGTAATGAGAAGTAGACAGTATACAGTCTTGATCTGTGAATGAAAGTGTGTAGATGCAGGATTTGCTTATTTTCTACACAATATTATTAATACAAGGAGTAGAGTAAGTGGGAAAACCATAAAATAAAATGCATACTTCACACACACACACACGGTTCCTCCAACTTTTCCACACCATTACCTTTTTTAATGACTAGATAAAGATTTCCTTAGGGCTTCCCTGGTGGCGCAGTGGTTGAGAGTCCGCCTGCCGATGCAGGGGACGCGGGTTCGTGCCCCGGTCCGGGAAGATCCCACGTGCCGCGGAGCGGCTGGGCCCGTGAGCCACGGCCGCTGCTGAGCCTGCGCGTCCGGAGCCCGTCCTCCGCAACGGGAGAGGCCGCAGCAGTGAGAGGCCCGCGTACCGCAAAAAAAAAAAAAACCGCAACCAAGAGTAGCCCCTGCTCGCCGCAACTAGAGAAAGCCTGTGCGCAGCAACGAAGACCCAACAGAGTCTAAATAAATAAATAAATAAATAAATTCATTAAAAAAAAAAAAAAAAGATTTCCTTAAATTGCATCCTTGATTCATTGAGTTACTGGGAATTGGTCATTCATCACTTGCGGTTCACATTTTAATATTCTGGTAGACAGTGATAAGATGATATCAATTTTCAATTTCCACCAAGGATCTTTTTTTCTTTTTTTTTAGTAACTCAGTTATCAAAAAGCTTTTCACACTCATTGACATCGTGAAATGCCATGAGACATAAGAAGTTTTGTAAGAAATAACGCAGCTTTAAAAATGTTTGCATTGGCAGACAGGAAATCCTCAAACAGTTGAGTTGAAATTGAGGCAAAAAAAGTGAATTGGCAATGCTGATTCATTCTTTCTTCTCTAGATAGATATTAAAGAGAATTAAGCCAAAAAAGGATTTCACTGTTCTTTGAAGAATTGGACCAAAGTTTGATGAGAAACTATAAAACTACAGCAGTGTTTGCCAGTGAACTTGCATTATTTTTTTGGTAAAAACAATTAAATAATGCAATTTTATTTTACCTATAAAATGCAACATAAAACACATAATAAATCTTTTTTCTTTTAATATGCTAAGTGGAAGTATTAAAATCATAGTCACCAAGTTAATTTTTGATTCAAATGACTATTTTTAACATTAGGAAGATATATCCAGAAGGGAAAAAAAAACAGACAAAACAAGACACTTACTCTATGTTATCCATACAACTAAGGCAAGGCAGACCTCCTGACCTAAGCATACACAGTTTAAAAGCAAGTCAAGGAGGAAAAACATTTCCTGAGAGCTCATTTTAAGTGAATAATTGGTACAGATTGGATGTCAGCCATAGAAGAGCTCTAAAGTTTTGTCAGTTTGGATGGAGCTTATCTCATTTACTTTTTTACTAGCCATGCAAAGGATTGAATTGGGACTTTGTTAAATTTACATGTGACAATGAGTCATAGATTTGTTTCTTTTTAAGGATGTTTGGGGGTAACAGCCATGTCTTTCGATAACTTGTATTCCAGAATATTTAGTTCCCTGTGGATACTAGCACATAATAATTAAAAAACAGATGATAATTTAAAAAATAATAGTTATACTCACAGACAATACATTTGATGACTCTTATCTTTGTACAATAAAAGTAATATTCTCCTTTTTTTGTTTCAGTGACAAGTGAAATTATTATAATTATTAATACAATGTCAGTCTTATAAAAATGGGTATTCACCATGAAGTGCAATGTTTTCTTAGGCAATCTTTACTCCCACACAATAATTCTTTACCTTCTGTGTCATTTTTATTATCAGATGAAAAGTATGTCTACATGCATATTAGAAAAAATATAGCTGACACTTAAATTAGTTTTATATAATTAAGACTCCCATCAAAACATATCATGCATAATAGGAGTTTTCAAGCTGACTTATGGAAACTTCGGGGAAGGTTTTTGCTACTATTTTTGCAAAAAGAAGCAAAAATCAAGGTGAAAACTACAAGAACTCACTAGACACTTTTGTTAAAGGCAGTGATGGAAAGAGGAAGGAATATAAAATAAGCATGAGAACCCAAGAACAGATGGCACTGGGGAATTCTAAGCCAGAAAATCAGAGATTTCTCCTAGAACCTTCTTGGGCGTGTGAAGGTCAAGGAGAGCAGGGGATCAAGGATGGGGCCTGCTATTCCAGGGAAAGGTATGCAGAAGTGAATCTGAAGATAAATCTCTGACAAGTCAATCTACCTAAGGAGCAGGCTGCTAGGATCTCATCTAGATCAGTTACCAAACCTAGCCTCTACTATCCTAGTCATTTGGGACAGCTGAGTGACAGAGTTACATGTGATAGAAATCCTGGAAGGCAGGCTGTCCTCTGAGAGGGTTGTAGGACCAGGTACTAGGTGTCTAGTCACAGAGGTAGATTTTCAGAGGCAGACAAATTCTGTATCTGGGTGAGCACTAGAACATGAGGTATGGGACATACGTATGGGAGAATGCGTAGGTAAGGAGTTACTTTCATCATAAATCTCAGAGGTTTTGGAGGTCACCTAGATCAACAACTGTTTTACGTATGAGGAAACTAAGGCCTGTAGAGTCCTTAATCATAAAACAGGATTAAGGAAACTCCTGGAATGAGATCTTGGATTGCCTGATTTCCCAGATGAGTGTTCTTTGAACAGCATGCCTGCTTCTACAGGCCTGCAGGTCTGACTCTTCGCAAAGCCACTGAACTTCTTCAGCAGGGCTTTGTACATCCTCTTTACTAGAGACAGAGTTGATCTGAGAGTCGAGAGTGGGGCTAAAGTTATTAATTAGGGTTAAAGGACTGTAGCTTTTAAAGTAAAATGAGTGCAAGAGTGTAATTACTTTATCACTTTGACACTCCTCCCAAGAGGTGGGTGGCCATGTTTCCATCCTTTGAATATGGGCAGCCTGACTTGTGACTACAACAAAGTGTCACTATGTGACTTCCCAGGCTAACTCTTAAAAGGTAATACCACCTCTGTGTAGTTCCTTTGGGACCCAGCTACCATGCCACGAGAGAACCCAAGCAGTCCAGGAAGAGGCTTAGTATCCCTGGCTGAGGTCCCAGCTGACAGTCTGCACCTATCTTCAGGCTAAAGAACCATCTTGAAAATAGACTGTCTAGTCCCTATTCAGACCTCCAACAGCTGATGCCACATGGAACAGAAGTGGCCTGTTCATCTCAAGACTGCAGATCCATGAGCAAAATAAATGGCTGCTGTTTTAAGCCACTAAGTTTTGGGGGTGGTTTGTCACGCTGGATGCCATGTGCTTGCTTACTTGACTGAAGTTGTCAGTGAGACCCTATATTCAAGAGAGCTTTAAAAACTGTTTAGCATACAGCTTTCATTGTTTCTATCATTTTCTTTTCAAAACTTAAAGTTGGACTTGTGAATGACAAGTCTACCCAGATAGTGTAACAAGAAATTTACATTTGCAGATTTGTGCTTTCTGGCACCACAGTTGTTTTACTATTTTGTTGTTGTTGTTTTATCCTGAAGCCAGACTGCCCTGGGTTCAAATATTTAATCTGCCATTTATGGTGGATCTTGGATAAGTTATTTAACTTTTCCTCGTCTCAATCTACTCACCTACGAAATAGAGCTAATAACTCTCTTACAAGACTTTTTTGTGGCAGTTGTACAGGAAATTTATTTAAGGATTAGAAATTCAGTTTCTAGAGTCTGACCTGGATTTAACATTGACACCTAAAAGGTATGCAGCATTAGGCAAGTCACTCAGCCTATCTAAAACTGAACTTCCTCATTTATAAAATGAGAACAGTATAAGTACCTACTACAGCATTGTAATTTTGTGAGGATAAAAGAAATAATTCATGTAAATTGTATAGCACAGTATGGTACATAGTAAATGCTCAAAACATGTTAGCTATTACTTATTGTTATTGGAATTAAATCAGATGATCCTTCAAAGCATACAACTATTTTCTCCTCAGATACATAGTAACACCTGCTAAAGAGTAATGTCCTTCTTCCAACTCCTTCTCAGGACCTCAGAGCTCACTGAATCCACAACGGTAAATTTACATTAGTCACAACCTTACTCAAACATGGAAAAATTGCTTTAAAAGTGAGAAGATAGATTCAAATTCTGAATGACTTTGATAATTGAGTAAATTTTAAAAAAATGGAATGCTCAAACGGGAAATCACTGACTCAATCTGAGTAAAAGTGAAGAAGAGCTAGTAGCCATAGTGGCTGAGAAGCTCCATATTAGTCGATAATATAGTACATACTGTCAGTAAAAATGCCCATACCCTAGAAGGTTTAAAATTAATGTGCCCAGCAGCTACTATAATTACTGCTTGCTAACATATTTTATACTAGTTACTATTTAAGCTCATTCTAAGAAACTGTATCAGTTTATTTAATCCTCAAGACAATCTAAGGTTGGAGAGGTTAACTGCATTATAGTTGTCTCTGGCTAATCATAACCTAAGATGAAGGAGCCTCACTCCCTTGAGATGAATGATGAAATTTTTGAGAGGATTTAGAAGAGTACAGTGAAAGTGATTTAAGGGTTTGAAAATAAAACATCTTGAGGAACAGTTTAGAAAACTGAAATTTAGTTTACAGAAGGGAAAAAAAAAAGAGATGTCATTAGAACAGCACTCAGGTGAATGGAGGGTTATGTGGTTGTGTGAAGGCGGTAACCAGTTTTCACGAGGATTGCCCAGAGACAGGGGCAAGCTAATAAGGGCAAGTTTTAGCATGAGTAACATAGGTTGGATGCAAGAAAAGTCTTTCCCTCACTGAGAGACTACTGAGTGGAGCTAATGGAAGAGATGGAACTTTTTCACTTTTTTTAAAGCATAGTTTTATCTTTAGAATGGCATTAAATGGTGTTCTAGAGGAGATAAACAACCTCTTATTTTTTTTCTCGTCTTTCTGGGTCTATGACATTAATCATTCCATGTTTTTTTAAGATTTATTTATTTTTTTATTTTATTTTTTATTTTTGGCTGCATCGGGTCTTAGTTGAGGCATTCAGGATCTTCGCTGAGGCATGCAGGATCTTTCCTTGTGGCGCGAGGGCTTCTCTCCAGGTGTGGCGTGTGGGTTTTCTCTTCTCTAGTTGTGGCACGCAGGCTCCAGGGCGTGTGGTCTCTGTAGTTGTGGCATGCAGGTTCCAGAGCTTGTGGGCTCTGTAGTTTGCAGCATGCAGGCTCCCTAGTTGAGGCACACAAGCTCAGTAGTTGCAGCATGCTGGCTTAGTTGCCCCGTGACATCTTAGTTCCCTGTCTAGGGATCAAACCTGCGTCCCCTGCATTGTAAGGCCGATTCTTTACCACTGGACCATCAGGGAAGTCCAAATCATTCAATTTTTTAAGCAATGATAGATTATATATCTCTACTTCTTTTATTTCACTGAGTTTGTGATTATTCGTTTGTCTAAGGCTTTTATTTTTCTTTTTTGCCTATTAAGTAGCAGATATCTTTTTCTGTCTGCCTGCCTTTTGGTCCTTTATTCTTGAGCAGATATGTGTTTCAAATGTGTTTCCACCAACATGTACTTCAAAGAGTATTTTTAAAAATTGATGAAATTTGAATCAATCAGATTTACTGCATTGTAGGAAACAAGGTCAATGGTCAAGGGTGGAAGGCATTGATAGACTTAGTCCAAGTTTACTTTTATAATTTTTTTACTATTTTTATTATACTTTTACTACTTTACTGTTTTGAATGTTATAATTCTTATATTCATATGATTCTTTATAGTTACTAAATAACTGTAATACATTTTTGTTAGATTGTGATAATAACTATCCCTGATGAATCACACCCCTGGCATCTACATGTTTGTACAATCCCCTCCCATAGAGACTCTAGGGTTGGTCATGTGACTTTAGCCAACTGGATATTCATCTGTGTGATGCAAGCAGAGGCTTGAGAGATGCTTGCACATTGTGACTTGCTCTTTTGGAACATGCTGGAGAAGTTACATGGAGAAGAGCAAAAGTGCCCAGAACAAAAGTCCCAGTGAAACACCAGACATGTGAGTGAGACCACTGTGGACCATCCATGCCTGACAGATCCCCCTCATGAGTGAACATAGGGGAGATGATTAGAAGACTCCATTCCAAAGCAGAATACTAAGTCAACAGATGGTTTTTGTTTAGACACCTAAATTTCAGTGTGATTTGTTACACAGCAATAGGTAACTGATACACATGTTGCTATTTGAAGCATGTGGGGATATCAACTCTGTGAAGCAGTCAGAGAAGATTTTGTTGTCTCAATTTTATACATGAGGAATCTATAAGTTTGCTATTAGGTTTTCTTCTACTATGATACTTTATTAATTCCTTCAGCAGTTTTAGAAGAAAAACAAAGTCTAATAATTATGTTATAATAAGGTTCTTTAGAAATTTTTTAAAATTCTAGGACAAAATATGAATCATATTTCCAAGGTCAAAATTATTTTATTTTATATTTGAAAAAGTAGCTATATTTCTGCTAAGACATTTCTTCCTCAGTGCTGGAGAAGAGTTGTATTAGCCACCATCAGAACATACACTTAGAGGAAAAGAGAGAAAACCTGAGTGAGGGTAGTACTTATGGATGTGGAATAGCAGTTAGAGTGCAACTAAATTTACACAGAAAGTTTTGTTCACATAAGAAAGTTTCACCCTCAGTCATGATCTCTTTTTTTGAGAGAATTTTGTGCTCTTCCTGGCTGCCAAATTGTATTTCACTTGCTGCTGTTTTTAAAGTAGAACATTGCTTACAATTTTATCAGCTTATTTCTAACCATAATTCACAGCTTCCTTTGAGGAAGAGGCAAAATTTTGGTTCATGTTTTATTCTTTTTCATTTCCTTTTCAAGGCATGGCCTTATTATTATATCTGGGCCAACTTGGATGCTTGAAGTGACTGATTTTTGTGCAGCAGAAGGAAGTGAAGTGAATTGGTTATTTTAACTCTAAAGAGAGCAAAGGCAGTCAAGCTGCTCTTAAAGATGTAGACAGTAAATAATATGATTTGTTAGGTCCCGAGGTCTCTAGGACATCATGCTAGAATGCCTTCATTGCCTTGGCTTTTTCTCAGGTGAGGAGCACAGGCAGGAATCTCCTTGAACCTTTTCTAAATAGGATCCCATTTTTTTAAAAAGTGAAACATTTTTGACAACCTCCTCTGCTTTCAATCGTTCTTTCTGATTTCTTGTTCAAAGTCAACTTAGTAAAAGCAATGAAAATGTCTTCTTTTCAACTTTAGTGTGCATAAGGATGACCTGGGAAGTCTATTAAAACATAGACTCTTACTTCACTGAAAATCTTCTGACTCAGTGGACTTCCTGGGGGATCCAGGAATCTGTTTTTGTTTTGTTTTGTTTTTGGAAAAGCATCCAGGTGATTCTGAAATGGCCTAAACCATAGTTTCATAAACTCAGATATAATTATATTTTTGTTACCTTCTAATTGGTATTGGTAAGTCACACATGTGTATAAACATTATTTTAAGATCTATGATAAAGATAGTGAGAACAATTAAGTGATAAAGTTTTTTATAGTGGATACAAGACAAGCAAATGACTAAACAATGGATATTTTTTCCCTTGGCAAAGACAAAATGCAACAGCAAAAATTCAGGTGGTTGCTGTTCTCTCATGTCAAGAAATAGTCCAGATATGCAGTCCTCCTAAAATAAGCATTGCTTTTAAAAATGGAATTAGCAGGATTGTGTTTATGGCCATATCAGTGAGTCATTCCACATGAGGGCACAGCATGGGTGACTACTGATTAAGGACAACCCATTCTAAGCAGCCACTACATTCCCATAGTGGGCTTTCAGCAATGCTCATAATCTTCATGAATTAGATTTTTCTCTTTAGAAAATGAACTCAATGCTGCATTTTCATTTTCATAGCTATTAAAATAAATGTAAACTGCTAACAGGCACATTTTTGGGTACCAAGGTTAAATCAGAGGTATTGGCACTCTGTTCCTTCCCATGCTGAAGAGGTGAAGATATTTGATGGATGGATATTTGCTAATGGAAATGTGAACTGAGGAAGGAAATTTAAGCAAACTTTATGTCTCATTTATATCCTTTTTTAAAAGATCATATTGACTGTAAAGTTTTCTTCATTCAGAAATAAGAGTGATCTGTGCAGAAATGGTTCAGCATAAAGATATATGTAAAAACAGTGCACTGGGACAAAATATTAATGATAATCCTGCTATTTTTAATGGATTTGACCATGTCATCATTTCTTTTATCTATACAATTTTTTCAGAAATATGATTAGTCCAGTTTTTTCCTTGGTCTTATAAAGAATTTAGTTATGACAGATGAACAACAATAACAAAAAATATACAGACTATTCACAACTGAACACAAGATCCTGAGACTTTGGGGGGAAGCCAGGAACACACTGATGCAGTTGTACAAAGCCGTTATTGTAGTGATGGTGGATAAAACCAGTAGGTTATATGATTCTCCAGGTGGTGCATGCAGTGTGTGAAACGAGCTGAGGACGGGACCCTTGAGAAATTAGTATTTATAAAAGACAAAAAGGAAAAAAAGCCTACTACTGGAGACTTAAAAGGAATGATCAGTGAGATAGGAAAGATCTAGGTGAGACAGTATCCTGAAGGCCAAAGAGAGAAGAAAAACCCTAAAAGAGTCCATTAGATTTAACTATTAGGTGATCACTGGTGACTTTGGCAAAGGCATTTTTGGAAGAACCTTACTGTAGTGAGTTGAAAGAAAAAAATGGAAGACAGCTAGAGTAAGCTATTATTTTGATGGCAGTGAAGAGAATGGTTATATATATAAAAGAGAGAAAGCATAATAGATGGAACTGAGTCCTAGATGACATGGGGAGATCTGAGTGCTTAAATTACAGATTAATCTTAACTGGAGGTGCACCTTTCCTCTTAAATTGACAGGTTAATCTTAACTGGAAATTAAAGGAGCTGAAGCTAAGTTTAATGTATGTAATGAAAAATGCTTAGTTTTTTCTCGATAGATTACACACTTGTCAAAGAAGAAACATGTTAAATTAGAATATCAACATGCTCAGGGTACAGGTAGGGTGCAATTATCCCTTGTACATAGTTAATGACCAAAAATGGGGAATTATAATGAGCCAATTATTTTAAAGAGGTAAGCTAATTCATTGGTCTGAGAAAATGAGTGGACAGAGATCATGTCCATTGTGATAGCCACAATTCTGTGATGTGTGGAGAAGGGAAGCCATTTGCCACAGTACAAATGTAGAATGTCCTTACATTTCTTCCTTTGATTTTCAATAATAAGCTCTATCAAAAGTTCTGCAATTATAAAACTACTGCTGTAACATCTACAGTATTTCTTAGTTTATAAATTCTCTCTTGGACTAAAAATACTTATTTTCAGAAAGATGTCTGATGTTTGGATATAAGCATTTGTTTGTTTAGCTAGCTATTTCTTTATCTCTCTTATTTTCTCTAGAGAGAATTTTAGGACTTTAATGTGAGGAAGGTTGGACATTGAGTCTCCATGCGGTAAATGTTTGAATGACTGATTGAAATAACACAGACCTGCCCTGTAGCAAAGAGGACACATTAATTTAACTACTGCCATTATCACATTCAAGCAGAACTGTGAGGACATAATGGTCAGGGATTCAGTGGCATTTTTGCCAGAAACAAACACCTGGAATGTTGCCTAATGAACCCAGCTACTCTCCATCTGTTTTGTCCTGGACTTATTCCCTTTTGCTATGTAACTGTGGATAGGGATTCTAAGGAAAACAAGTATTTGTGACCCTAGGTCATAAGAATCAGTATAATTTTTACTTAGTGACTTGGGCTGTGTAACATTTGAGAGAGCAAATAGGAAAATATCTTGTATTTATTTAGAGAAAAATGGTCTGATATTGGTTATGAATAAGTTTTCTAGAAGCCATTCTTTTTTGTGAGTGTAATTATAATTATATGAAACCTGGTTAATCAGACTAACTGGGGAGAACTCCAGTTTGAATCTGAATTTTAGAACATTTAAAGCAAATGAACATTGCTTTTAGTATTAGACTGAAAGTGTTTTCTAAGGGTAAGCTTTAAGAAACTTCCTGTATTATAAAATGATTATAATTGTATCAATAAATTATCTGTGAATAGTTGTTTCTAGAAAGACTGATACTACTTTAAAAGAATGTATAATCTTAGTGCCTTGCAAAATCCATTCTGAGTCTAACCCAGAACATTGGATTGGTCTATGAAAGGAGAATAGTAATGTCCTTTATGGTCTATGGATGGGTTGGGACTGGCAATGTTATAAACATGTGCAGTACATATTTATGTACGTTGCAACAGCTTCCGACAATGAACTTAGATATTGAATCATTTTTAAGTCATCACAAAGATCCATGCTTATTTTTCTGCCATTCTAACATCATGTTTAAAAAATAATAATTTATGCCCAATAGAACTGCATTTTTCTTGTTTCAGAGAATACAGATATCAGACCTTCTGTGTTATAAAAAATTCATGTGTGTCTATTAATCATATGCTTTCATGGTATGAGTAGAAACATAATATAATTATATATTTGGAGTATCACAATGCTTTATTCAACAAGTAATCACTTGATGTTTATTACAGACAGTTCATTATGCTTTAATTTTAATTATGCCATTTTAAGTGGATAATGGCTGACTTGCCAGGTGACTCTGACAACTGTCCAGGAACATTTTAATCACCATTGAAGATAATAATAGACAGCTTTCATTTGTATGACAAGTTTTATTTGTTTGAGGAAATTAGGATAAATATTAACAAACACCCACTATTATATGCTCTTGTAGTACTCTTGTATCCCTTCACCTCTGCCACCTTTTTCCTTTTCTTTCTGTTTTTTGTTTATTACTGTTATTATTATTTTAGTTGTTCATCCCAACTATTCTGCTTAAGGCAAGAGCCATGTCTGCTTGGTTTATCACTACGTCACTGCTATCTAGCCCAGTTTCTTGCACAGGTTATAGGTTCTGTAATATTTGTTGGATGAATGTATTCCCATTTTATCAAAGAATGAATTACAGAGAAATCAAAATATGTGCTCAAATTTATAGAGACAGAGCCAGAATCTATTTCTTATATTTCTGGGTCTTATTCCCCCCCACCCACCCCATTGGGCCATATCCATGCTGTTTGCCTAAAATGGTAACCAATAAAATTGGAGCTCCAATACATGTGGAGCTCAGTGACTGATCTTCAATTGTTGCAGAAGACTCACAGAAAAAAATGATATTATTAGTCATCTCAACTGAGAGAAAATTGAGGAAAATGATTCAATTCTAGCATTGGAAATATGAAAGGGTACATAAGGAAGGTTTTCCTGGTAGTGTCTTAGTGTAAACTTTGGAATTGGTTTGAGTGGATTCTTGAAAACTTTCCTTTTATAGACATCATTAATTGCAATGAATGTTCATCTATCCTAAATGATGGGGAAGTAATGCCATTGAGCTCTGAGCTTAGCTACAAAACCCCCTACATAAACAATACTCAAGCAATATCAATACTTGGCTTATAAATCATTCTGTAACACACGTCTTAATTTGTATGATGCTAGTAGCCAGATCTTGAAGACATTTTTAAGCATGAAAGACAAATACTGGACAAAATCATTTCCTCTTCTATAAACTTGTACAAGTTGTTTTATTTGAAGTTATTGAGTCTTGTACATTCTTTAAAGCTGAAAATATTAATTTAATACTTTTTATTTCTAAAGGTAGATCCAAATAGATATTTCTTCAGTGATTGATGAAATCAGGAAGTCATTTATAACTTTTAACAAATGTTCATACTTCTCCAGCCAGTAGGAGTTCTAGGGGGATAAAATCCAGTCAAATAGAAAACTACAAAAAAAAAAAATCACTGTTGGATGTCTGTAGTACAGTATTGCTGAAATTCTCATCATTTGTCTAAAAGATCATGATCTGTAAATGTATGTCTCCATGGCTATTATACATATTGAAAATCTCTAAAGGAGTCTTGCAGCCAGAAATGAACAGCTGATTAATCAGGGAAAGGTTTTGGCACTCCAGTCTAAATATTGGTTGAACTCATTTTCCTTTGACAAGGGACAAAAATTTAGATCAGGGCAATTTTTATGAATTATAGTCCTCATTCGATACAGGAGCTAACTTGCAGTGCCTGTTGCATTTAGAAAAGAAGATATTACAGTTTGGGGAATTATCCAACCCCTAGCACATACGCTTTATTTCCTTATTTTGCTTTTGCCCAGAATATCTTTCAAAATTCTTTTCCTGTTGGAAAAGAAGATTTTATTTTATAATTTTGTCTTAACATCGCTTTAAGGATCTGCTTGAGTAAGAGTCATCTTTTAATTTAGTTTGTTCAAAAATTCCAACACTCTCTTTAGGTATACTGACACTTCTGCCAAAACCTCACAAATAGACTCAAGGGAGATGAAACCAGTGATCCACACTGGTTTCAAAGCAGAATTTTGATGCATCCAAAATTGAATTGTGCTGCAATTAAAACAGATGATCAACAGTTGGGCAATTATTATGATAAGAAAATTACTAATGAATGAGGCTTTAGATAAGGCTTACCAAATTCATTGCTTACCAAATTCCAACCTTTTTCCATTATATAATGTAGGATAACCAAATAATATACAGTACCCACAGATGTCAAATAGAAACATTTTGGGGTTTTAATACATGTAGCTTTGTATCACACAGAGTGCCTAACAGTGTATATCCTGATTTTAACTATTTAGCTTCCTCCCCCATAAAAAATATTCTTCCTTCTTCTGCATTCCTTAATGCTTTCACTAGAATCATTATCACCAATTTTCTTAAGCTACAAAACCTAGCATTATCATGAACTTCTTCCTTTGTGTCATTCTCCAGAGTCAGTGGTATACCCATCAGAATAAGTATTTCTAGAGTGATTTTTGAATGCGATCTTTCAACAGTTTTCACCCTGTTTTAAGCCCCAATCATAACTTTTGCCCTGTAATCCATCTATTACACTGTTACTTGGTGATTTTCTCATCACATCACTAACTGATTATGTTCCTTTTTTAGGAAAAACAACACAAAACAATAAAAATAGTAGAGGTAAATTTCTTAGTATGGAATTAATGCTTTACGACTTTCTAAACACATTTTCCAAACTCTTGATTTTCTCCTAATTTAACTATATCCAGGCCACAGAGTAGTGATCCCTGAGAGAAGGAAAGTGAGTTCTACCATGGCCCCAGATGATTCCCTGGAGATAGTTTCCAGGCCACAGGCAAAGAGAAAGAATTCAAAAAGAACCCAATAATCTCTTTCAGTAGAGGATACAGAGTCTAATGCGTGGGGATGTCAGGGCTGCTGTAATTTCCAGAGCAAAATATGAAAGAGGGTGGAACTGCACAGATTGTCTCAGACATATGCAAAGGAGTTTCTTTCAATTTTTGGTTGAGTATTCATTTGCATATGTAGGGAAAGAACTACTTGAAGG
>NW_006774067.1:2371254-2387365 GCF_000442215.2 Lipotes vexillifer
AGGGAAAGAACTACTGGAAGGTGGAAGGTGGAACAATCCCCAAAGGCCACATGGGACTGGGCATAGCTCATGCTCCAACAATGAAGAATGGAAAGACCTAATACACAGGGAATTCAGTAGAATCACCAAGAGTCACAAAGAAGTAGGATAATACAGCCCAATAATCAGGGGAAAAAAATCAGTGAAGCATAACAAAATAAATATAGTGAAAATTAAGTCATAAGAAAGTAAAAAGGATAACCCACATATTTAAATAAAATATTTTCAAACTATATATCTGATAAGGGACTGGTATCCATGATACATAGAGAACTCTTACAACTCAGTAACAAAAAGGATAAGTAAATTTATTGATGGGCACAGGATCTGAATAGAAATTTCTCCAAAGAAGATTTACAAATGGCCAATAAGCACACCAAAAGATGTTCAACATCATCAGTCATTAGGGAAATACAAACCAAAACCACAATGAGATAACCACTCTACATCTATTAGGATGTCTGTAATAGAAAAAATGGACAATAAATAGTATTGATGAAGTTACTGGAGAAATTGGAACCTTCATACATTGCTGGTGAGAATGTAAAATGTAGCCACTTTGAAAAAAGAGTTCGGTACTTCCTCAACTGGTTAAACACAGAGTTACTATATAGCTTAGCAGTTTCACTCCTAGCTATATACCCAAGAGAACTGAAAACATTTGTCTACACAAAAATGGAGACACGAGTGTTTATAGCAGCATTATTCATAATAAACAAAAAGTGGAAACAACCCAGATGCCCATCAACTGATGGAAGGCTAAATAAAATGTGGTATGATTTGGTCATAGAAAAGAATGTAGTACTGATATGTGCTACAACATGGATGAACAGAGAACACTTTATGCTAAGTGAAAGAAGCCATATACAAAACACCAGGAGACCTTCAAGATGGTGGAGGAGTAAGACATGGAGATCACCTTCCTCCCTACAAGTCATCAGAAATACATCTACATGTGGAACAATTCCTACAGAACACCTACTGAACGCTGGCAGAAGACCTCAGACTTCCCAGAAGGCAAGAAACTCCCCACGTACCTGGGTAGGGCAAAAGAAAAAACAGGGGCAAAAGAAAAAACAGAGACAAAAGAACAGGGATGGGACCTGCACCTCTGAGAGGGAGCTGTGAAGGAGGAAAAGTTTCCACAAACTAGGAAGCCCCTTCACTGGTGAAGACAAGGGTTGGGCGGGAGGGAAGCTTTGGAGCCACAGAGGAGAGTGCAGCAACAGGGGTGCAGAGGGCAAAGCGGAGAGATTCCCGCACAGAGGATAGGTGCTGACCAGCACTCACCAGCCTGAGAGGATTTTCTGCTCACCTGCCAGGGCGGGCGGGGGCTGGGAGCTGAGGCTTGGGCTTCGGTCGGATCCCAGGGAGAGGACTGGGGTTGGCTGCGTGAACACAGCCTGTAGGGGACTAGTGTGCCACGGCTAGCCAGGAGGGAGTCTGGGAAAATGTCTGGACCTGCCTAAGAGGCAAGAGACCATTGTTTTGGGGTGCTCAAGAGGACTGGATTCAGAGCACCACCCAAACGAGCAACAGAGACGAGTGCAAGCCGCAGCTATCATCACGGACCCCAGAGACGGGCATGAGACGCTAAGCCTGCTGCTGCCGCCACCAAGAAGCCTGTGTGCGAGCACAGGTCATTCTCCACACCTCCCCTCCCAGGAGCCTGTGCAGCCCGCCACTGCCAGGGTCCCGTGAATCAAGGACAACTTCCCTGGGAGAACGCACGGCGCGCCTCAGGCTGTTGCAACCTCATGCCAGACTCTGCCGCCACAGGTTCGCCCCACATTCTCTACCACTCCCTCCCCCAGTCTGAATGAACTGGAGCCCCCTAATCAGCTGATCCTTTAACCCCATCTTGTCTGAGCGAAGAACAGACACCCTCAAGCGACTCACATGCAGAGGCAGGGCCAAATCCAAAACTGAATCTCAGGAGCTGTGCCAACAAAGAAGAGAAAGGGAAATCTCTCCCAGCAGCCTCAGGAGCAGTGGATTAAATCTCCACAATCAACTTGATGGATCCTGCATCTGTGGAATACCCGAATAGACAATGAATCATCCCAAAATTGAGGTGGTGGACTTTGGAAGCAACTGTAGACTTGGGGTTTGCTTTCTGCATCTAATTTGTTTCTGGTTTTATGTTTATTTTAGTTTAGTATTTAGAGTTTACTATCATTGGTAGATTTGTTCATTGATTTGTTTTCTCTTTCTTTTTTTTTAGTATATAGATTTTTTTTTTTTTCCTTTTTCTCTTTTTGTGAGTGTGTATGTGTATGCTTCTTTGTGTGATTTTGTCTGCATAGCTTTGCTTTTACCATTTGTCCTAGGGTTCTGTCTGTCTTTTTTTTTTTTTGGATAGTTTTAGCTCTTGTTATCATTGGTGGATTTGTTTTTTGGTTTGATTGCTCTCTTCTTTCTTTCTTTCTTTTTTTATTACTTTCAAATTTTTTTTATTTTTACTAATTTATTTTATTTTTTATTTTAATTATTTTATTTTGCTTTATTTTATTTTATTTACTTTTTTGTTTCTTGCTTTTTTTCTCCATTTTCTTCTGAGCCATGTGGCTGACAGGATCTTGGTGCTCTCGCTGGGTGTCAGGACTGATGCTCTGAGGTGGGAGAGCCAAGTTCAGGACATTGGTCCACAAGAGACCTCCTGGCTCCAAATAATATCAAACAGCGAAAGCTCTACCAGAGACCTCCATCTCAACAATAAGGCCCAGCTCTACTCAACGACCAGGAAGCTACAGTGCTGGACGCCCTATGCCAAACAACTAGCAAGACAGGAGCACAACCCCACCCATTAGCACAGAGGCTGCCTAAAATCATAATAAGGTCACAGACAACCCAAAACACACCACCGGATGTGGTCCTACCCACCAGAAAGACAAGATCCAGCCTCATCCACCAGAACACAGGCACCAGTCCCCTCCACCAGGAAGCCTACACAACCCACTGAACCAACCTTACCTACTGTGGGCAGACACCTAAAACAATGGGAACTATGAACCTGCAGCCTGCAAAAATGAGACCCAAACACAGTAAGTTAAGCAAAATGAGAAGACAGAAAAACACACAGCAGATGAAGGAACAAGGTAAAAACCCACCAGACCAAACAAATGAAGAGGAAATAGGTAGTCTACCTGAAGAAGAATTCAGAGTAATGATAGTAAAGATGATCCAAAATCTTGGAAATAGAATGGAGAAAATACAAGAAACATTTAACAAGGACCTAAAAGAACTAAAGAGCAAACAACCAATGATAAATAACACAATAAATGAAATTAAAAATTCTCTAGAAGGAATCAATAGCGGAATAACCGAGGCAGAAGAACGGATAAGTGACCTGGAAGATAAAATAGTGGAAATAACTACTGCAGACCAAAATAAAGAAAAAAGAATGAAAAGAATTGAGGACAGTCTCAGAGATTTCTGGGACAACATTAAATGCACCAACATTCGAATTATAGGGGTCCCAGAAGAAGAAGAGAAAATAAACAGACCAAGAAAACATTTGAAAAGATTACAGTTGAAAACTTCTCTAATATGAGAAAGGAAATAGTCAGTCAAGCCCAGGAAATGCAGAGTCCCATACAGGATAAACCCAAGGAGAAACACGCCAAGACACATATTAATCAAACTATCAAAAATTAAATACACAGAAAAAATATTAAAGGCAGCAAGGTAAAAGCAAGAAATAACATACAAAGGAATCCCCACAAGATTAACAGCTGATCTTTCAGCAGAGACTCTGCAAGCCAGAAGGGAGTGGCAGGACATATTTAAAGTGCTGGAAGGGAAAAAGCCACAACCAAGATTATTCTACCCACCAAGGATCTCATTCAGATTCGATGGAGAAATTAAAACCTTTACAGACAAGCAAAAGCTAAGAGAATCCAGCACCACCAAACCAGCTTTACAGCAAATGCTAAAGGAACTTCTCTAGGCAGGAAAAACAAGTGAAGGAAAAGACCTACAATAACAAACCCAAAACAATTAAGAAAATGGGAATAGGAACATACATATTGATAATTACCTTAAATGTAAATGTATTAAATGCTCCCACCAAAAGACACAGACTGGCTGAATGCATACAAAAACAAGACCCATATATATGCTGTCTACAAGAGACCCACTTCAGACCTAGAGACACCTACACACTGAAAGTGAGGGGATGGAAAAAGATATTCCATGAAAATGGAAATCAAAAGAAAGCTGGAGTAGTAATTCTCATATCAGAGAAAATAGACTTTAAAATAAACACTACTACAGGAGACAAAGGACACTACATAATGATCAAGGGATCGATCCAAGAAGAAGATACAACAACTGTAAGTATTTATGCACTCAACATAGGAGCACCTCAATACCTAAGACAAATTCTAAGAGCCACAAAAGGGGAAATTGACAGTAACACAATCATGGTAGGGGACTTTAGCACCCCACTTTCACCAATGGACAGATCATCCAAGATGAAAATAAATAAGGAAACAAAAGCTGTAAATAACACATTAAAAACAATGGACTTAATTGGTATTTATAGAACATTCCATCCAAAACAACAGAATACACTTTCTTTTCAAGTCCTCATGGAACATTCTCTAGGATAGATCCTATCTTGGGTCACAAATCAAGCCTTGGTAAATTTAATAAAATTGAAATTGTATCAAGTACCTTTTCCGACCACTATGATATGAGACTAGATATCAATTACAGGAAAAAAATCTTTTAAGAACACAAACACATGGAGGCTAAACATTACACTACTAAATAACCAAGAGATCACTGAAGAAATCAAAGAGGAAATTAAAAAGTACCTAGAGGGCTTTCCAGGTGGTGCAGTGGTTGAGAGTCTGCCTGCTGATGCAGGGGACACGGGTTGGTGCCCTAGTCCAGGAGGATCCCACATGCCACGGAGCGGCTGGGCCCGTAAGCGATAGCCGCTGAGCCTGCGCGTCTGGAGCCTGTGCTCTGCAACGGGAGAGGTGACAGCAGTGAGAGGCCAGCATATCAAAAAAAAAAAAAACCTAGAAACAAATGACAATGAAAACATGATGACCCAAACCTATAGAATGCAGCAAAAGCAGTGCTAAGAGGGAAGTTTATAGCAATACAATCCTCCCTCAAGAAACAACACACATCTCAAATAAACAACATAACCTTACACCTAAAGCAATTAGAGAAAGAAGAACTAAAAAAATCCCAAAGTTAGCAGAAGGAAAGAAATCATAAAAATCAGACCAGAAATAAATGAAAAAGAAATGAAGAAAACAATAGCAAATATCAATAAAACTAATAGCTAGTTCTTTGAGAAGATAAACAAAATTGCTAAACCATTAACCTGAGTTATCAAGAAAAAAAGGGAGAAGACTCAAATCAATAGAATTAGAAATGAAAGAGAAGTAACAACTGACACTGCAGAAATACAAGGGATCATGAGAGATTACTACAAGCAGCTATATGCCAATAAAATGGACAACCTGGAAGAAATGGACAAATTTTTAGAAAAGCATGACCTTCTGAGACTGAAACAGGAAGAAGTAGAAGATATAAACAGTCCAATCACAAGCACTGAAATCGAAACTGTGGTTAAAAATCTTCCAACAAACAAAAGCCCAGGACCAGATGGCTTCACAGGCAAATTCTATCAGACATTTAGAGAACCACAGCCAACATCGTTCTCAGTGGTGAAAAACTAAAACCGTTTCCCCTAACATCAGGAACAAGACAAGGTTGCCCACCCTCACCACTCTTATTCAACATAGTTTTGAAATTTTCGCCACAGCAATCAGAGAAGAAAAAGAAGAAAAGGAATCCAAATCAGAAAAGAAGTAAAACTGTCACTGTTTGCAGATGACATGATACTATACATAGAGAATCCTAAATATGCTACCAGAAAACTACTAGAACTAATCAATGAATTTGGTAAAAGAGCAGGATAAAAAATTAATGCACAGAAATCTCTTGCATTCCTATACACTAATGGTGAAAAGTCTGAAAGAGAAATTAAAGAAACACTCCCATTTACCACTGCAACATAAAGAATAAAATACCTAGGAATAAAACTACCCAAAGAGAGAAAAAACCTGTATGCAGAAAACTATAAGACATTGATGAAAGAAATTAAAGATGATACAAACAGATGGAGAGATATATACCATGTTCTTGGATTAGAAGAATCAACATTGTGAAAATGATTATACTACCCAAAGCAATCTACAGATTCAATGCAATCCCTATCAAACTACCACTGGAATTTTTCACAGAACTAGAAAAAAAAATTTAACAATCTGTATGGAAATGCAAAAGACCCAAATAGCCAAAGCAATCTTGAGAAAGAAGAACGATTCAGGCTTCCTGACATCAGACTATACTACAAAGCTACAGTAATCAAGAGAGTATGGTACTGGCATAAAAACAGAAATACGGACCAATGGAACAGGATAGAAAGCCCAGAGATAAACCCACGCACATATGGTCACCTTGTTTTTGATAAAGGAGGCAAGAATATACAATGGAGAAAAGACAGCCTCTTCAATAAGTGGTGCTGGGAAAAGTGGACAGCTACAGGTAATAGAATGAAATTAGAACACTCCCTAACACCATACATAAAAATTAACTCAAAATGGATTAAAGACCTAAATGTAAGGTCAGACATTATCAAACTTTTAGAGGAAAACATAGGCTGAACACTCTATGACGAAAATCACAGCAAGATCATTTTTGACCCACCTCCTAGAGAAATGGAAATAAAAACAAAAATAAACAAATGGACCTGATGAAACTTAAAAGCTTTTGCACAGCAAAGGAAACTATAAACAAGATGAAAAGACAACCCTCAGAATGGGAGAAAATATTTGCAAGTGAAGTAACTGACAAAGGATTAATCTCCAAAATATACAAGCAGCTCTTGCAGCTCAATATCAAAAAAACAAAGAACCCAATCCAAAAATGGGCGGAAGACCTAAATAGATATTTCTCCAAAGAAGATATGCAGATCGCCAGGAAACACATGAAAGGATGCTCAACCTCAATAATCATTAGAGAAATGCAAATCAAAACTACAATGAGGTATCTCCTCACACCAGTCAGAATGGCCATCATCAAAAAATCTACAAACAATAAATGTTGGAGAGGGTGTGGGGAAAAGGGAACCATCTTGCACTGTTGGTGGGAATGTAAATTGATACAGCCACCTGGAGAACAATGTGGAGGTTCCTTAAAGAACTAAAAATAAACTACTATATGACGTAGCAATCCTAGTACTGGGCATATACCCTGAGAAAACCAGAGTTCAAAAAGAGTCATGTACGACAATGTTCATTGCAGCTTTATTTACAATAGCCAGGACATGGAAGCATCCATGGACATGTAAGTGTCCATTGACATATGAATGGATAAAGAAGATGTGGCACATATATACAATGGAATAGTACTCAGCCATAAAAGGAAACAAAATTGAGCTGTTTGTAATGAGGTGGGTGGACCTAGCGTCTGTCATACAGAGTGAAGTAAGTAAGAAAGAGAAAAACAAACACAGTATGCTTACACATATATATGGAATGCAAAAAAAAGAAAATGGTTCTGAAGAACCTAGGAGCAGGACAGGATTAAAGACACAGACATAGAGAATGGAGTTGAGGACACAGAGAGGGAGAAGGGTAAGCTGGGATGAAGTGGGAGAGTGGCATGGACATATATACACACTAGCAAATGTAAAATAGATAGCTAGTGGGAGGCAGCTGCATAGCACAGGTATATCAGCTCGGTACTTTGTGACCACCTAGAGGGGTGGGATAGGGAGGTTGGGAGGGAGACTGAAGAGGGAGTATATATATATATATATATATACACACACATATAGCTGATTCATTTCATCATACAGCAGAAATTAACACAACATTGTAAAGCAATTATACTCCAATTTAAAAAAAACAAAATAAAAGCAAAAATACAAAAACAAAGAAAACAACAATATATATATATATATATATATATGTTATGCTGATTCACTTTGTTATAAAGCAGAAACTAACACACCATTTTTAAGCAATTATACTCCAATAAAGATGTTAAATAAAAAGCAAACACCATAAATATATTGTATGATCCATTTATACAAAATATCCCAAATAGATAAATCCATAGAGACAAAAATTAGATTAGTAGTTGTCATCTGACTGAGCAGAAGATGAAATGGGAAATGTTTGCTAATGAGTATGGAATTTCTTTGTGGAGTGATAAAAATGTCCTAAAATTAGATAATGGTTATGGTTGCACACTGTGTAAATATACTAAATACTATTGAACTGTACACTTCAAATGGTGAATTGTAGTAGATGTGAATTATTTACCTAAAATTATCATTAAAAATAAATTTATAGTATGAATAGCCCAAAATTTATTAAAGAAATTAAATTTATACCCCAAAAAAACTTTCTATCAAAACATTCCAGACCCAGATACCCTCACTGATAGAGACTATAAATCATTTTAGGAAGAAATAATATCAATTCTTCAAGAACGTTTCTGGAAAATAGAAGAGGAGGCAATGTTCCCCACTTCATTTTATGAGGCCAGTTTAGTCCAGATTCAAAATAAAAGACATTACAAAATAAGAAAGCTACAGATCAATATCTCTGGTGAACAATCATTATCAAATATCGGAAAATTGGATTTAACAGTATATTAAAAATATATATCCTGACCAACTGAGATTTACCCCAAGAATGCAAAGTAGTTTTAACATTTGAAAATGAAACAATGTAGTTCACCTTATTAGCAAACTGACAAAAGAAAATGATATAATTTTCACAATAGATAAAAAAAAAACAATGACAATTCATGATAAAGATTTTCCACAAATTAGGGATAAAAGAAGATATACTCAATCAGTTAAAGTGCATATAAGAAAATTCTACAGCTAACATCACTCTTTCTGGTAAAAACATGAATGCTTTCCACTCAGATGGGGAACAAGTCCCTTTTACCGTTTCAGTTCAATATTTTACCACTTTGGGAGAGGGCTGAGTATTGAACCACTTGACTTAGCCTCTGGCGGAGAGCAGTAGAGAGCTCTACTGCCATGTTTTGCTTCCTTCTTAATATTTTTGCTCATCCCTCTCTTATGTACTATTTAAAAGAATGAGTCATATTGGGCAATTAGAAACATGTAGGATATCTTCGTTTGCCTCTCAGGTCCTCTTCCCCACCTCCCTCTCCTAGAGATGTCTTCAATGGGCTCCTTCCTTGCTCTTTGTATCCCAGTAGGTTTCAGCCAATTGGAAGCATTGGCAAGAGACCAGAAGAAGGCCAGAAGTCTCAGTATTTCCCTTCCTTGCTGGACCTTAATTTGGTAGTAGCTGTATCCCTTGACCAAAGGTTTCTCCCCTGTAGCTGCAGCTCTCCCTGACACTGTCCCTTCATTGGTCTTCAGGCCTAGGGATAGTAACCACTTCTGCTATTGCCAACTTCAGGTGATTCAGCATCCTTCACGAATTTCCTGAACCTTTCCCACAACTGTATAAATAGCCCCCCATTCCTGCATTAAATGATCCTCAATTATCCAATTTTGAATGGTCCATCTAACTGATATAGAGAGAAATTAAGCTATCACCTAGTTCAAATGCAGAGGTACTAATTATAATTCAAATACATCTGGCTCTGATGTTAGCTTTGCTACTATTCATGTGAAAATGTGACTAAAGAGAGGACGATATCACCGGTATGTTTATCCCATGGCTTTCCCCAACTCACTGGCTGAAGGTGTTTCTGGGGTCAGTACTCTCTTAGGGTTCTGCTTTGCCCCTTGCCCTCCCTACTTATTTACTATTTGTAGAATTAATGCTCCTGAGCTAGGAATAGAGCTGATTCACTTGACTTCTATGTGCTTTCTACATACAGAATGATTACTGACTTGGTCCTAATAGTCCCTGTACAAGTGAAATGTGGTTTTAACTAGGAGTACATTTGAAAAATTAAATAGCATCTGCATTCAGTTTTTAGCAGCTAGGTTATTTTTGCTCATTATGATCAAGTTGAACTTCATAGAATCAATGGGTTTCCTTAACACTACTTTAATTATGATGAAATATATTGTCCTTGGGGTTAAAATTTGTCTTTACATTTTAGCTGATTGTGGGAATGTATATTTTAAAGAAAATCTAATGAATAATCAATCATAATCACTGTAATATAAACACTAGAAATATCCTTTCCCCCATTCATCTGGGAGAGCAACTAATTTATTAGTTGATGAATCATAAAAATATCAATTTAAATTAGTTTTCTCCACATGTATCTTGAAAGGAGTACACATCATCTTTTTTTCTATGTTATACCAGAACTAGGTCTACTGAGTATTATTCTGAGGATTATTGATAGGAACCAGGTGAATATCAAATCCAGTGCTTATACTTTTTCATCTTGACTTGCTTTCGCAGTCTGGTGTTGTACTCATTTATCAATTCTTATAGTATCCAGAACATGCATTACATAGACTGAATTTTGTAGTTATCACTTGATTATTAAAGGCTATAAACTTTATCCTAACTTTCCAGGTTTAGTATCTATTTCACTCATATATAAGGCCTAGACTATAGTCTTTGGTACTAAATTTCAAAATTATATCAGATTTAGTAAAATCTGAAAGGAGAAATTTGCCATTTTATATAAGAATACTCATATGAAAATCCAACTGCTAAATGGTAGAATTTTGTATACAGTATTCACATGAGTGGTAGGGGTCATGCTAAGATATTTACAATTTCAGAACCCTTAACCAAACCATCTATAATAAATGAAAATAAAAATCTTTGGTTATAGGTAGCTAACTATTAAAATAATTATTAAGCTTTTTGGTGTCTGGATAAAAGTGAGGTGTATAATGCATTTGATAAAGACTACAGTCAATCTTGTAGTAACTTTATTAATTTTTCTTTAATAATTCAGAATTTACAGTGATTCAGGATTCAAAACAACCTCACATGCTAATTCATCAACTAGAGATTCAATGTGAGAGGGAGTCAGTAAGGAATTAATGAGAGCAATGCTGAGCAGCAGTGATAATGCAGTGACAGGAAGCATGGATTAGCAGGGGAGCTGTCATTAAATTTATGTTACATTTCTTCAGCAGTGTTGCAGAATCATTTAATTTGATTTAATAAGCCTATTTTAGAACATTCAATGTGTCACTTCACTTTGTGAAGAATTATTAATTGTATAATAAAAATATACCATATAACACTTTTGTTTTGCATTGAGAATTTGCTTCCCTTTTATAATTTGATTCTCTTAACATCTCAGAGACAGATAAGGCAGAGAGAAAAAGCAAGGGTGAAAACCAAGGTTTCTTCTCAAAACTTGTAATTTTGCTAACAATAACAACTATCTGTTTCACCTTAACATAGGATGTTTTCTTGGTCAAATGCCACTGGCAGAATTTTGTTTTGTTCCAATGCTTTTGTAATAAAAATTGCCAAGCATAAAAAATTCGAAGCAATTTCACAGTGAGCATCTATGTATCCACCACCTCCCTTCTGCCATTAACAATATATTATACTTGGTTTGTCACATATCTATCCATTTATCCAATCCAATGTCTATCCATCAATCTGCTTATTTTTGATATATTTCAAGGTAAATTACAGACACTTACACATCCGGCTAAATATTTCAGTTGCATTTGATTTTAAGTAGAAATAGCTAATATTTGTTGAGCATATACTTTAGACCAAGCACTAGGCTTGTACAATGTCACTTGCAGTATCTCAACAGTACTCCCAACAAAGCTATGAGGAAGGTATTGCTTTTATTAAATTAACTTTCCAGGTGAAAATACAGAGCCTTAGCACGGAGACATAATTTTCCTAATGTTATGCTTAGTTGTAGAGGCTGATTGACTTGCAAGGTTGATTAGAAAACTTATACAAGTTGATTAGTAAATTTTCTGAGATTATATCTTTGTGGTAGGGCTGGAATTTGAACATAGAGAGTCTTGACTCCAGAGCCAGGGCTTCTGTATTAGTTTTTTATTGCTGCTGTAACAACTGACCACAATCCTAGCAATCTTAAAACAACATCTATTTATTATCTCACAGATTCATGGGTCAGAAATCTGTGTAGAGCATACCTCATCTGGGTCCATTGTTCAAGATCTCTCAAGGCTGAAAGCAAAATGTCACCTGGGCTGGTTACTTATCTGGAGGCTCTGCAGAAGATACTGTCTCATTCACGTGTTGGCCAAATTAAGTTCCATGCAGTTGTAGAACTGAGGTTTTCCTTTCTTTACTGGCTGTCAGTCAGGGGACCATTTTTGCTACTAGAGGCTGGCTGACTTCCTTAAACTTTCTATATAGCCCCACTCCAGCAATGATGAGTTGAGTTTCTTTCATGCTTTGAATATCTCTAACTTTTCTTCTACTTCATCTCTCTACCTCCAGCCAGAGAAAGCTCTCTGCTTTTAATGACTCATTTGATTAGTTTGGATCCACTCAGATAATCCAGAATAATCTCTGTATTTTAGTGTCTATAACCTTAATTACATTTGCAAAGTCCTTGTTGTTATGTAAGGTAACATATTCAGAAGTCTGAAGACACTGAGGAGTTCATTCTGCCTGCTACAATCACAGTTACATGCCATTGCTTTCAGAAGTCCTCTATTTTGAAAAAGAGATCCTGATTATCCAAAAATTTTACTAAGAGTGAACTATAAAGAATGTAATTAATATTTGAGGATAAGATCTGTAAGAAATTATTATAATGTTTACATTTACCTTTTGATTTCTGCATATACGTTGAAAACCAAGTATACCAAGATATCAATAAAAATTTTGGTCATCTTCCTTGTGAAATATTCCCTTCCATAGGATATGAGTCATTTTGTATTTATTTGAGGCATTCTAGCTGACTTGTTGCATTGCACATCTGAAAATTTATAATCATCTAGTCTTGTTTATTTTGGTGGAAATATACAAAGTACCACAACTGCTCTGAAGCTTTAGATCTTTTCTCAACGTATGTTTATTCTAGTTATATCCTGAAGGGTACTACACATAATTGCATTGGTGCATCCAAGCAGCAATAATTTAGAAGGCACAACAGATGGAAATGATTTTATCTGTGAATGGAAGATATTGGTCGTTCACTCAGAATTGCCAATGAACTAAAGTGGATTCTAGGGCAAACTAAATCTGAGCTTCCCTATGTGGCTTTCCTACCTCACTTTACCTGCCCAGCATATGCATTGTTTTTTATTAGTAGATCTTTCACAAGATATGAAAATCCTTATATAATTTTAAAAGTGAAAGTATCCAAGTCAAATAAAAAATTCTTGCCCTCACAAATATGGATAGCATATGCTTTCAATATCCACATCGATGCAGTTGAATTCTTCCCACATCCTTACAATAATTTCTTGTTGATGGTTTTATCGCTTTCTATGTTATAATAATTTCTGTAAGCTCATTTAAGTCATGACTTACATGGCTTCATATTTACAGCCCTAACATTTCCTAATACTGATTATAATACAAAATATGTGCTCAGGGCTTCCCTGAGCAGTGGTTGAGAGTCCGCCTGCCGATGCAGGGGACACGGGTTCGTGCCCCGGTCCGGGAAGATCCCACATGCTGAGGAGCGGCTGGGCCCGTGAGCCATGGCCGCTGAGCCTGCGCGTCCAGAGCCTGTGCTCCGCAACGGGAGAGGCCACAGCAGTGAGAGGTCCGCGTACTGCAAAAAAAAAAAAAAAAAAAAAAAAAATGTGCTCAATTTTGATTACTTAATCACATCATTCATTTTTGCATAGGGCTATTGTGGGCCTATGTTATGTTAGTCATTGTTAAGTCCTGGGATGAGAGAGATACACTGGAAAAAGATACTTTAAAAATTTGTGGAGTAGCAGAAAAGAACAACATATAAATAAGTTATTATAATACAGTAATAAGTGCTATGATCAAGAGTATTAAATAAACATGGAGGAGAAAGACCTAAATGAGGTTAAAGACTTGAAAGATATAAATATTTGTGTGGTGTTTGCACTTTAATACAGGTATACGAACTAAGACTGAAAATGTGTTATAAGCACCTCAGAACTGTTTAGGACCATTCCCATACTTTTGAAAATTAAGCCTACTGGCATATCATGGATACTACACAGAACTTAAATAGTGTTATATAGACTTAATGATTTTAGGACTGTGCATGAGATTTATTTCTGCATATGTCTTTAGGTAAGTTATTTACCCAATCAAGCAAATATGTAATCAAATTACTATTCTGCCATAATTTTTTCAGCCTTCTAAAATATATTAAAGTACAGTAAACTCTTAGGCATCATACCATTCTACAAATATCTTATTAGTATAATGATTATCAGGACCATTCAGAATGTTCTGTTTCTAGCAAACACTTCCTATCCCCATTTTTTCTGCATGATTTCCATATAGTGGTACAGATTACAGAAAATCATTTTATTTCTTCTCTCAGTGCCTCTTCTGTTTTCTCTATTCACTTTCCTTTATTTCAAGGTGTATATATTAAACACTTCTTGTGCATCAAGCAGTGTGGTATACATTGAAAAGGGAGCCAAAACAGTGAGAACACAGTCTCGCCCTTAAGGAAATCAGAATGTAGGCAAGAGTCAAAATATAAACACCAATGAAAGCACAATGCTCTCTACTATTTAATATTCGGCACTTAGTAAACTGAGTGGTAGGGAAAAGTGAGCTCAATGTAAGCCACTTTATCCATGAAAACTATCAGTGGATATATGTGCTGACTTGTTACCGAGGCTAACTGGCAACCATGGCAGAGTTATAGTGGGACTCTTTCATAGAATGTTAGTGCCCTGACTCCCTGGCTGAAACATATGTTCCAAGAGGAGTTGTTCATCCCATGGTGTTGATGTGCTTGTTTGTGTGATCTGCCACTATTTTCCCATTTCCCTTTGAGATCCATACCCTGCATTTATAAGATAATAGTTTTGCGAGAGTTATGGGTGAAGTATATAACCATGAGAGAGAGCAAGTATAACTAGCTTTTGAGAATTTCAAGTTGACATCTTGGCAACCTCAGTGTGATTCATGCTTTAAATGGTTTTCTCCCTGCTTATATCAATGGACAGATTATTCAGACAGAAAATCAGTAAGGAAACACTGGTCTTACATAACAAATTAGACCAGGTAGAGTTAATAGATATATACAGAAAATTTCATCCAAAAACAGCAGAATACACATTTTTTTCAAGTACATGTAGAAAATTCTCCAGAATAGATTACATGCTAAGCAACAAATAAGCCTCAATAAATTTAAGATTGAAATCATGTCAACCACCGTTTCTGACCACAATGCTATGAGACTAGAAATCAACTACAAGAAAAAAACGGCAAACACTGCAAACATGTGGAGTCTAAACAACATGCTACCAAACAACCTATAGGTCACTGAAAAAATCAAAGAAGAAATTGAAAAATACCTGGAATCAAATGAAAATGGAAACAGGACAATCCAAAATGTAAAGGATGCAGCAGAAATGGTTTTAAGAGGGAAGTTTATAGTGATACAAGCTTGCCTTAGGAATCAAGAAAAGCTGTGGCAAAGTGAGAGAGAGGCATGGACATATATACACTACCAAATGTAAGGTAGATAGCTAGTGGGAAGCAGCCGCATAGCACAGGGAGATCAGCTGGGTGCTCCCACCTGGAGGGGTGGGATAGGGAGGGTGGGAGGGAGGGAGACGCAAGAGGGAAGATATATGGGAACATATGTATATGTATAACTGATTCACTTTGTTATAAAGCAGAAACTAACACACCATTGTAAAGCAATTATACTCCAATAAAGATGTAAAAAAAAAACAACAACAACAAAAATCAATCTAAATTTACACCTAAAGGAACTAGCAAAAAGAAGAATAAACAAAACCCAAAGTTAGTAGAAGGAAAGAAATAATAAAGATCAAAGCAAAAATAATGAAATAGAGACAAAAAAAAAAGAATAGGTCAATGAAACTAAGAGCTAGTTCTTTGAAAAGATAAACAAAATTGATAAACCTTTAGCCAGTCTCAGCAGG
>NW_006774067.1:2387375-2395396 GCF_000442215.2 Lipotes vexillifer
CAGCAGGAAAAATAAGAGATGGCCTAGATAAATAAAATTAGAAACAAAAGAGAATATACAACTGACACTGCAGAAATACCAAGGATCATAAGAGATTACTGTGAACAACTATATGCCAATAAAATGGATAACCTAGAAAAAATGGATAAATTCCTAGAAATGTACAATCTCCCAAGACTAAATCAGGAAGAAATATAAAATATGAACAGACAGATTACCAGTAGTGAAATTGAAACATTAATGAAAGAGAAAGAAAACTCCCAACAAAGTTCAGAACCAGACTGTTTCACAGGTGAATTAAAAAGAAAAAATTTAAAGAAGAGTTAACACATACCTTCTTAAACTATTCCAAAAAATTGAAGAAGGAATGCTTCTGAACTCATTCTATGAAGCCAGCATCATCCTGATACTAAAACCAGACAAACTACCACAATAAAAGAAAATTACAGACCAATATCACTAATCAGCAGAGATGCAAAAATCCTTAACAAAATATTAGCAAACTGAATTCAACAACACATTAAAAGGATCATGCACCACGATTAAGTGGGATTTATACCACAAATGCAAGGATGAGTTAATATTTGCAAATCAATCAATGTGATAGACTACATTAACAAATTGAAAAATAAAAATCATATGATTACCTCAAGAGACTCAGAAAAAACTTTTGACACAATTCTACATCGTCTTATAATAAAAGCTCTCAGCAAAGTGGGTATAGAGAGAATATACCTCAATATAATAAAGGCTCTATATGACAAACCCGTAGCCAACACCATACTTAACAATGTAAAGCTAAAAACATTTTGTCTAAGATCAGGAACAAGGCAAGGATGCCCACTCATGCCACTTTTATTCAACATAGTATTGGAAGTCCTAGGCACAGCAATCAGATTAAAAAATAAAAGGAGTCCACACTGGAAAGAAAGAAGTAAAACTGTTTTCAGATGACATGATACCACATACAGAAAATCCTAAAGATACTACCAATAAACTATTAGAGCTAATAAATGAATTCAGTAAAGTTTCAGGATACAAAATTAATATACAGAAATCTTTTGTCTTTCCATACACTAATAACAAACTATCAAAAATAGAAATTAAGGGCTTCCCTGGTGGTGCTGTGGTTGAGAGTCCACCTGCTGATGCAGGGGACGCAGGTTCGTGCCCCGGCCCGGGAGGATCCCACATGCCGCGTAGGGGCTGGGCCTGTGAGCCATGGCCGCTGAGCCTGTGTGTCCGGGGCCTGTGCTCCACCACGGGAGAGGCCACAACAGTGAGAGGCCCTCGTACTGCAAAAAAAGAAAAAAAAAAGAAATTAGGAAAACAATTCAGTTTACAATTACATCAAAAATAATAAAATACCTAGGAATAAATCTAACCAAAAAGGTCAAATCTGAAAACTATAAGACATTGATAAGAAAATTGAAGACAATACAAATGGAAAGATGTCATGCTCATAGATTGGAAGAATTAATATTGTTAAAATGACCATACTGTGCAAAGCAATATACAGATTCAATGCAGTCTTATACCAAAGGCATTTTTTCACAGAACTGTAACAAATAATTCTAAAATTTTTATGGAAACACAAAAGACCCCAAATAGCAAAAGCAATCTTGAGAAAGAAGAACAAGCTGGAGGAGTCATGCTCCCTTATCTCAAACTAAACTACAAAGCCACACTTATCAAAACAATATGATACTGACACATAAACAGACACATAGGTCAATGGAACAGAATAGAGAGCCCAGAAATACTCACATTTATACGGTCAATTAATCTGTGACACAGGAGGCAAAAATATACAACGGAGGGAAAAACAGCCTCTTCTACAAATGGTGTTGGAAAAAATAGATAGGTACATACAAAAGAATCAAACTGGACTACCTTTTCACACCATAAACAAAAATAAAGTCAAAATATGTTAAAGACTTAAATATAAGACCTGATACTCTAAAACTTCTGGAAATAAAGATAGTAAACTCTTTGAAATAGGTCCTAGTAATATTTGTTTAGATCTGCCTCCTCAGGCAAGAGAAACAAAAGCAAAAATAAACAAATGGGACTACACCAAACTAAAAAGCTTTTGTACAGTGATGGAAACTATCAACAAAAGGAAAAGGCAGCCTACTGAATAGAATATATTAGCAAACAATATATCCAATAAGGGGTTAATATCCAAAACACACAAAGAACTCTTACAACTCAACATCAAAAAAATTCAATTAAAAAATGGGCAAAGGGCCTGACTAGACATTTTTCCAAAGAAGACATACAGATGGCCAACAGACACGTGGAAAAATGCTCAACATCATAAATCATTGGGTAATGCAAATCAAAACCACAATGAGATACACCTCACACTTGTTGGAATGGTTATCTTCAAAAAGAAAAAAAGTAATAAGTGTTGGAGAGGATGTGGAGAAAAAGGAACCTTTGTGCACTGTTGGTGGGATTGTAAATTGGTGCAACCACTATGGAAAACAGTCTGGAGTTTCCTCAAAAAATTAAATGTAGAACTGCAATCCATAAATTTAACTTATGGGTATTTATCTGAAGAAAACAAAAACACTAATTCAAAAATATAAATGCACCCCAATGTTCATTGCAGCATTATTTATAATAGCCAAGATATGGAAGCAACATAAGTGCCCACTGATCAATGAATGGATTAAGTGTAGTATATATATGTGTGTGTGGTGTATATGTGAATATTTATATTTATACATAATGGAATATTACTCAGCCATAAAAAAGAATTAAATATTGCTATTTGCAAAAATATGGATGATCTAAATGGTATTAGGCTAAGTGAAATAAGTTAGACAGAGAAAGACAAATACTCTATGATCTCACTTATATGTGGAACCTGAAAAACAAAACAAAGAAACAAAACCAAAACCAAAACAGACATATAGATACAGAGAACAAACAAGTGGTCACCAGAGGGGAAGAGGGTGAGAGGGAGAAATAGGTGAGAGGATTAAGAGGTGCAATCCTCCAGTTATAAAATAAATAAGCCACAGGGATATAATATACAATATAGGAATATTGTCAGTAATGTCGTAATTACTTTGCATGGGGACACATGTTTATTAGACTTACCATGGTGATTATTTTGTAATGTATGTAAATGTCGAATCACTATGTGGTATACCTGAAACTAGCATTGTATGTCAACCATATTTTAATAAAAAAATAAAATATCTCCTATGACTCTTCAGGTTTTCTTTAAAAAAAAAAAAGCTATTTCTGCTACCTGGATAATAATTTCGCTTGTAGAAGTCATTGAAGAGGATTTTCAAGTTGGTGACAATCTGACCTTAGTTTCATGAATCTATAAATGGAAATGCCGAGAGGCATGAAGCCACACATTTGATTAGCAGGTGAGAGGCTAATTGCATCTTCTCCAGAGAAAACATGGAAGTAAATAAAGCATGAATCAATAGGCAATGGGACTCACCGCTGGTGATTATCTGATTGTATGCATTTCTCTTTGCCTCCTATATGAAATTAATTAGTTTAAAGCTTAACATTCTTTTTGAATAACATCACCAGGGTCTGAAAACCCTCTTGAGGCTTGAATATCTATTATTTTTCTCTTGTAGGATTTGAAAGACAAAACCCTAGGTAGGTTTTCTTTTCCTATTAACAAAGAAGACTGGTATTGAGTATGCATAAATGTTAAAGTCTAAAATTCCTGAAGTGCAAATATGAACTACTCTTTTTGGTAACAACATTTTCTTTGAGTCTGTAAATGGGGAGAGTAGGTGCTTACACTTAAAAGTACAAGGGACTTTCATTCTCTAAGCATTCATTGATTTAAACAACACCTATTTAATGGTAGAGTTTGTTGACTTGCTGTTTTAACTGATTTTGTAAACTAGGTGTTGGGATCATGAAATTACGAGGAACTTTGAAAGGTCCACTACCCTGGCATGTTTGAAAGTATGCTGAATATGAAGTTGGCTTGTAAGAATTTATTTACATCCTTCAGTCCTCACATTGTTTTGATCACTGATAGTGTTCTGCAGAAATAGGCTTAGATAATTACATGCATTTGTCTTTTTCTATGTTGAATATATTTCTACTTATGAATGAGTATAATAGAACAGATTTCCAACGTGGGCCACAGAGGATTGAACATCTTTTATTGACTAATTTTATGGTTATTATGCTGAAGATTTTCCTTTATCATTCCAATGCCCATTTAAAAATCTAAATTGTAAATATTTGGGGGCTAAAGATATTATAATAAGAAAAGTAGACTAATTATGAGAAAAAGTAATAGAAAATAGACCGTAGAGTGTACTCTGTAATACAAATTTTCTGTGAAATTGTGTTTGAAGCTGGGACATCCTATTATATTACTAGACATTTTCATTGCTACACCACTTTAATATTGAGAAATTTTTCATCATTATGTCCTTTATTAATGAAATAATAATGGTTTGGGCTTGACATGTTTCTTTCTTAGTTTGGAGAAAAGTCATCCATATGTTTTTAGATGATCATAGTCTTCGTTCTTCTCCAGGTAAATGCCATGAAAAAATTTTAATATTTTACTTAAAGATAAGAAAGGAATTCCATTAGCAATTCCATAATTGATAATTTATTTGAAAAGGTACATTGAGTTGTGAGATAGAAATATTCCCTTGAGTTTTTTATTTTTATTGGACTCAACTTTCTTCTCATTATATTTGTCTTCCAAACATGCTCACATCTGCATTTCTTTTCAAATGTTAAATTCTGTCTTTTTCACTTGCCTCCTTTTTTTAGACAAATATGGTTTGCTCTCCCTTTTTTACTTCTCCATCGTTTCTAGTCTTTATTATTTTCATTCCTATGGGCAATGTGTACATCTGCCTCATCATCCTCTTTTTTTTTTTTTTTTTTTTTTTGCTGTACGGGGGCCTCTCACAGTTGCGGCCTCTCCCGTTGCGGAGCACAGGCTCCGGACGCGCAGGCTCAGTGGCCATGGCTCACGGGCCCAGCCGCTCCTCAGCATGTGGGATCTTCCCGGACCGGGGCACGAACCCGTGTCCCCTGCATCGGCAGGCGGACTCTCAACCACTGCACCACCAGGGAAGCCCTCATCATCCTCTTTAAAGCTTTCCAGTTTGGGAATGAGAATCTATGTGTTTTGATTACTCAATAAAGGACTAGTTTTTTTCCCTATGCTTTTTCTTTATATTTTCCTATTGACATGTTCAATTATTATTTCCAAGCCATCACAAAACAAATAAAACAGACCACTGAGACTACCAGTTTTCTCCATGGTTCTGTAAAGCCATTGGCAATTTTCCCTAAATATCAAGCTCCTTTTTCTCTTCCTGTCAGCAGTTGGAGAACTGACCTTTTTCTCTGAAAGCAAGTGAGAGATCCTATAATTTTCTATATTGTTTGAATTTAATCCAGCTACATTTTCAGCTAGCACTGTTATGTAGCTACTAATTCTCACTTTGTTAAAGTGTGGCTTTCACTAGAACAGTAAGATTGTTACTATCTGTTTTCTGTAATTTCCATGGTGAGTTCTCATTCATAAATCTTTGAGACAAGTGCCAAACCCAAAACATTAACTGAGACAGACTAGAAAGCAAAAGTCTTTAACAATATACAGTACATACAATATACAGTATAATATACAATGGTATACTGTAGACTAGGGAATGCTTAATACAGCAGTGTTTTAGTAGGCATGATGGAAAGTTTGTTGAAATGTTTGGTTATTATACATGAGTTTTTCTTTTAATATATCTGGGTAATTTTGAAGAATTGACTCTCGACCATGTGATTTAAGAACACTGGGAAATCCTTCCTGCCCCCAAATGCTTCTCCAAAGGCATATTTCTAATCTTCCTACTGCTAGAGTAATCTTTTTTGTAACAAAAGCCTTATGTTGAACTTTCTTGTTTATAATCCTTTGATGCCCCCATAGGGTTCAAGATAAAGTTCAGAAATTCAGCTTTAGCCCATGACCATGACCCTTCACTTTAAGCCTCTACATTGAGCCTTGCTCATCATCCAGAGCCATTTTGAATGGCTTGTGATTCCTTCCTTGTCTCAGGCTGTTTCACACCTGTGCCTTCTTCATGCAGTCCTAAGTGTCTGGAGCATCCTCCCTCTCATATCACCAACTTCCTAATCCTACAAAACTCAGCTCATTTGTCACATTACACATGAAACCTTTGTAGAATGTTTTCTCCGAACTCCTTTTGTTTCCATGGCATCCTGTGTAAACCTCATGTATTATATATCACTCCACTGTAATCAATGGTGTTTAATTTTCTATATCCCCTGACATAAAATACTTAGAGATGTAAAAATAGCCTATTCAAGTTGTACCCTTAACAGCTTATACAGTGACTGGCACATTGTACAGTGTTCAGTAAGGGTTTGTTGAATGAATGTGTGAATGAATAAATTAATGCTGATATTTCAACATTGGAAATTCATTTTCCTGTTTTAAGGACTTAATTTACCAAACTATTTTCTTTTAAAATGCAAATTATTATAAGTGAGATGACACATTAACTCAGTTTTACCTCCTTCAATGCAACAAATATTCTTTAAAACTAGTTCATGTAACACTGGGCTAGGCTATAAAGATGAATTTCCTTACTATTTTGTGTAGTAGTAAGGTCTTGAGTTTGAGAGAAGAGGGTCTTGGGTTTCAGTTTTGGCTTCACAGCTTGCTAGATATCCATCTCTTGGCCTTATTTCCCTTATCATTTAAAAGGAAGAGAATGATGTCCATGTTTCGGTATTATTATAAGGAGCAAAATGAAATGTCTCTCTCTGTGTCTATATCTATCTATCTATCTATCTGTCTATCTATCTATCTCATTTCCTAAGGGTAATATTCAAGTAGAAATTTTATTTGAACACTTTATTTTCCAATGCATGTTTCTAGGAAAGGGAGAATTCTGATGAGGAATGAGAAAAATAAGTGAATTTAGTTTGAGGGTGCTGGCCGGTAGCCTGAGTATGTATGAGTTTGATAACACTGCATACAAAAGGGTTAAAGGAATACAGAAGGGGTGTTTGGCGCACAAAATGGCAATAACATAAAATTTCTCTCCGTAAAAATTCTTCCCATGACTGACCCTACACATTCTAATAAGTCTTGGCTAAATACCTTACGAAAGGTGATATTGAAACAGAAGCTATGGTTCATATTCAGAATGATTATTTTCTGATTGCACTATTTCATAAGGATATGCAAATAGTGCAGCTAAGAAGCATCTGCTCCTCTTTTCTTCACTTAGTTTGGTTCTTCTGCTGAGAAGCACAGTTGATTAATTTTGATTGTAAATATATTGGTAAGTTTCTGTTAAGAAGAATAACAGTATAATCATGGAACCCTAAACTGTTGGTTGATTGGCTAAAATAGGTTGGTCTGATTTTGGCTCAAGTTCAAGACTTCAAAATTATTTTCCAAAACATTCAATTTAGATGTGTACTTTTGCATGCTTTGTTAATCTGTTTATCACCCACACTGTAAAAAACTTGCTGCAGGAGAATGGTAGCCTCATGAGTTTGACGAATGGCATAGTTATTCCCACCATGGTGGACTATACACCAATCATATGAACCTCTTTGATGTTCTTTGCCAGCTTGGTCATCATATTTGCCCACAACATTTGATGCATTTTGATTAATGTCTCCTCAGTAGGAATAGTAATAAATACATCAAGGATGGTAAATTTCAGTGGGAAGATTTTGAACTTCTTTGCAGAATGTTGCAAAATATTTTTTATTTTTAAAGTTTTATGAACCTGGTAGGAGATAGAGATTTAATCACAATATATGCAAATTCTACATCTTTAATCCTTCTTTGATATGTAGAAAACATCTTTATCTTCAAAGACTCAACTGTGTCATGGCCCATTTCTATAGAATCATAGTTCTAAAAAGGATCCCCCGAGCTCATTTTTTTTGTCTCTATGTGTGATTAAATATTTAAACTATCTCAGATAATTAATTCTTTTTTTTTTTTTTTTTTTTTTTTTTGG
>NW_006774067.1:2395576-2421614 GCF_000442215.2 Lipotes vexillifer
CCCGTGTCCCCTGCATCGGCAGGCGGACTCTCAACCACTGCGCCACCAGGGAAGCCCAGATAATTAATTCTTAATCACTTATTAAAGCATCTTAAAAGCCTCCTCTACCATCAATTCATATTTATATCTCATAAAAACCTTCTCATTGAAATCTAAACTCTTGTTCTGGCCTCAGTGAAGCTATAAAACTTCTATATAGTAAATCCTCATAGAGCTGAAGATTATGATCAAGTAAGCTTGCAGACTTTTAACTTAAAAAATTATGGTGTAAAGGCATTTTGGGGTGTTAAAATCCCTTGGATGTTTTGTGAAGTATGAATAGTCATACCTTTGGGTTTTTTTGAAGCATAAAAATTGATCAATAGAGGACAGACTGTTTTCTCTTCTGGAGTTATACACAAGGTGAAAATTGATTCAGGGGATTGAGGATGATTTAAGTTCATACAGAACCAAATCCTATATACAGAAGGTAATCAACTTTCATGTAGCAAGAACTGAAAGGTTTGGATTCTTTAGTAAAACTTTGTACTTGCTTCCTTTAGCAATCTTAGGTGAAATTTTATTCCCTTCACTAGATGAATGGGGGAACATATAAGGCTTTAGAGAGTGTAGTGTTTACTGAAGGATAGCTCCACCGTGTTGCAAAAGTGGTATTCAGTTTTGGGTTTTGACAAGTAGCCTTTGCAACCTCCTCTGGTCAGCTTCCTCTAGATCCAATGCTCCAAATGCTGCTGATTCTGAAGTTTCTCCTGCTTTCTATGTGATTCTGAGAGGTGCTCACTGATTCCTGGGGTTTCTAAGACCCTCAGATCCCTAAGGGTTTCACCATGGTAGGAAAGAATTGAAGGAGAAAGAAGTGTGGAGGGGTGCATACCCCAGAGGAAGAACTGTACTCAGACTGTATTGGACTGACATGCAGGTCAGGGAATCTGGTACCTTTTAACCCTTGACTTAATTGGTCTAGAATCAAGACCTTAAACTGTGTCCTCAGATAAAATCGTGTTATTCCCACATGAAAGGAAGGAGGGGATGTTGCTGTATTGGTTTCCTTTGCATTCATTCCTAATGAATGATTAGGGAAGAGAACCTCAGGTAAAAGTAAGGATTACAAACTCACTGACTATTCAGCCCCAAAAGAGGCACTTGGGAATTCTCCCTTTTGGGATTCATAGAGAAGCTTAGAATGGTGGGTGGATACCAATCTGTTTGTTTTGCTCTTCTCCTGAAGTGTATTTTTAAAACATTTAATTAGAAGAAAAGTGTTTCATTGTATCTATTTTAGTACTATTAAGAATAGAATTGGTTTCAAATGATACTCTAGGATTTATATGTCATTGATTCCGCGCCAATTAAAATAAACTTAATGTTTAGGCTTAATACGCAGTAAAAATTGCCTTAAGAAAAGAATATTTTGTCATGTGTGTTTCTCTTATACCCAGATTTGAAGCTGAAATCTTATGCAACTGCTTTCATTTTTGTCCTAAAGTGGTACCTTAAATTTATATAATGATGTTAGAGAAACATTCATCCTTTAAAAATGAGCAAGACCTATATACCAATCTTCACTTTTTTCTACAAAATTTGTACTTGCTTTTGAAGAAATATATTTAATTTAATGTAATTATCTGATCTAGTTAGGTAGGGATTTTATTTCATCGAGGATTTGCTAAACACTCAATTTAAACAATATAATACTGGATAAAATATCTTTATAAATTATCAAGGCAGATTGGCCTAAGACCTGAATTAAAATATCCTCTGATTAAAATAAATCTGAGTTTCAAAGATTAAATATCTTTTAGTAAAACTATGACCTATAGCACTATCTGATATTTTTCCAGCTTTCTGGTTTTAACTAGTATCTGATATTTCATTATACAATCTTAGCAAATGTTAGAAGATAATGAATATTCCATAGATGAACAAAAAATTGTTTGTACTTCCTGGTTTACTTTGATGCCTTTTAATTGTATTAGTGTTTATTTGGCCTAACAGATCAAATAAGAACATTCAGTCCCTGAATTTTTCTGTTTTACTTACTAAAAAATATACCTAATAGATTTTCCTGCTTTGGCAATGATTTACTTTGATACTGAAGCCATGTGGAAGAGGTGAATCCTATTTTCCTTATCTTAAATATAGGATTAGTGATCAGTTCATAAGGATTAAATGAATGTCATACATCACACAGCCACAGATGGGAAGAACTGGGACTTGAACTTTGGTCTTTGGATTCTGAATCTGTCATCTACTTATTACATGCTGTTCTTATGTTTTGCTTTAAGGATGTGTGAGTTAAGTTTTCTAGAAGGTTGAAATTTAAGCAATGGAATACAAAGTGTAAAGACCTTTAGGATATGTACTGTAGAACTGAGATTTTATTGAAAATGTGTCATGATGTATGCTCAGTTAGCTGAGCTCTTTCAAAATCACTTAACACAGCTTCAAAGAAACAATTTCACTCATGAGAATATAGACTATAAAAAGATAGCTAACATTTCCTGAGTGTGTGCCAGACATTGAGTCAAGAAATAAGTCTACATCATTCAATACAATACTTGAAAAAGTCCTAATAGAAACATATAGCTATTGACCTGAGTTTATAGGTGACAAAATGTCTAATGAGCAGCAGAGCCAGGATAAAAACCCAAGTATGTTGAAGGTCAGAACCTTCAGCTTTGAAGTTCTGTTTCCTGTTCTTCTGACTTTTTAAAAACCAAACTTTCTGTTGATAAGTCAACATACAAAAAAGTGCACTCATCAAGGAAATTTAACAGAAAATAGTACATATATTACAACAAACTTAACTCTTTAAATTCATACCCTATTTTTCAACATTGGTAGGTATAATGGGAAATGTGGCAGCTTTGGATTCCCACCTATGTGGGTACTAAAATGAGTGCTGTTTTTCTCCACCACATAAATGGCTCTGGGACTCAGTTTCCGCATCTGTAAAACAAGATTTCATATCCTATAGGGTTGTTATAAGATTTGGATGATGATTTTTGTAGGGTGGTCATGACTGTATAAAATAGCTCCTATTTCTCATCTCCCTTCACACTAACAAATGAACTCTACTGTCCATGAGTCTAGGGAGGGCAGAGATAGCTCCATTTTTCTGACAAGAAGACTAATGTTCTTGCCTTGATGGTGGTGGAACATGGCTATTATTTCCCCAGATGCTCCTTCTCTTTCAGTGTACCATCCTTCTAAGTACTTTGGTTGGGGCCAAAGTACTTAGTGTGACTCGAGCAGTGTCCGCAGCAGCCTCCATGTGATGCTTCTTGTCACTCACTTTAGAGGCTGAGTCAGTGCTCAAGGAGCTAATAACCCAGAGCTCTGTGTTCTGACCTTTCCTCCATCATGAACTTGTGGAGTCCTTTGGATGAGATCACTGAAGCACAAAAGGACTTCACTTTTCTCCTTTATACAGTGGAGGTAGCCAAGGATCCCAGTGAATATCAGAAATGGAATGCAGAATTTTACTCTGACATTACAACTGAGCTGACAAATGAGTTGCACTTATTTTAATCCATCAAATACGGTCATGGGAAATGAATGCTTCTGTTCCATTGGAAATTCCAGAAGAAATAAGACCAATCTCTCCAGGCACAGCTTCAGAGTATCTGAATCACATGCTGAATATTAACCAAACTAATACAACATTCTGATTTCAACAGCTCATGAAAAAAGTGCAATTAAACAAAGAAGAGTGCTTATGGTCCCGTGACAAAGACAATCACTTCTTCAGGGGCTTTCCCTGACTCCCTCCCACCTCCGATATTTATTACTAGCACATATCGCAACTTTCATTCTCTGGTTATATGTGTGATTACTGGCTTAGCATCCTCTCTTTCCTGAGGGCAGGAATCATGTCTATTTTTCACTGCTATGTTCTTAGCATCTCACCTTATGCCTGGCCCTGTGCTCAGTAACTAATTGTAAAATGAGAAAAAGGACTTGTTAGCAAATTGTCCTAAATCAGCTGACTCAGTAGAGAGAATACTTGGCTTGTCTATGAATCCCAAAAGGGAGAATTTTGAAAACAAAGCAGGTATAATAAATAGGAAATCCATTGAAATCGGCTATGTATTTAAGAACCAAATGGGGAAGTCAATAGCATTGGTTATAGAAGTGTGTAGTATTAGGAACTAGGGGTGAGATGAATTAAGAACTGGAAACATCATAAAGTCTAGGAATAGAAAAATAGAAGGTGTCCACGGCCAGTCTTGGCACTGTGGGTCATGTGGCCCAGAGAGAGGTGTACACAGAGGACTAGAGTAGAAAGAAGCCTGCACTGTACAGTAGGCTGCTGTTGGTGAGGTTCCATATTAACTCAGAGAAGGGGATAAAATACAGCATTACCTACTGTTGAAAAATACATAAAGTAAGTCTTCTGTGGTTTTATAATCAGAGCTAGTGTTTAAGGAAAAAAATGTTACAATGATTAAAAGGAAATGAAAAGATGTATGCAGCTAAGAAATGAGAGCATAATCTCAAAGTCTTCTGAAAAGACATACGTGGAGCCCCTCTTAGGTAATTCCCACAATTCCTCTTAAAGAGACGCTTTCTGAGGACCACCAAGTGACTGCCTTTCCTGGCAGGGTAATTAATAACCAAATGCCAAGGAAGGTTTTGTAAAAGACTCTCCTTGTTGCCAGAGTCTTTCATCAAATTTAGCACTTTTGTATTTGGGGATCAGGACATTCCTTTGATGGCTTTGGCCTCATTTGTGGCTTCAGTCCATGCCGCTTCAGAATCTTAAAAGGGTGCCATTCCCTAAGACATAGGATATAGTATATGAATTTGTTCCAGCTGTGAAAAGAACTGGCTGGGCTCAAGGCATGGCATTATAAAGAAGCGCCGCTGCATGTAATCCCAGCTGTAAATCCTGCTTGATTTAGAATATGGGGTCAAAGGAGGCCAGCAGGGGGGAGGCTAAGGCTCCTGGTGAGAGACCAGGTTAGGGTACTGTGTCTGCCAAG
Organism: Lipotes vexillifer; assembly: GCF_000442215.2. Classification (NCBI taxonomy): domain Eukaryota; kingdom Metazoa; phylum Chordata; class Mammalia; order Artiodactyla; family Lipotidae; genus Lipotes; species Lipotes vexillifer. The sequence goes on from NW_006774067.1 coordinate 2,400,562, forward strand.
CCTGACTGCCAGAATGCCCAGGAACCTATGGTCTGTGCTCCAACATAAATCAATCCTGAATATTGACGATACACTCCTGCCATATTGTGGAGTCTCTGCAACTGTTAAAATGATAGAATATTTGGGGTTAATGGGAAGTGAGTTATTCTGAACATCTCGTAAATGCAGATGGCTGGAACTATTAAACTGAAGCTCATAAGAGACTAAGTGGGAAACATTTAGACACAGAGAGATTGCCAGTGATGTAGAAGAGTCGGCTTATAGATCCCTGGAGCTACATGTGACCTCAGAGCCTGTGTTCTTACCCCCCAGCACCAAGCAGCTTTCTGGGGAAAGGCAACGTTTTCTAAATGCAAGCTTGAGTAGAGTGATGGAACTAGCATGACCTTGAACGACAGAAGAACTGGCTTCAAGTTCTGACCCAGTTGACCAGTTACTGGCTGAGTATTCTTGGTTAAGTCACTAACTTCTCAGAACTTGTTTATTCATCTCTGTATTAGAGATAATAATTACTATCATTATCCTACATCACAGGGATTGTTTGAGGATCATATGAGGCATTGTATGGAAAAGCACTTTACAAACAGTGAAGTGACATATAATATTAGTTATTAACCAAACTCTTTTCACTATCTCTATTAGAGATAGAGAATATCTGTCTCCCTAGTTGTGACTTGGTTTGGTCAAAGCCGCTTTTTAAAGAAAACCTAAATTTTGAACTTATTTGTGAAATGGCTCATTTGGCAGTCTCTGCAACGAGTTTTTGTTGTATTCCTGAAAACAAATGTGAGCGGCTTCAGGATCCATCTTGCAGTTACTAAGTTGTGCATTTAATATTAATCTATTCAAAAGGGCCATTGAGTGAAATGAAAAGTCCTGAAAGGATACAATGGGAGGGGATATCCAGCAAACACATTCCACATAACATTTCAGGGTAATTGGTGCATTGCTTTATTCTTTGTAATTTCAGTGTCTCACTATGATTTAGCTGGTCTCTTGTAAGGCCTGGTAACTGAGAGTGAACTTGATAAAAAGTAAGGTGCAGGTCACATTTGGCTTGTAAGCAAATTCCCTTTTCCTGTGCCTGTAAGGCATAAAATTTGGGATATCATATTCATTCAGTACATTCTGTCTAGTTAGAAGTTCTTTCTCTCACTGTGGTAGAAAGGGATGTAATGCAAAACATAATCTCTTTCCTGATTACTGTACTGGGCCCTTAACTGAACTTTTAGCCCTTTTCTTACCTTATTTTCTGTATATTAGCTTGAGTAAGTTTTCTAAAGTTTAAAGTGTATCCCACTGCTTCCCTGCTTAAAACCATCTAATGGATTTCCAATGTAACCAGAATAAAGTCTACCCTCCTGACCATGACTTATAATGCCCAGCCTTTCCTTCTGCCTTCTTCCTAAAATCTCCTGCTTACTCACAATATTCCAGCCACTCTGGGTTTCTTATTACTCCTTGTCAGCTTGTTTCAGGTCTTGATCCTCGATTTTCTTCTGCTTGGGATGCTTTCTCCAAGGGCAGCCTTCTCAGCATTGAGGTTGAAATGCAAAGGTCACCTCTTCCAACAGGGCAGGTTATAAACCTGCCAACCAACCCACTCTAGACCCTACCACCCCACCTTATTCTTTTTTCTTATCAGTAGTATCTGAAGTTCTTTTATTTGCTTACATGCTCATCATCTGTTTCTCCCCAGTGGAATGTTAGCTACCACACAGTAACAGTTATGTGTTATCCTTGGCTGTGCCCTTGGAGTCTGGCACACCACAGTATTCAGAAATGGTGCTTAGTAAATGACCAATGATCATTTAACTGAAAGTTCCTAATTCACTTATCCTTTCTGAGATTTGGCTTCTTGATTTGTCTACAGAGAATGATAATTATCTGCTCTACTTCCCAGGGATTTTGTAACACTCTCTGAAAACGCTAGCATTCACCTATTAAGGCCTTGTGTTAGGACTGAGGTACAAGGATGAAGGATAGGGCCTGTTTTGAGGAGAGCATCATGCAGTGAGGTAGGCAAGGACATAGACAAATAACTTTGACACATGTTGATCACTGTGCAGGATCACTGCTTTGTACAACTCCAGGGGTGCCATTCAATTTGTGGTATGTAATACCCAGCTTCATTGCCCTAAATTATGTAATGCATTGTTTTAAACACTTTTAAGCATTAACTCATATGATATTCATAAAAAAACTGATGAGGATGATAGTTAAATGTCCATATTAACAGTTCACTATAAGAGAGTGTATATATGCTATTCTTACATATGTTATTAGTATTATTTAGGTATTGCATGAATTTAAAATTTGATTATTTACCTCTCTGCTTTATCTTTTCAAACCTAGAAGCTCTCATTTTTAGTTTGTTCTCAATTATTGCTGATTTCCTTGTTTTTAAAAAAAATTCCCTGAACCCTCTTCAGTATTACCTTGGTTAAAGAATAATGATTAAAACTGTAGTCTGCAGTGCTTGGTTACGTAGAAAAATAGCATTTGACCATAAAAGTAATTTGGACATTCTGAGACTATCCATGGTTCTAACAATTGCCACAAAAGAAAAAAGTCAGCATTACAGTTTTTTTGGAGGGCGGGGGAGGGTGAACAGTTGTTATGGGTAGCTTATATAAATTGTCTGCTGTCATTTTGGAGGCTGCAGTCAAGATAATAAAAGCAATACAGGGCCAGCCTGTTGACAGGGCAGCCTGTATCTTGTGCAGATTTTCTCCTTTGTATATTTTGAAAGGAGCAGGCAAAATGAATTCAAAACAAAACCTTCTCGGAGCATTAGAAAGAACGAAAAACATTAAGCTTTTACACCCAGAAACTTCTCAATGTATGGAGATAAATGTGTAATTAAATATGGAAGTCATTCCTTTCTTTTTGTTTTCTCTTTCTTCTTCTTTATTTAAAAACTGCAGTGCAAAAAAAAAAAGCTCAATTACCAGTGATAACGAGAGTCAGGGAGTAACTGTGCCCAAAACAGAAGAAAAATTGTTTTGCTATGTGAATGGAATTTTAGGGAGAGCAATTGTAAAGGAAAGTTTTCTTATGCTAAGCTGGGAATTATAGCTGAAGCAAGTGAGATGCCACCCTTTATTGCTAGATAATTAAGGCAAATCCGGTTTTTTTGGAGGTAGATGGGCTGCAGGGAAAAAGTTATATCAACCGTGAGTTGGAGACATGTCTATGGGGGTCAGTCTGTGGAGTCTACTAAGGAAAGTGGGTGCAGCATATGGGCTGACGTTGCCAAGACAGAGGATGTTAGGAAAGGGGCCATCTTGCAGCTCAACATTTCCTACATTTATTACTGTTTTGTTCCACTTTTAAATATTGTTTTGTTATCTAGTGACCTGAATTTCAGGATAAAATATGGTGCTTTGTCTCTTATTCCTACTGTTCTTATTTGGCTATTTTTAAATGTTGGTTTGCTCTTACAGTATTTTCCTCTGCTGGAGTATGTATAGTCAGCCAGTTCCCTCAGAATGTTCATTTCACTTGAATCTGAGTAAGAAGATGATGCTATGTGAATTAGAAGAATTCCTAACAGTGATTCTTAGTAGCTGCTTTTACAGTCTTCTTTTTGAAATCTAATAATATTTCCTTTTGCTTTATTTTTGTTATTATTTTATAATGAGCAAGTCCAAAAATATAACCAGGTGGAAATATTCATCTGATACTCTCTTTGAGGAAGGGAGTGTGAGTCCCACTTGAGCCCATCTATCCCTCCTTCTGTATGTCTACAGAATCTGGATTTACATGCTTAAGAGGAATGTCTGAAGGGAAATGGAGGGATAGGTGGGCATACAGATGGCCAAGAGGCACATGAAAAGACGCTCAACATCACTAATTATTAGAGAAATGAAAATCAAAACTACAATGAAGCATCACAGGTCATAATGGCCATCATCAAAAAATCTACAAGCAATAAATGCTGGAGAGGGTGTAGAGAAAAGGGAACCCTCCTACACTGTTGGTGGGAATGTAAATTGGTACAGCCACTATGGAGAACAGTATGGAGGTTCCTTAAGAAACTAAAAATAGAGCTACCATATGATCCTGCAATCTCACTCCTGGGCATATATCCAGAGAAAACAATAATTCAAAAAGATACATGCACCCCAGTGTTCATTGAAACACTATTTACAATAGCCAGGACATAGAAGCAACCTAAATGTCCATCAACAGAAGAATGGATAAAAAAGCTGTGGTATATATACAAGGGAATATTGCTTAGCCATAAAAAAGAAAGAGACAATGCCATATACAGCAATGTGGATGGATCCAGAGATTGTCATACTGAGTGAAGTAAGTCAGACAAAGAAAGATAAATATCATATGATATCGCTTATATGTGGAATCTAGAAAAATGGTACAAATGAACCTATTTACAAAACAGAAATAGAGTCACAGATGTAGAAAACAAACTTATGGTTACCAAGAGGGAAAGAAGGGGGAGTGATAAATTGGGAGATTGGGATTGACATGTACACACTACTATTAATATATATAAAATAGATAACTAGTAAGAACCTACTGTATAGCACAGGGAACTCTACTCAATACTCTATAATGACTGGGAGATTGGCATTGTGAGTAGTGGCATACACACTACTATATATAAAATAGATAACTAATAAGAACCTACTGTGCAGCACAGGGAACTCTACTCAATACTCTGCAATGACCTATGTGGGAATAGAATCTAAAAAAAAGTGGTTCTACGTATATGTATAACTGATTCACTTTGCAGTACAGCAGAAACTAACACAACTATACTCCAATAAAAATTAATTTTTTTAAAAAAAGGGGAAAAAAATCCAGATTCTGCAGCCAGGTACAGAATTCACAGCTTGATGACCTCAAAACGGTGGGGTTGAATTCTATTGTGCTCCCTTTTTAAAGTTATAATCCCCTGATCTTTGGGTTCTGCAAAATGCATCCAACTTTCTTATTTTGCAAACTGGAATTAGATGAGTTTATACTGAAAACCTATCACTTTGCATAATCCAAAGCACAGATTCTTTGACAGGCAAGTCACTTAGTATATTTGTTCAGCACTGTACCAGGCACTGCAGGGAGCTCAAGAGAAAATAAATCATAGCTGCTGTTCTCAAGAAATAGGTAATTTTCTTGGGTAGTTTAAATAGATGCATTCAGAGCAGGGAATCCAGGGATGAGTTTCAGGTATGCACAATTGTAATTGTAATGTAATTGTATTCATTATTTTTCTGGGGAGAGTGTCTAGAGCTTGCTTTAGATTCTTAAACAATTTTGTTTAGAAAAAGGATTAAGAATCACACAAGAAAGGAAAGAAACAGGTTCCAATCTGTGCAATTCTGATTCCAAGTGTACCTTAACTAATTTGGAAAGGCATTGTAGCATGCTGAGCCCTGAAGAATTTAATATGTAGAGGAGAAACCTAACAGAATTCCAGGCAAAAGCACTGAAAATCATCTAACTACTTAACTTGGAAAAAAGACACGGGATAGACTGTTTTGATGTAGGAGTATAAATAAATAAATAAATAAATAAATAAATAAATTAATTAATTAAATTAAATATATGAAATTGTATAAAACTGGGTATGGATTTTGGCTTTGCCGTTTAATAGCTGTGTGGTCAGAATCTCTCAGAAGCTCAGTTCCCTCATCTGTAAAACTGAATGGTAACACCAACCTTATAGAAGTATCATGAATATTTAGTGAGATAATACGTAAAAGGCTATGGGCAGGGATCCTGGTTCATATTAGAAGTTCTATAAGTATCACTTCTTTTCTCTTTTAGATTCTAAGTTCAATGACATTTGGTGCAGATCACAGTAAGTGGGATAGCTGGCCATGAAAGACAGAAGTTGAGTATTAACTGGAGTTTTTTGAGACAGGGTCATGGAAGCATGCAAGAAACTGATTGGTTTCTAAAAAGCAGCAAAAAGGGTGGTGCGCATTTTAGAAAGGGAACAATACAAGCAAATGTACAGATAAAGGAAACAGAAGATGTAAGTAACTCTAGATACAGAGAGGATTCCAGGTCCTTTGAACATACCTGGAGGAAGGCTCAGTTCCACACATCACTTACACTTTGATCGAATGTTACCTCTATGGGTTGTAATCCCCAATCTGAAATATTATCTTCTAACATTTTCTTGTCCTGAAATAATTTTCTTGATTGTGCTTATACCAATAGCAGCAGTACATTATAAAACACAGGCTCAAGAGGGCAAGACTTAGTCTATTTTGCTCACTACTATGTATTTGCTGCTAAAACAGTATCTGGTATTTAATACTCTCTATATATTCATTAACTAAATTAATAACGCCTGCAAGATATTTAGGAAAAAGAACCCACCATATTTGCTGACAAATTGGCTATAGGTTACAAAAAGGGGGAAAGATCGAAACTGGCAACCACCTACAATTTTATCTTTACATTTTGGATTTTTTTTGTTTAGTGATATCTCTTCACAGCTGGTTTTGACTCTCTGAACTCTCATTTTGGTTGACTGCTTTATATACTATTCCATCAGATTTCGTAAGTCTTTCATTCTGCTTCAAATTAAAAATTTAGCTGAATGAAGTTCAAATGTGAGTTAGAGTAATTAAATTGTCTGATTTTTCTTTTGATTTATGTATGAAATTAAACTTTCATACACGAATATGTGTGTGGGGGAGAGTTACTTTGGGTAAGGAAAATTAGATTTAAAATAAATAAGCCAGGGCTTCCCTGGTGGCGCAGTGGTTGAGAATCTGCCTGCTAATGCAGGGGACATGGGTTAGAGCTCTGGACTGAGAGGATCCCACGTGCTGTGGAGCAGCTAGGCCCGTTAGCCACAACTACTGATCCTGAGTGTCTGGAGCCTGTGCTCCGCAACAAGAGAGGCCGTGATAGTGAGAGGCCCGCGCACCACAAAGAAGAGTGGCCCCCGCTTGCCACAACTAGAAATAGCCCTCGCACAGAAGCGAAGACCCAACACAGCAAAAATAAATAAATTAATTAATAAACTTCTACCCCCAACATCTTCTTTATTAAATAAATAAATAAATAAGTCATAATTAAGTCAGATCCTGTTGATTAAAAAAAAATTAACTCTTTCCTAGAGGAGATTTTTAAATGGCTAGATGCTCTATGTCTTAGCATCAACACAGTATTGTTATGATCCAGGGCAGGAGAATGGACAAAGAATGTCCTGTAATGGACAAAATAAACTTCAGAATAAAAACACAAAGTGAAAAAGAGGTTTATTTACTTAAACATCTTTATTGGAGTATAATTGCTTTATAATGTTGTGTTACTTTCTGCTGTATAACATAGTGAATCAGCTACATATACATATACCCCCATTTCTCCTCCCTCTTGTGTCTCCCTCCTATGCTCCCTATCCCACCCCTCTAGGTGGTCGCAAAGTATTGAGCTGATCTCCCTGTGTTATGCGGCTGCTTCCCACTAGCTATCCATTTTACATTTGGTAGTGTATATATGTCCATGCCACTCTCTCACTTCGTCCCAGCTTACCTTTTCCCCTCCCCGTGTCCTCAAGTCCATTCTCTAAGTCTGCTTCTTTATTCCTGTCCTGACCCTAGGTTCTTCAGAACCATTTTCTTTCTTTTTAGATTGCATATATATGTGTTAACATATGGTATTTGTTTTTCTCTTTCTGACTTACTTCACTCTGTATGACAGTGTGTATGGTGTTAGGGAGTGTTCTAATTTCATTCTTTTACATATAGCTGTCCATTTTTCCCAGCACCACTTATTGAAGAGGCTGTCTTTTCTCCAATGTATATTCTTGCCTCCTTTATCAAAGATAAGGTGACCATATGTGTGTGGGTTTATCTCTGTTCTATTGATCTATAGTTCTGTTTTTGTGCCAGTACCATACTGTCTTCATTACTGTAGCTTTGTAGTATAGTCTGAATTCAGGGAGCCTGATTCCTCCAGCTCCATTTTTCTTTCTCAAGATTGCTTTGGCTATTCGGGGTCTTTTGTGTTTCCATACAAATTGTGAACTTTTTGTTTCTGGTTTTGTGAAAAATGCCATTGGTAGTTTGATAAGGATTATGTTGAATCTGTAGATTGCTTTGGGTAGTATAGTCATTTTCACAATGTTGATTCTTCCAATCCAAGAGCATGGTATATCTCTCCATCTGTTTGTACCATCTCTAATTTCTTTCATCAGTGTCTTATAGTTTTCTGCATACAGGTCTTTTGTCTCCTTAGGTAGGTTTATTCCTAGGTATTTTATTCTTTTTGTTTCAGTGGTAAATGGGAGTGTTTCCCTAATTTCTCTTTCAGATTTTTCATCATAGTGTATAGGAATGCAAGGGTTTTCTGTGCATTAATTTTGTGTCCTGCTGCTTTACCAAATTCATTGATTAGCTCTAGTAGTTTTCTGGTAGCATCTTTAGGATTCTCTATGTGTAGTATCATGTCATCTGCAAACGGTGACAGTTTTACTTCTTCTTTTCCGATTTGGAATGTTTTATTTCTTTTTCTTCTCTGATTGCTGTGGCTAAAACTTCCAAACCTATGTTGAATAATAGTGGTGAGAGTGGGCAACCTTGTCTTATTCCTGATCTTAGTGGAAATGGTTTCAGTTTTTCACCATTGAGAACGATGTTGCCTGAGTGTTTGTAATATATGGCCTTTATTATGTTGAGGTAAGTTCCCTCTAGGACTACTTTCTGTAGGGTTTTTATCACAAATTGCTGTTGAATTTTGTCAAAAGCTTTCTCTGCATCCATTGAGATGATCATATGGTTTTCCTCCTTCAGTTTGTTAATATGGTTTATCACATTGATTGATTTGCCTATATTGAAGAATCCTTGCATTCCTGGGATAAATCCCACTTGATCATTGTGTATGATCCTTTTAATGTGCTGTTGGATTCTGTTTGCTAGTATTTTGTTGAGGATTTTTGCATCTGTGTTCATCAGTGATATTGGCCTGTAGTTTTCTTTTTTTGTGACATCTTTGTCTGGATTTGGTATCAGAGTGATGGTGGCCTTGTAGAATGAGTTTAGGAGTGTTCCTCCCTCTGCTATACTTTGGAAGAGTTTGAGAAGGATAGGTGTTAGCTCTTCTCTAAATGTTTGGTAGAATTCCCCTGTGAAGCCCACTGGTCCTGGGCTTTTCTTTGTTGGAAGATTTTAAATCACAGTTTCGATTTCAGTGCTTTTGACTGGACTGTTTATATTTTCTATTTCTTCCTGGTTTGGTGTCAGAAGGTTGTGCTTTTCTAAGAATTTGTTCATTTCTTCCAGGTTTTCCATTTTATTAGTATACAGTTGCTTGTAGTAATCTCTCATGATCCTTTGTATTTCTGCAGTGTCCGTTGTTACTTCTCCTTTTTCATTTCTAACTCTATTGATTTTAGCCTTCTCCCTTTTCTTCTTGATGAGTCTGGCTAATGGTTTATCAATTTTATTTATCTTCTCAGAGAACCAGCTTTTAGTTTTATTGATCTTTGCTATCGTTTCCTTCATTTCTTTTTCATTTATTTCTGATCTGATCTTTATGATTTCCTTCCTTCTGCTAACTGTGGGGGTTTTGTTCTTCTTTCTCTACTTGCTTTAGGTGTAAGGTTATGTTGTTTATTTGTGATGTTTGTTGTTTCTTGAAGTGGGATTGTATTGCTGTAAACTTCCGTCTTAGATCTGCTTTTGCTGCAGCCGATAGGTTTTGGGTTTTCGTGTTTTCATTGTCATTTGTTTCTGGGTATTGTTAAATTTCCTCTCTGATTTCTTTAGTGATCTCTTGGTCATTTAGTAGTGTACTGTTTAGCCTCCTTGTGTTTGTATTATTTACAGTTTTTCTTTGCTCTAATTGATATCTACTCTCATAGTGTTGTGGTTGGAAAACATACTTGATATGATTTCAATTTTCTTAAATTTACCAAGGCTCGATTTGTGACCCAAGACATGATCTATCCTGGAGAATGTTCCATGAGCACTTGAGAAGAAATTGTATTCTGTTGCTTTTGAATGGAATGTCCTATAAATATCAATCAAGTCCATCTTGTTTAATGTATCATTTAAAGCTTGTGTTTCCTTATTTATTTTCATTTTGGATGATCTATCCATTGTTGAAAGTGGGGTGTTAGAGTCCCTTACTATGACTGTGTTACTGTCAGTGTCCCCTCTTATGGCTGTTAGCATTTGTCTTATATTGAGGTGTTCCTATGTTGGGTGCATAAATATTTACAGTTGTTATATCTTCTTGCATTGATCCCTTGATCATTATGTAGTGTCCTTCTTTGACTCTTGTAATAGTATTTATTTTAAAGTTTATTTTGTCTGATATGAGAATTGCTTCTCCAGCTTTCAGTTGATTTCCATTTGCATGGAATATCTTCTTCCATGCCCTCACTTTCAGTCACTGTGTGTCCTTAGGTCTGAAACACGTCTCTTGTAGACAGCATATATATGGGTCTTGTATTTGTATCCATTCAGCCAGTCTATGTCTTTTGGTTGAAGCATTTAATCCATTTACATTTAAGGTAATTATCGATATGTATGTTACTATTACTAGTTTCTTAATTGTTTTGGGTTTGTTATTGTAGGTCTTTTCCTTCTCTTGTGTTTTCAGCCTAGACAAGTTCCTTTAGCATTTGTTATAAAGCTGGTTTGGTGGTTCTGAATTCTCTTGGCTTCTGCCTGTCTGTAAAGTTTTTAATTTCTCTGTTGAATCTGAATGACATCCTTGCTGGGTAAAGGAATCTTGGTTGTAGATTTTTCCCTTTCATCATTTTAAATATGTCCTGCCACTCCCTTCTGGCTTTCAGAGTTTCTGCTGAAAGATCAGCTGCTAACCTTATGAGGATTCTCTTATGTGTTACTTGTTGTTTTTCCCTTCCTGCTTTTAATACTTTTCTTTGTATTCAGTGTTTGATAGTTTAATTAATATGTGTCTTGGCATGTTTCTCCTTAGATTTATACTGTATGGGACTCTCTGCACTTCATGGACTTGGTTGACTATTTCCTTTCCCATATTTAGGAATTTTTCAACTATAATCTCTACAAATATTTTCTCAATCCCTTTCTTTTTCTCTTCTTCTTCTGGGACCCCAATAATCCGAATGTTGGTGCACTTAATGTTGTTCCAGAAATCTCTGAGACTATCCTCAATCCTTTTCATTCTTTTTTCTTTATTCTGCTCTGCAGTAGTTATTTCTACTATTTTATCTTCCAGTTCACTTATCCATTCTTCTGCCTCAGTTATTCTGCTATTGGTTCCTTCTAGAAATTTTTAAATTTCATTTATTGTGTTGTTCATCACTGTTTGTTTGCTCTGTAGTTCTTTTAGGTCCTTGTTAAACGTTCTTGTATTTTCTCCATGTTGTTTCCAAGATTTTGGATCATCTTTGCTATCATTACTCCGAATTCTGTTTCAGGTAGACTGCCTATTTCCTCATCATTTGTTTGGTCTGATCTGTTTTTGCCTTGCTTCTTCATCTGCTTTGTGTTTCTCTGTCTTCTCATTTTGCTTAATTTACAGTTTGGGGTCTCACTTTCACAGGCTGCACGTTTGTAGTTTCCATTGTTTTCGGTGCCTGCCCCCAGTGGCTAATGTTGTTTCAGTGGGTTGTGTAGGCTTCCTGGTGGAGGGGACTAGTACCTGTGTTCTGGTGGATGAGGCTGAATGTTGTCTTTCTGGTGGGCAGCACCACAGCCAGAGGTGTGTTTGGGGCTGTCTGTGACCTTATTATGATTTTAGGCAGCCTCTCTGCTAATGGGTGGGGTTGTGTTCCTGTCTTGCTAGTTGTTTGGCATAGGCTGTCCAGCACTGTAGCTTGCTGTCATTGAGTGGAGCTGGGTCTTAACATTGGGATAGAGATCTCTGGGAGAGCTCTGACCGTTTGATGTTATGTGGGGCTGGGAGGTCTCTGGTGGACCAATGTCCTGAACTCGGGTCTCCCACCACAGAGGCTCAGGCCTGACACCTCGCTGGAGCACCAAGACCCTGTCAGCCACACGTCTCAGAAGAAAAGGGAGAAAAAGAAAGACAGAAAAAATAAATAAATAAAAGTAAAATAAATTTATTAAAATAAAAAATGAAAAAATATTGTTAAAATTAAATAGTGGTTAGAAAAAAGAAGGAAAGAAAGGAGCAACCATACCAAAAAACAAATCTACCAATGATAACAAGTGCCAAAATCTACTTAAAAAGCAAAAAACAAAATCAAAAAATGGACAGAACCCTAGGACAAATGGTAAACGCAAAGCTATTCAGACAAATCACACAAAGAAGCACACACATACACATACACTCTCACAAAAAGAAAAAAGGAAGAGAGCAACCAAATCAATAAACAAATCTACCAATGATAATAAGCTGTAAATACTAAACTAAGATAAACATAAAACCAGAAACAAATTAGATGCAGAAAGCAAATCCCAAGTCTATCATTGCTCCCAAAGTCCACTGCCTCAATTTTGGAATGATTCGTTGTCTATTCAGGTATTCCACAGATGCAGGGTACATCAAGATAATTGTGGGGATTTAATCCGCTGCTCCTGAGACTGCTGGGAGAGATTTCCCTTTCTCTCTTTTGTTCTCACAGCTCCTTAGGTTTAACTTTGTGTTTGGCCCTGCCTCTGTGTGTGGGTCACCTGAGGGCGTCTGTTCCCCACCCAGACAGGATGGGGTTAAAGGAGCAGCTGATTAGGGGGCTCTGGCTCACTCAGGCCAGGGAGAGGGATGGATATGGAATGTGGGGCGAGCCTGTGGCGGCACAGGCCAGTATGATGTTGCACCAGTCTGAGGCGTGCTGTGTGTTCTCCCGGGGAAGTTGTCCCTGGATCACGGGACCCTGGCAGTGGCGGGCTGCACAGGCTCCTGGAAGGGGAGGTGTGGATAGTAACCTGTGCTTGCACACAGGCTTCTTGGTGGCTGCAGCAGCAGCCTTAGCATCCCATGCCCGTCTCTGTGGTCCACGCTGATAGCCACGGTTCGCGCCCGTCTCTGGAGCTCATTTAGCCAGTGCTCTGAATCCCCTCTCCTTGCACACTCCAAAACAATGGTCTCTTGCCTCTTAGGCAGGTCCAGACATTTTCCTGCACTCCCTCCCAGCTAGCTGTGGCGCACCAGCTCCCCTTTGGATATGTTCACGCAGCCAACCTCAGTCCTCTGACCTCTGAAGCCCGAGCCTCAGTTCCCAGCACCCACCCACCCCAGTGGATGAGCAGACAAGCCTCTCGGGCTGGTGAGTGCTGGTCGGCACTGATCCTCTGTGCGGGAATCTCTCCCCTTTGCCCTCTGCACTGCTGTTGCTGCCCTCCCCTCTGTGGCTCCAAAGCTTCCCCCCTGCCCACCCCTGTCTCCGCCAGTGAAGGGGCTTCCCATTGTGTGGAAACTTTTCCTCTTTCACAGCTCCCTCCCAGAGGTGCAGGTCCTGTCCCTACTTTTTGTCTCTGTTTTTCTTTTTCCCTACCTAGGTACATGGGGAGTTTCTTGCCTTTTGGGAGGTCTGAGGTCTTCTGCCAGCGTTCAGTAGGTGTTCTGTAGGAGTTGTTCCACATGTAGATGGCCATCTTGATGGTCTCCCTGAATAAGAGGTATTTTTCCCCCTCATGTCTCTATTGTATTGTGAATTTGCAAAAATGGGTTTCTGCGATTTAGGTGACAGTTTCTCATAAATACTGGGCAGCCGATGTATTCATAGCCATTCTAAACTCCATTGGAATTGAGGGTGGCTACGACATTTGGAGCTGGAGATACGGAGGTTGGGTTGCAGTGTTGGGAAGTTAACAGGCCAGGATTTCTGGCATAGGATGGTGTGATTCCTTTATAAATACAAGCCCTAAATGCAATACTATTTTGGAAGATTATACTGAACTAAAGTCTCTATCTTTCTTTGAAAAATTACAATAGTTCCCTCCTTATTCATGGTTTCAGTTACCTGCATCAACCATGCTACAAAATTATTAAATGGAAAATTCCAGAAATGAACAATTCATGTGTTTTAAATTATGTACCATTCTCACACTGTCCTGTCCTGTCCCTGCCCTGGACATGAATCGTCCCTTTGTCTAGCATATTCCACCTGTTAGTCACTTAATAGACAGATCTACTATGGCAGTGTTGCAGTGCTTGTGTTCAAGTCACCCTTATTTTACTTAATAATGGCCCCAAAGTGCAAGAGTAGTGATGCTGGCAATTCAAAGATGCTAAAGAGAAGCCATAAAGTGCTTCCTTTAAGTGACAAGGTGAAGGTTCTTGACCTAATCAGGAAAGAAAAGAAATTGTATAAATGCTGAGGGTGCTAAGATCTACGACAAGAACAAATCTTCTATCCATGAAATTGTGAAGAAGGAAAAAGAAATTTGGGCTAGTTTCGCTGTCACAGCTCAAACTACAAAAGTTATGGCCACAGTGCATGATAAGGGCTTAGTTAAGATGAAAATGGCATTAACTTTGTACAATATTTTGAGAGACATAGAGAGACCACATTCACATAACTTTTATACCCGTAGATTGTTATAATTGTTCTATTTTATTTGTTATTGTTGCTCATCTGTTATCATGATTAATTTATAAATTAAACTTTTTCATAAGAAAAAGCATAGTGAATATAGGGTTTGATACTGTCTTCAGTTCAGGCATCCACTGGGAATCTTGGAATGTATCCCCCACAGATAAGGGGGACTACTGTGCAGGGGAAATAGTGGGTGTAATATTCGGTTGATCACAGACTGCATATCCAAATGACTAATACATTTGGGATCAAGTTTGGGAATTCAACCTTCAAGAGATAATGCTGAGATCTTTTCTTATGAAAATTAAGTACATTCACCTTACTGGTCCCAATCCCTTGGTATGGAAATTTTGATTAGTGTCAGTACATTGATTTTAAAGCAATTAAATTCATCAAATAGCAGGCACTGTCATATGTATATACTCACTTTGAACATTCCAGATGTTCAAATATTGGTATATATATAATTATAAGCATCATTTTCTACCATATAACGTGCTTCTTAATTTTGGTGTCTTCTGAACTACAGATGGTTACTTATTGCTTATCTTTTGAGATAAATAGTAAAATGAATACAGGTTTCCTACTTATACTAACTTGATTCTGCTTTGTGTAGATCTGAGAATTTTCTATAGCATTTCAATTTCCTATTATTTGAATATCAAGGCAATGCTGATTGTTAAGGAAAGAACTAATACTTGTATACTCTACGCGTTTTTTAGCAGTATCTCCCACGTTTTCAAATTTTTAGTTTTGCCATGGTGACTTATCAGTATTCATCTTTTGTATTGTTACAATTAATTCAAAAGTTATGTACTTAAGATTTCTGTTAGACTGTTGGTCTCCTTATGCTTAATTTTACGGCTGCTTTGTAGTTTGGTGGCTTGTTATGTTTTGTGGTACTTGTGCTATGCCCACTTCTGGGCAATATTGTCTATTAACAAAGTTCAGGCTTGCATTGATTGTACATTCCAATTGTACAAGTAAGTGGAGAACTTGGAGTTGAGGAGGAAAAGAAAATGATATTGGCTCAAAGAGAAATAAAAAATGGAGAAAACGGGGGAAAAAGTAGAACATAGTAGAATTTTTAAATGAGATAGAATTAACACGGAATGGCCAGACTTGAGGTAGTAATAAAACACATGGGGACAGGCCGATTGTAGGAAGGGTTAACAAGAAAAGCATAAAAAATTGGAAAATGTAAAAAATCTTTTGGTTCTTAGAAGTTCTATTAAACTAAATGTAATCTTGAGTAGTCATTGCTATCAAGGAGGCATTAATTCAGAAAACTTCAGTTGAAATATTGTTCTTTTCTTAATATATGATAGTTGGAGAATAATTTGTGAATTATGAATAATTTTCATAAGCAAAGAATAGAATTGGATACTCTTTTTTAAGATATTAGCAATCTTTTGTGGTAGTTCATTTCTTTTCACATTACATAAAGTTATAAATAAACTTAATCAAAAAGAAATTATAACACTGTATAGCACAGAGAACTCTGCTCAATATTCTGTAATAACCTAAATGGTAAAAGAATTTGAAAAAGAATAGGTACATATATATGTATAACTGAATCACTTTGCTGTATGCCTAAAACTAACACAACATTGTTAATCAACTATACTCCAATACAAAATAAAAAATTTTTTTAAAAATTTATAAAAGAAATTATAACAAACATTTTGTATTTTAATAGAAAAGGTTTCTAAAAATTAAAGATACAAAATCTTTAATTCAATATTTAATTCAATATTTTCATAATTTTCTTCATCTTGTCTATAGAATGTTTATTTTTTAAACGATGAGAGTATTTTAAAAGTGTCTAATTTTTCACACAACACTGATGGGGTAGTTTGTCAAGGAACTTTAAAAATGAAATCTCTGTGTTTCCTGTTTATGTGTTTGCTCTAATACCCTAGGGAACATTAGATTTTGGCTGTAAGGAAGAGGGTGATTAACAAGTCACACATGGACTGACTTTAGCTGTAGATCTGTTTTATTGGGCCAACCAGTTTTAGTTCACATAGCATAGTTCCTCACTGTATTTAAAATTTTTTTAGTTAGTTTCCAAGTAATTTCACATAAAAGCAGAACAAAATAAAACAAAATTGAGTTAATAGGCATCTTTTGAAAAGTTGGAAGATATGCTGCACTGGCCCACACTCCCACATGGCAATGTTTCCCTGAAGCACTGTGATCAGCTTGTGTGTTCCAATTCACAGCAGTGCACATCTTTCCCTCCTGTACCCCCACCTGTCTTGATGTACTTAATTATGTCAGTTACCTGAATTCTTTAGGCATTTGCATTTGTGACCTGTTCTAGTGAGCTAATGTAACAATGATGAACTATGACCATCTCTCTTTCTAAAAACTCCAGGCTCTTTATTATTATGAGTGTTATGGTAGTTAACTGTAAAATGTGATTAAAGGACACTGATGATAAAGGCAGCTAGAATGAAATACTAAAAGACAGTTTGGAAAGTAGAAGTTCCTTTTTTATTTTGTATTTTTTTTATTTTAGTGTCGTCATCCCTCAGTATCTGTGGGGCATTGGTTCCAGGACCCCCACGGATACCAAAATCTGCAGATGCCCAAGTTCCTTATATAAAATGGTGTAGTATTTGCATACAACCAATGCACATCTTCCTGTATACTTTAAATTATCTCTAGATTACTTATAATACCTAATACTATGTAAATAGCTGCAAATACAAGTAAATGCTAGGTAAATAGTTGCTGGCTTGTAGCAAATTCAAGTTTTGCTTTTTGGAACTTTCTGGAATTTTATATTTTTGAATACTTTTAATCTGTAGTTGGTTGAATCTGCAGATACAGAGCCCGCAGATATGGAGGGCCAACTGTATTTACCTGTATTTAATTACATCTTCTTACTTTACTGGTTTATTCATTCATTTACTTTTTTACCTTCCAGTTTCTTAAGATGAGCACTAAGTTATTTTTTTCAGTTCCTACTTATTAATAATGATGACTCAAGTCTATCAGATTTCCTCTGAGTAGATCTTTAGCTCTTTCTAAAATAAATCTTTATAAAAATACATTTTTTTTTTTTTTTTTTTTTTTTTTGCGGTACGTGGGCCTCTCACTGTTGTGGCCTCTCCCGTTGCGGAGCACAGGCTCCGGACGCGCAGGCTAAGCGTCCATGGCTCACGGGCCCAGCCGCTCTGCGGCATGTGGGAACCTTGCAGACCGGGGCACGAACCCATGTTCCCTGCATCAGTAGGTGGACTCTCAACCACTGCACCACCAGGGAAGCCCTTAAAATACATTTTGTAAATTTAGTTTTGGTTATTTCTTTGACCCAA
The DNA here is from genome assembly GCF_000442215.2 of Lipotes vexillifer. Classification (NCBI taxonomy): domain Eukaryota; kingdom Metazoa; phylum Chordata; class Mammalia; order Artiodactyla; family Lipotidae; genus Lipotes; species Lipotes vexillifer. Next base: position 2,418,367 of record NW_006774067.1, read on the forward strand.
GGGTTAAGAAAAACGTTTAGAAAATGCCATTGTAGTAAGGTTTTTAGTTGTCTTTTTATCATTTCTAAGTTTATTGGTTGATTCCTATTATTTGAATATCAAGGCAAGGCTGATTGTCAAGAAGAGACTGAATATCTGTATACCATAGGCATTTGTTAGCAATATCTCTCACATTTTCAAATTTTTAGCTTTTGGCATGGTGACTTTTATCAGTATTCATTTTTTGTATGGTTACAATTAATTCATTGCTAAGTTTATTGGTTGATTGATTAATAATAGACATTCATATATTTTCTATTTTGTGGCCTTTTATTTAAAGAATAAGTACATATTTTTCTTGATCAGTTGGATGCAATTGTAAGGAAAAATTAGTCTATTGATTTTATCATTTCTAAGTTTATTGGTTGAGTTATTTTTTGTAAAGTATACTGGATATTTTTAATTCCTAAGTACGTGATGCATTTTTGTAAATATTCCTTGGTCATAAGACATGAAAAGAATTTCAGTGCTTACAGTATAAGACATAATTAGATAGATACAGAGATGGATAGAAAATATAAATCAACATAACTGAGCTTTTTAGTCGTATTTTTCAGACCCCTCATTCCTTAACAAATGTTTTTGCTGTGTATTCTGTTCTATTCAGAAAGATGTAAATTAGCATCTCACACTATAATTATTTATCAAGGTCGCCTTGTACTTTGAATAAGTTCGAGTTTTTATATTTAACTGCAGAGTTTATAGAAGAACTTTGTAAGTTGCGTCTTTATGATTACATTACATGCATCTTGTCCTACTTGATGCTTTGACTTTAAATTCTACTTTACTGATATTGTCACTTCTGCTTTGCTTCTATTTTCATTTGTCTAATAGCTGACCCTCATTTTATTTTTAGACTTTTTGTTTTATGTGTACTTTTAAAGAAAAAACAACAGAGGGGGTTTTTGTGCTTTTTTTTCGGCCCCTCTTCTGTAATAGGGGAAAGCAGCAGTCAAGTCAGTCACGTTTAATGTAACTAATGATAGCTTTATTGCATGATTTTTAATTCTGCTCTCTGAATTTTTCTAGTTATCTTCATTCTTATTTCTTATTTTATAAACTGATAGGGAATTTCTTCTGTCTAAATTGATAAATTTAGAGCTTTTAGTATATCTTTCATTTCTGCTGGTGCTTACATTCCCATTCTAATCATTAGTTTTTTGGGTTTTTTGTTTGTTTGTTTTTTGCGGTACGCGGGCCTCTCACTGTTGTGGCCTCTCCCGTTGCGGAGCACAGGCTCCGGACGCGCAGGCTCAGAGGCCATGGCTCACAGGCCCAGCCGCTCCGCGGCATGTGGGATCTTCCCGGACTGGGGCACGAACCCATGTCCTCTGCATCAGCAGGTGAACTCTCAACCACTGCGCCACCAGGGAAGCCCTAATCATTAGTTTTTATATTCATATTTTGTGATTATTATTTAAAAAAAGAAACAAGTATAATGTGCCTCTGCCCACAAAATGCATATTTAAATGCACATATTTTTAAAATGCATATATTTCCCATCTTTCACTAAATCACTTCAAGTCTCTAGATTTTGAGGAGATAGCTTAATATTCTTAATTCCATACTTAATAAGTTTTCTCTTTTAATGTGTCACTAACTTTTAAGACTCATTACTTAGTGACAATGCCAAATCTTGACAACTTTCAGTGAAAACTCATACACTACTGGTGACAATGAAATTGGCATTACCTTGTAGAACATATATTTATTAATATACAAAAAATTGATATATTTATCTTGGTATGTTTTCTAGAGAAACTATTGCACCAGGAAATATAAATAGAATTGCTTATATCAATGCTGTTTGTAACTGCTAACGACCAGGTTTCTCCAACACAAAAATAGACAAACTGTGCAGTGGGTTCGTGCAATGGATTATATCCTGCAGTGAAAGCAGATCATCTACATAAAAATATTCATGCACTTAATGAGCATATTACTGCATAAAAACCAAGGTCTAGAAAGTTGCATAGTCTGACACCAGTTTTTATAAATCTTAAAAACAAGAAAAGCAAAGAATGTATCATATAGAAATATACATATATATTTTTTAAAACATAAACTCAAAAAAGCAAGAAAATGATAGTAGTCTTGCTCAGTTGATATTTGGTACCTTCTCATATTTTCTGCAAATGGGAATACGTGAGTGACATAAGCTCAGATTCCCTGTGTATCCAGAGATATACTTCTTTTCTTTTCCCAGGTGACAGGTGTCTCATCTGGGTATGGGTTATTGATTACAGTCCTTTCTCAGGGGGCTGTGAATATGAACTTCTTTTACCTTCTGGGATTTCAGATGAGTTTGAATGCTACTCTGATTCTTTTTATTGTGAAAGTTACTTTGTATGGAAGCTTAAAAGAATTTACCTCATTTTAGGAATTTGGGATAATTTACCAGAGTACTTATAAAAATATGTTTTTTTCATTAGTCTTTTCTGAGACGTGGTGAATCTTTTCAATCTGCAGTTCAAATGTTTCTTCAGTTGAGAAAACGTTTTGTCTATTGTTGGCTTGATTATTCTCCCTCCTCCAACTGTTCCTTTTCCTTCATCTGAAATTCTTTTTCTTTATTTTAAGAAGCAATTCTCCCAGGTGTGGGATAAGGAGGGTGGGAGGGAGGGAGACGCAAGAGGGAAGGAATGTGGGGATATATGTATATGTATAGCTGATTCACTTTGTTATAAAGCAGAAACTAACACACCATTGTAAAGCAATTATACTCCAATAAAGATGTTAAAAAAAAATAAGCAATTTTCCATACTTTTGTTTTTTTTTGCTGTGTTGGCTCTTCGTTACTGTGCGTGGGCTTTCTCTAGTTGTGGCGAGCAGGGGCTGCTCTTCCTTGCGGTGTGCGGGCTTCTCATTGCAGTGGCTTCTCTTGTTGTGGAGCACGGCATCTAGGCGCTCGAGCTCAGTAGTTGTGGTTCGTGGGCTCTAGAGTGCAGGCTCAGTAGTTGTGACACACGGGTTTAGTTTTTCTGCGGCATGGGAGATCTTCCCGAACCAGGGCTCGAACTTGTGTCCCCTGCATTGGCAGGCAGATTCCTAACCACTGCACCACCAGGGAAGCCCTTAAATTCTTATTACTTGCATATCAAACCTCCTGTATTTTTCCTTCAGACTCTTAACTGTTCTCCCATGACTTTTTAAATTCTAGTATCATTTTTTGTATGTTTTGAGATATTCCTGTTCATTGATCTTTCCCT
>NW_006774067.1:2421889-2475362 GCF_000442215.2 Lipotes vexillifer
CTAAATGTTGTCATCTTCTCTCTCATTTCCTTTACTGAATGTGTTTAAAATTCCAGATTATTTTTTAAGATCTAAAGGATATCTTTATATAGTCTTATTGTTTTCTACTAGTTTCAAGTCATTATCAGACTCTTCTTAGTGAATTTTTTCAAAGCCTTCAGTTTGGGATCATCTACTTGAAAGTCCTCCCAGAGGTTTCTGGGTTCCATTGCTTGTTGGTAGCCATCAGATCAGATTATTAGGGTCCTGTAAGTGCTGGCTAACCAGGAAAGGGAGCCCAAATGATTTTTATTCCTTTAGGCCTGTGGTGAATAGACAGGGGACTTGAAATCTGATGAGGCACCATAAAGGAACTTCTTGGGTGCTCCTAGACCTGCTGGGGTGCAATGTAAGCTTTAATACTCTGCGAACTTCAAAGACTGTTAGCAATGTAGCTCCAATTATGGCTTCTCTATAGGTTCTCAGACGCCACATAAGCATGATTTCCCTAAAATAACTCACAGATTTTCAAGGATGGAGTTATTTCTGGGTGTATGAAGGTCCAAATAATCATCCCAGACCAGTGGTTTCTGGACTCCCATCAAAACACAGAGGAGAATGAACAGTTTGTCTTCAGTCGCTGCTGTCTCGAACCATAGAGCAAGAGAGAGTATGGTGGGAGCATTAAGGTAAAGTTTAGGAGACACTGCCTCTCCAGAATCTCCCAGATCTTTCTATAAGATTGATCAGTTTTATATGAAAGATAATACCTTTTATGGGGTTTACTATGTGTCGAGCATTATCTACTTTTAATCACCACATCAATCGCACTAGATATGTAATAGTTGCCCCACTTTAAGTGAGGAAACTGAGGCTTAGATAAATAAGTAACCTTCTCACAGTTGCACGAGTAAGTGGCTCAGATTTTGACTGCAGTTTGTCTGGACTTTAAACTTTGTACTCTTTCCAATAGGTGACTGTCTTACTTTCTGAGTTACCCTGAACTTAATTGCAGAAAAATTGTGAAAGTTGCTATAATATTCCCTTCTTTCCTTCTAGCACATATGTGAAAGTATTGCTAGATACTAGGGATGGTATTTACTGTAAAGTTAAATGGCTGTATCTGATAGCTTGATTTCAGTTGAACTTCTGAGAAAAAATGCTTAAATTTCCATGCCCAACAAAACTATCTCAGCCTTGAAACTACCACATTGGATTCATGAAAACACCATTTCTTATTTGGTTTAGAATGGAATTAAGCAAAGAATCCATTTACAAGAAGCTGTGAGGGTTTGGGGGAGCAAATTGTAATTGCTGGCTTTATGAAATTTAGCAGCTGTTTTGGAATGGATAAGGGCAGTTAAAGGCTTGGTCGTGGTAAACAGGAGTCCCAATTCTAAATGTATTTTTAAAATAATTGCTTCTAAGGTGAAATGGATAAGCAGCAATATTAGAGAAATTGTTCTAGAAGCTGTCGAGGGGTAAAAGGAAAATGATGGCAACATCTCCTTTTCTTGCCCCTAAATAGTCTTCAGTTCAATAGTCATAGAAAAGATAGGGTAAACAAAAATATTCAAATATTAGTAATTATTTTATATATCTATAATCAGAACCAAATTTTAGTCACTGTTCTTTCCTCCTCTAATTTTTAAGTAAATTTGTTCTCAAATTCACTGTCATATGATAATATAAGGAACTAAGTAGTTGGGGTGGTGGGATGCCTAAAGAATGGACATGGATGTTTCTGAACCTATTAAAAATTATGAAATAGAAGGGAGAAATATATCATCACAGTGAGGTTGGGAAAGGCTATACAAGGTCATAATCATGGCAGCAGACATTTCTTTTTGTTTTGTTCCAGACCCCTTCCTGAATGCTGTTTATTTATATTATCACAAGTTACCCTATAATAAATCATTAAATTAGAAATATATATATATTTTCTTATTTGATGGATGTGGAAACTAAAGATTGGAGAGGTTAATCAGCTTGCTGAAGGTCACATTGGTCTATTGCATGTCAGCTTTTTAAACCACTAGTCATTCTGAGTCAAGATTCAGGCTGTTAATTAATTTTTCTTGGATATATTCAGTTAGCTTCGGAGAGGTCATTTTCTAAAGAGGTAAGTGGAAAATAACCCAAAATGCTGTTCCAAATATCTGCTCAATATTTATTGATTGATTTATTCAGCAAACATTCTTTTTCACTATTGACTGAAGTAATGTGTCAGCTCTCAGAGGTCATATGCCTAAGGACAGTTCTGGTGACTTTATTTTCTACTCTGCAATTGTCTTCTTTCTCGTCCCTGTTTTGTTTTTTTATTATTTTCTTTTTCATCTTTTGTGATATGAATACAGAATTTAAAAGTAAATTAGGTTTATATGCAGGATTCTGCTTGCTACTTTCAGAAAATAAGAGTATCTGGAGAGCTCTGTGTTTTAATATGCATCAGGTAAAATGCAGTTTTTCCTGATAGTTTAGAAAAGGTAAAAATCAATGACCTGGGCCTTATTTTTTCTTTGTTTGCTCTTACAACTTATTCTAAAATTTATATTCTTTATGGTTGTCATCATCACATTCCTTTTACTCTTCTGATTTTTAAACTTAAAAATTATAGCTGTGTTATATGAAAGATATTTGCAAGAAACATATTCAAATAAAAAGACACACTTCATGTTTTCCTTCCGCTCTTCAGCTGGAAACATAAATCTAGCAAAGACTTGAGAAGATTGAGTGGCCATGTCATTAATCGGAGATTAGTCTTAGAGAAATTTTTCTTTTTCTGACAGAAGTTAATAAAATCGACTAAACATTTCAGATAATACATAGAAGATGGAAAATATTATTTGATTTCTATATGTTTTTGATTTTATTATGAACTTTATAAGAAAAGCTTTTCATAACGAGTGATTATTCCTACTCTTTCAACTCTATTCACATCCCTGTGTTATATTATTTTTTGGTTTATCTTCTTATTATGAAAGAAGAAAAGACAACTTTAAATTTGCTGACAGAAAATTGACTTGATTCAAAAAACTACTATTTTTTAGTATATATTGTTGTTTGATTACTGTTGGCTTTCTTTAAATATTAACATGTGTGGAATTAAAAAAATATTTTTGAAATCGAACATATAAATTGTTTTGTTGCTGACATCAGCTTATACCATAGTAATGTAAGGATAATATCTAAACTAAAAGATGTATTAAATCACATAATTAATGGACCCAGCTCTGTGCCTGCTACATAGCTGATGCTCAGTCAATATTAGTGGTGATTGTATTTGTAGTATATTTTATTCACTTCATATTTTGTTGAGAAAATAGTACCAATCTGAAAGAAACCTACATGAGCTTCTAGCCACCTGTCTGCATCTATTAGCCATATCCACATCCTTTGCTTTCCCTCCTGTTTCCATGAATGAACTTTCCCATTTCCCATCTAATAACGATCTCTCCTCTTGTTCAGTAAATCCAGTTCATCTCCTCTCCTCAGTGATACCTCTCCAGCAATTCTCCCTTCTCTCTCGTTTATCATTGCTTTTTCTCTTACCCTGGAATAATTTTCATGAGCATAGAAAAATACTATAATTTCTTCCTGCCACCACCTTACTTCTCTGCTCTTTTACAGAAAATTTTCTCAAAAGAGTTGTCCATTTTTTCTCTCTACATTCTCCATTTTACTAGTCTTGCTTGAATCTACCACTCTCAGGCTTTCAGACCTCAATTTCACAGAGACTGCTCTTTTCAAGGTAACCGAAGTCCTCTACTTGCTAAAACTAAGGTGAAAACTAAGGTGAAATCATTAATCCTTGTCAACACTAACAATTATCAACAGCATTTGACAGAATTGATCATTCCATCTTGCTTGAAACATTGGTTTACAGGTCATCTGATTTCCCCTTGACCTTCTCTTTGCTCCTTCTCAGTCTCTTCTGCTGTTTTCTCCTCTACACAATGTGCTAATGATTGAGTCTCTAGGAGATAGGTCCTCAACACTTTACTCTTTCTAGTTCCCCCTTTGGTGATCTCTTCCAGTCTAAGAAATTTAAAATCCATCTATATGTTCATGCATATAGTCCTCTTCTCCAAACTCTGCATTCTTGTATTCAACTGCTCTAATTGACCTCCTCTTCCTGTTGCAGTATAGTCATCATTGCAGACTTAACATGACCCCAAATGAAATTCTGGTAAGCTCTAAACCAGCTTCTCTAAAAGCCTTCCCCATCTCAAGATATGAAAACTTTATCCTGGGACTCCAAAACACAGGAGTCAAATTTAACCTCTCTCTCTTCTTTTACTCCCTATATCCTATTCCTCAGGAAATTCTATTTGCTCTGCCTTCAATATATATCTGGAATTTGATACTTCTCTCTATCTCCACCACCACTAGCCAAATCCAAACCACTATCATCTTACCTGTTTTTGTACAATAACCTTCTAACGGATCTTCCTGCCTTGACATTTCCCCTCTTAGTCCATTCTTGAACAAAACACCTTTCAGCTCAAAATCCAAAAATGGCATCTCATTACTCTTAAAGTAAAAGCCAAAGTCCTTCCAAGGTTCTTTGGACCTAGGTTTCCATTTATCTCTGACTTCACTTCTGTTAGTCTATTCCTTTGTTCATACTGCTCCTGCCACACTGGTATTCTTGATGTTACTCATAGAGGTTAAGCATTTTTTGGCCTTGGGACCCTTGCAGTTGCTGTTCCCTTGGCTAGAATACTCTTCCCCCAGGCATCGACATGTTTCACACATTCACCTCCTGCAGCTGTCTCTTTAAATGTCATCTCTGTAGTGAGATTTAAAATATCAATAGGAAATCTTCACTTCCTATACACCTAGACTTTCTTATTTCACTTATTTACATTTTTTTCTCTAAAGCACTGACATGCCATATATTTTACTTATTGATGATGGCTATTTTCTGACTTTCCCACTGGAATACAACCTCCCTGAGGTCAGGGACCTTGATATGTTTTGATTCTAGCTTAATCTCAGGCACATAGATCAAGACCTGACATAAGGTAGGCACTCAAAAACTGTTTGTTGAATTAATGGATTATAATAATTGCCATTAATATTGAGAACATGCTTTTATTACTTAAAGGGCCGATCAAGCTAGTGGTAAGATTCTTGAGACTGGAGTCATACTGCCTAGGTTTGAATACTGGCTCTATCGTTTACTTTGTATGACCTTAGACATGTTACTTAATTATCCCATCAGTTTCCTTACCTGTATATATACTGCACAAGGAGTATTATTATTATTAAATTGATATATGAATTAGACATGTTTCAAAACTATGCTCAGGTTGGTGTAAAAGAATGAAATTAGAACATTTCCTAACACCATACACAAAAATAAACTCAAAATGGATTAAAGACCTAAATATAAGGCTAGACACTGCAAAACTCTTAGAGGAAAACATAGGCAGAACACTCTATGACATAAATCACAGCAAGATCCTTTTTGACCCATCTCCTAGCAAAAGGGAAATAAAAACAAAAATAAACAAATGGGACCTAATGAAACTTAAAGGCTTTTGCACAGCGAGGGAAACCATAAACAAGATGAAAAGAGAACCCTCAGAATGGAAGAAAATATTTGCAAATGAAGCAACTAACAAAGGATTAATCTCCAAAATATTCAAGCAGCTCATGTAGCTCAATATCAAAGAAACAAACAACCCAATCCAAAAATGGGCAGAAGACCTAAATAAACATTTCTCCAAAGAAGATATACAGATTGCCAACAAATACATGAAAGGATGCTCAACATCACTAATCATTAGAGAAATACAATTCAAAACCACCATGAGGTATCACCTCACACCAGTCAGAATAGCCATCATCAAAAAATCTACAAACAATAAATGCAGGAGAGGGTGTGGAGAAAAGGGAACCCTCTTGCACTGTTGGTGGGAATGTAAATTGATACAACCTCTACAGAGAACAGTATGGAGATTCTTTAAAAAACTAAAAATAGAACTACCATATGACCCAGCAATCCCACTACTGGGCATATACCCTGAGAAAACCATAACTCAAAAAGAGTCATGTACCACAATGTTCATTGCAGCTCTATTTACAATAGCCAGGACATGGAAGCAACGTAAGTGTCTATTGACGGATGAATGGATAAAGAAGATATGGCACATATATACAATGGAATATTACTCAGTCATGAAAAGATATGAAATTGAGTTATTTGTAGTGAGGTGGATGGACCTAGAGACTGTCACACAGAGTGAAGTAAGTCAGAAAGAGAAAAAATACCATATGCTAACACATATGTATGGAATCTAAAAAAAAAAATGGTTCTGAGGAACCTAGGGGCAGGACAGGAATAAAGACACAGATGTAGAGAATGGACTTGAGGACACAGGGAGGGGGAAGGGTAAGCTGGGACGAAGTGAAAGAGTAGCATTGACATATATACACTACCAAATGTAAAATAGATAGCTAGTGGGAAGCAGCTGTATAGCAAGGGGAGATCAGCTCGGTGCTTTGTGACCACCTAGAGGGATGGGATAGGGAGGGTGGGAGGGAGGGAGATGCAAGAAGGAAGAGATATGGGAACATACGTATATGTATAACTGATTCACTTTGTTATACAGCAGAAACTAACACAACATTGTAAAGCAATTATACTCCAGTAAAGATGTTTAAAAAAAAAAACTATGCTCAGAAGTAAAATATATTGATATAATGGTGGTCATAGAACTAGTTTGATTATACTTAATTATTAGTATTGTTTCTTTCACTTCCTGTTTTGTGGGGAACACATTGTACTGATCCCTGTATATGAATGTCACGTTGTACAATTAGTGTGGGTTTTGGAATCTGATTTGTGGTTCCAGTTCTCCCACTAGCTGTGTGGATTTAGGTTACTAATGTTAAATTTTATCCACCTCATTTTTAAATGGGGGCATTTTTGTACCATAGAGATCTAGTATAATAAGCAAATGAGGTAACAGATATATTGGACTGGCCAAAAAGTTCGTTTGGGTTTTTCATAACATCTTTTGTAACCCAGTAGAATGTCCTACAGAATGGTTGATACTAAGTAAATCAATTACTCAGCAACCCTGGCACTGAAGAAGAGGGACCAATCCCCAGAACATGTAACTGCTGTCCTTGCTTTGATATCTTATAGAAAGTTACTGGTGGAATTTTATGAGTGGCTATATTTTCAGGTTTCAAGAAAATGGATAAGGACAAATCGTAGGCTTTCCTTAATAATTCTACATAACAATAAGGAAAGAAAAAACCCTACACTTTTGGGAACCATAATAGTGGATATAGGACCCATACATCTAGTCTGACTCATGGTTGGAAATTTCCAATTACATTCTTTGGCTTGTTTTCCATTTTCATTTAGAGAGCTTATGATTTGCCCTTGGAGATTATTTTTCAAGCAATTCAGTACCCTCTTAGGGAAAGCTGGAATGTGTCTCAACATTCTCAATTTCACCTCTTGGTGTCCAGGCTTTGTCTGTCAGGCTTGCACTCGGTGGAGGCATCTCACGCCCCAGTGCTCTTCCTCCAGCTATGAAGACCTGCACTGAGCAAAGTGTTAGTTACAAATTTTTATATCATATGGGAAAAGTTCAGATCAAAACATTGCATTCCATAGATTCCTATTTGAAACATATCATGTTATAAAATTGAAGGCTTTGTTCTCTATTAAAAGATCCATTATCAGTAAACCTGTATGGGAGGGGATATGTTCCATGGGCAGTGGCACTTTCTGAAAACTGAAAGTTCACCATGTTATAAACCTAATTTTTTCTGTACTTCCCCTAATTAGCTCCATTAAGAGACAACTCTTTGATCTTAAAAATAAAACACAACATAGACGTATTGCTTACTCTTAGAACTCTGGTCTGACTTGGAGGGCCCTCTGGGCTATTGCTTAAGAATTGAGGAGTGGGGGGATTAGCAAATCCCATAAGAAGATGCTCTTCCATTCTCAGCAGCCAGGAAGGGCCACAGGAAAGGAAGTGTGGTATGAGAGGCACTACAGAGTTAATTGAGATAGGAGCCCTGAGAATTTGTGCTATCTAAAGCCCTACTACTGTTTTAATATGCGTTATATGTCCCAACATTTATTGTCTTATAAGTTTCTTCCTTCCAGCTTTTCTTGTTTGTTTGGAGGTATCTTTTTATCTTTCTATTTTTCTTGTTTTAGTTCCCCATAGGTTTTGCCAAGGAAGTTCAAATCCCACGTGGTTCTCTAAAGTGATACTGAAAAGCTCTAAGTAAACTGAAATATTCCATGAATCCTATGTCTATGCATATCTTTCTATAATGGCTTTTTTAAAACTAGCCCTTTATTGTTAAACCACAATTAGCATAGATCTATTTTTTGAAAAGATGTTTATTGAAGTATAATTTTCATTTTAAAAAAGAACCCTTTTCAGGTCAGAGTTTGATGATTTCTGGTGAATGTATACAGTTGGAAGCAGCACCTCAATCAAAATATAGAAGATTTCCATCACTCCAAAGTGTGATGCCCTTTTACGTTCAATCTTTCTTCCTTCATCGCTCCCAGCCATCTCAGCCCCTGGAAATCACTGCTCTCCCTATTCCACATGTCAAATAGATAGAATCACACAGTGTGTACTCTTTTGTGTCTGGCTTTTTTCAGTCAGCACAATGCTTTTGATATTCATTAGTGTTGTTGCTTTTTATTGCTGTATAGGTTTCCACTGTATGGATCTGTCACAATGTGTTTATCCATTTATCTGTTGTTGGAAGTTTGGGTTGTTTCCAGTTTTTGGCAATTGTGAGTGAAGAATTTGTGTGCAGGACCTTGTTTGACACAAGTTTCCATTTCTCTTGGGTAATTACCCTATGAATTATTGGGTTGTATAGTAGATATGCTTGTGACCTTATAAGAAACTGTCAAACTGGTTTCCAAAGTAGTTGTAACATTTTGCACTCTCACCAGGAAATTTTTGAGCGTTTCAATTTTACTGCATCCTTGTCAGAAATTTGTATTGTCTTTTTTTGTTTTGTTTTAATTTTAGCCATTCTAGTAGTTGGCTCATTGTGGTTTAATTTGCATTTCCCTGATGACTAATAATATTGAGCATTTTTCATGTGCCTGTTCTCTTGTTTGGTGAAGTGTCTGTTCAAATCTTTTGTTCTTTTTTAGATTGGACTGTTGGTTTTCATATTATTGAGTTATAAGAGTTCTTTACATATTGTAGATACAAGTTCTTTAACTGATAATGTATTTTGTAAATATTTTCTTATAGTTTGTTGCCTCTCATGCCATGTTTTTAGCATGAAAACAGGAAACAGAAGATTTTTACTCTGATAAGGTCCTATTTATGTATTTATCTTCATAAGTCCTGAATTTTGTGTCCTATCTAAGGATGAGTCTAACAGAATTTCAAAAAGATTTTTTTTTTTTTTTTGCGCTACTCGGGCCTCTCACTGTTGTGGCCTCTCCCGTTGCAGAGCACAGGCTCCGGACGCGCAGGCTCAGCGGCCATGGCATGGGGCGCTACTCGGGCCTCTCACTGTTGTGGCCTCTCCCGTTGCAGAGCACAGGCTCCGGACGCGCAGGCTCAGCGGCCATGGCTCATGGGCCTAGCTGCTCCGCGGCATGTGGGATCTTCCTGGACTGGGGCACGAACCCGTGTCCCCTGTATCGGCAGGTGGACTCTCAACCACTGCGCCACCAGGGAAGCCCTCAAAGAGATTTTTTTAAAGTATTTTCTTCTAGAAGTTGTGTAGTTTTGCTCTTACATTTAAGTCTATTATCCAAATTGAGTTGATATTAATATATGATTTTGGAGATCTGCTTTATTTAAACACTTTTACTGCTTCATAATTCCTACTATTTTTCATGTTGTATTTCTCTTGATACCTGATTACTTAAACTCCTAATTTCACCTTTATCATTAACTGCTTCTACAGAGCCTATAGTTCATGATCTAAGAAGAATAAGGAATATTAATTTAATATTTAGATTTGTCAAGTTTTTTCCTAAGACAAAAATGTATTAAAAATAAATGCAGTCAAGTTTTTGTGCTATAATTTGGGATTTTTTATAATCATTGTGAATATAATACATTAAGACTTTCTAAATGTATAGTCTCTCTAATCAGTAAAGAAGGGGGACCCCTGAAATGGTAGTAGCAATATGATTCATAAAAAAGGAAAATATAGCACTTCATGATACCCCAAAATACGTGTGCTGTACATACATTTTACGTAAATATTATTTCCACATAAAATAGTTCTATATTCAGTATGCAAAGTTATATATTCTTTTGTAATATCTTTAGGGAGCTTTATTGATTCATGGAGTTTTACATTTTCTTACTGCCTTTTTCAGGTGGTTTGGATTGTTAGAATATGTTTTGCTGTGTGGACATGCACAGTAAGTACATAATACCATAATAACAACAAGTAAACCAAAGGAGGGGCAAACTTCTCATGCAGACCTGTTTGAGGAACAGGCTGACCAGGATTTGTCTGAAATTCATTGAATTTTTTTTCTAGTTTGGCTGGTAGATATAAAAAAGACTATAGAAGTAACCTAATTATTTAAAGTATGTGTAGAAAAGGAAACATTTTTATTAAATTAAATCTTATGATAAACCCCAAGAATAAGAAAAATAAGCGCAGAGTGATTCTAGTGAAAATCCTACCCCTGCGAACTTTTCTTTCTCCTTTTTTTGTAACCTTAACCTTCCCCTACAATACCTTCATAGAACCCAGAGGTTCTGGAATACAATTTGAAAAAACATTCATCTTGTCTATTCTCAATTGTTATGTGTACATGGAGGTCCAGATAGTTTCCAAAGATCACAGCATCATTTGGGGTCAGAGAAAGCTCTTCTGATCCTGGTCTATTGCTTCACTTTTCCACAGCAAGTGTTTTGTTTTATTCATTCTGACAAATATTATAGGTCTTAAGAAACATGACATTCTTTCTTGTGATATATTTTGTTTGTTAATTCGAAGTTATTCAGTAGAGACTTGAGATTGAAGTGGGAATAATAGAAATCTAGTATTTGAGCACAAGCTGAGTTGTTTATCTTGAGATGATTGGTCATTCAACAACTATCTAAGGAAGCCATAATAAATCAATCAGGGTTGAATTCTTATAAATGCCGTATTTTTGTATAAGAATCTTTAAATAATGTCTTCTTTATAATCTTCATGTTCATCGAGTCAGAAGCTTTTCTGTATGACCCTCAAACAAAGAAAATATATGTCTACAATTTTTAGTTGCAAAGGATATAGCAGGAGTACAGAATCACACTAATAAAGCTATGATCGAGAATGACTGATAGACAGTTGGGCAAGCAGCTGGGCCTTTCATGGAAAAAACAAAGCAAAATGTACAAAAACTGAACTTTATTTGACTTGGAACTAAATTCAACTCCAAAATCCCTGAATGCATTGTACAGTTGTGCATTTGCGTGTGAAACATTCAATTTGTTTCTCTCATTTGAATCTTAGAAATAGAAAGTAAATTTATCTCAGCACAAACGGCACCTTGCATATGTGCCAGCCCTCTAGACACTACTCGTAATTTTTTGAATTAATACATTCCAGTTTTCTTATCACATTTTGCATAAATAATAATAATGCTTTGCATAATATTTCTGCTTCAGATTTGTATCATAAGGTAAGGTTATTAATTCATAAGTTGTCATTAAAGAATGTAGATGTTGACACCTTTTGCTCGTTTTCTTCCCGTAGTGAGGAAGAGTTCTTGAGAGAGGTCAAACAATGAATCAGCAGGACACTGAGAACAGAATCTGTCCAAGTTCTCTGAGGGCAAAGCCCCACTCTGCATCAACAGCTCTCTTATCCTTTCTCAGACCACACTTGGCTTATGGTTTTGTATAGCTTCAGAATTCTCCCAGTATGATTTCTGAGAAATAATTCCTTGTACCAGACCAACACAATTTAAGAATTCCACAGAGAAAGCAGATTTAAGATAGTTTTAGAATGTTCGAAAAGCTTCTCTGTAGTTCTCCATGGAAATAAAACCTGAATCAACCAACCGAAGTAATGTGAAATAAATACTTTACAAATAGCAACAGATTGCATAGTAATATAAGCACCCAGTAAAACACGTAAGTACTTAAAGGGCTTCTCATACTTCTTATTAGGAAGAACAGAAGCAAACTTCTCTTCTATTAAATGCTGGTGATGTGTTGTTTTTTTTGTTTTTTTTTTTTGCGGTACGCGGGTCTCTCACTGTTGTGGCCTCTCCCATTGGCGGAGCACAGGCTCCGGACGCGCAGGCTCTGCGGCCATGGCTTACGGGCCTAGCCGCTCTGTGGCATGTGGGATCTCCCTGGACCGGAGCACGAACCCGTGTCCCCTGTATCGGCAGGCGGACTCTCAACCACTGTGCCACCAGGGAAGCCCATGGTGATGTGTTTTAATATGAAATATTCGATAAGATAATCATGTCCTTAAGTTGCCCTTATCTGGATGAGAACTGCATCTACTTAATGAAGTTCAGATTGGAGCCTTATTGCTATAAATTCACCACTTCTTTAAGGCTTGAAAATGAGCAAGACTTCTGAATTGCACATATTCATAATAATGTAAATAATAAGTTTTCCTACTACAGAACTTGAATAGGCAGAAGGTAGTAATTTAAACCAGTGGTTCAAACTGAACCATTTCATAACTTGATGCTGCTTTATTTCCAAAAGAACAAATAAAAGGACATTACTAGTTTTTTGAATATTTCATATTGAGAAAAAACAAAGGGAGGGAAATAGGTACAAATATCACCTCTATTTTGTAAATGATGAAACTTAGTTTTTGAGAGGTTAAAACTTTTTTTCCCCAAGGTCAAACAGGTGGTAAACAGCAAAGCTTCAATTGAAATGCTGGTTGAGCTCTCTTCAAAGTCCTTGTTAAAAATCATACTATATATAGGCTTCTAATGCTTTTTCTATAAGGTAGAATTACTTCACTACTTTTATTTTCTCTTCTCATTTTTATGGGCCTTAAAAATAGACTTTATTTATCTTTGAGCAGTTTAGGTTTTCATAAAATTGAGCAGAAAGTACAGAGAGTTCCCATATGCTTCTCCCCTCCTCTCTTCCCATTTCCACATCTTGCATTAAAGTGGTACATTTGTTACAAGTGATGGGCCAATATTTATACATTATTATTATTTAAAGTCCTCAGTTCACACTTGCTCTTTGTGTTGTACATTCTACAGTTTTGACAAATATATGATGACATATATCCACCATTATAATATCACACAGAGTATATTCACTGTGCTAAAAATCCCCTATGCTCTATCTATTCATCCTTCCCTCCCTCCCCCAAACTCCTGGGACTATTGATCTTTTTACTCTCTATATAGTTTGGCCTTTTAGCAATTTGCATTTAAGTTTCTTCCATGTCTTTTTCTGGTTTGATAGCTCATTTTAA
The DNA here is from genome assembly GCF_000442215.2 of Lipotes vexillifer. NCBI lineage: Eukaryota > Metazoa > Chordata > Mammalia > Artiodactyla > Lipotidae > Lipotes > Lipotes vexillifer. The sequence goes on from NW_006774067.1 coordinate 2,435,306, forward strand.
AAATCACTGAATAATATTTCATCGTACGAATGTACCACAGTTTATCCATTCACTTATTGAAGGATATCTTGGTAATTTCCAAGTTTTAGAAATAAAATAAAAGCTGATATAGGCATTCATGTACAGGCTTTTGCATGAACATATCTCATTCTTTCTTTAGTTACTTTTTTTTTTTTTAACTTTAGCCATCCTAATGGATGTGAAGTACTATCTCATGTTTTTGTTTTCTTGGGTTTTTAAATTAATTGATTAATTTTTTGGCTGCGTTGGGTCTTCGTTGGTGGGCTTTCTCTAGTTGCGGCAAGTGAGGGCTACTCTGTTGTGGTGCACGGGCTTATTGTGGCGGCTTCTTTTGTTGCAGAGCATGGGCTCTAGGCGCACGGGCATCAGTAATTGTGGCACGTGGGCTCAGTAGTTGTGGTGCAGGGGCTTAGTTGCTCCGCGTCATGTGGGATCTTCCTGGACCAGGGCTCGAACCCATGTCCCCTGCATTGGCAGGCAGATTCTTAACCACTGAGCCACCAGGGAAGTTCCTACCTACTTATTTTTATTGAAGTACGGTGGATGTAAAATATTATATAAGTTCAGTTGTTTAATATAATGATTCACAATTTTTGAAGTTATACTCTATTTAGTTATTATAAAATATTGGCAATACTCCCTGTGTTGTACGATATGTCCTTGTAACTTATTTTATACACAGTGGTTTATACCTTTTAATCCCTTACCCCTACATTGCCCCCGTCCCCTTCCTCTCCCCACTGGTAACCACTAGTTTGTTCTCTATATCTGTGACTCTGTTTCGTTTTTGTTATATTCACTAGTTTGTTGCATTTTTTGGATTTTACATATCAGTCATATCATACAGTATTTGTCTTTCTGTCTGACTTATTTCACTAAGCATAATACCCTCCAAATCCATCCATGTTGTTGCAAATGGCAAAATTTCATTCTTTTTATGGCTGAGTAGTACTCCATTGTAGGTATATGTATATATATATTATATATAATACATATTATATATAATATATATATATATATATATATATAATACATACATACATCACATCTTCTTTATCCATTCATCTGTTTATGGACACTTAGGTTCCATCCATATGTTGGCAATTGTAAATAATGCTGCTATGAACATTGGGGCATATATATCTTCAAATTAGTGTTTTTGGTTTTTTGAGATACATACCCAGGAGTGGAATTGCTTGGTCAAAAGGTAGTTCTATTTTTAGTTTTATATTTATATAAATTAAATTATTCTCCATAATATTAAAGTGGAAATTCCTTAAAGGCCTGAAACTAATGAGGATATTATTTATGTACTAAAGATTATGAGTTACATTTGATTTTAAATTCATCTCTCAATCTATGAATTGCAGAATTTTTTCAAATTCCTAAATCTGGGTAAACCCATTTCCTATGTGCTTAAGGATAGTAGGTTAATGATAGTAGGGATGAATATGTGCTTCTGCTACTTTTTCTTATTCTTTTGTTGTTTACTACTCATCCTTTTTCTTCTGTAATTGCATAATCACTTGCCTTTTGTCATTCAGTCTTTCTTCTGAAGAAATATACCATTTCTTTCTTTGATAAAGATCCTTTGAGTAACAAATTGACCATATGCTTTTTTCCCATACTCAACAAAAATGTTTTATTTAATCACTTAGAACTGTAAGTGGACTTAGACAATTTTTAGCAGAAGAATATCTTAAATGTTATGAGAAAATGCAATGAATAAGGAAGATAAATACAGAGTTGCTCTGGTAGAAAGTGGGGAATTCACTGGGATTCTTTCCTATTTTCTCCACTTCCCCAAGTGGAGAAAATCTGTTCTTAAAATATTTTCTAAAGTCTGTTTCTAAAATATTTTCATGAAATATTAAATAATGTAAATAATAAGCTTTCCTACTACAGAACTTGAGTAGGCAGAAGGTAGTAATTTAAACCAGTGGTTCAAACTGGTTTGAATTTCCCCAAGTCTGTTCCTAAAATATTTTCATGAAATCGACAATATTAGAAAACATTAATCTAATTCATTCTTCTCAGTTTGAATCTCCTATAAGCATGGGAAATGAAAGTTTATCTTTATTTCTAAAGGGAAATAAAATTGAGCTGAGCTGTTTGTGTTTGATTTGGTTGGAAGTGGTGTAACAGGAGTGAAAATTGTGGGATTTGTCCATTGTGGTATATGGAGAAAATTAAGGACTTCAGCCAAGCTGTAGATAGCCTGTTGTAGGGAGAGGGTGAAATCTGAATTCTATAGAGTCATCCATAACTTTACTATTTTACCAAAAGCCATTCTAAATTACTTTCTCAAGTAAATTATTTGAGCACCCCAATATTACTTGAAATAGATTCCTGTACCCATCCACATTACTATCTAATGGAATAAGAATAAAATATCATAATTATGGTAAGGAAGTAAAAATTAGGAAATTTTTTAAAAATTAAGGTTACTTGGTAGATTAAGCAAACAAATATTTAAGAACATGATTAGCTTCACTCATTCATTCTTTCAACAAATATTTATTAAGTGATTGCGGTTGAGGTCTTTGAGGGACTCTTATAAACAACATTAAAAATTTTTTTCTCCCAAAAAATAAGACAAAGAATGAATAGACAGAGATCCCAACATATTACCTCTAGTAGCATTAAAGGTGGAAATGGGGAATGTAGCTCATGTGCAAGGGCAAAATGGTTTTCCTAATACTGCATTCCAGAATTAGGCAGATTTACTGTCCTGTCATGAGATTGACTAGACCAGGCATTAAGTAGGAGTCATGTTCCCTGTGGGTTAGGTGGGTTTAGATAAAATAAAGAAACATTCATTCAGTGTAACAGGAGGAGACCCAAGTTCATATGTGTACAGATGTAGCTAGGTTGCTGAATATGGTTGCATGAGGAGGTGGAATTTCTCTTGTGATTGCTTTCATTTTCTTTTTAGTAAAATAATATACCCAAACCATCAAACTGAGAGCAAGAAAGGAGAAGACACTGGAATAATAAAAGGAAGCAATAATAATTATTTGCGAAAGTAGAGGAATATAAGAGAGATTTGACTAGAGACAGCACAGGCAACAGAAAATGTCAGAGTTCTGTTAATAAATTATTAAAAAATTCAAGACAGTGACAGCTATGCATAAAACCAAGCATGGTTCCTAAGTGTGGGCCTTGTGCAAATACACCCATGCATTTTAAGGTGGCTAAAAGATTACAGTAGAATTGCCTACCAGCACTGAGGGACAACTTAATGATTAAAATCATAAATTGGACATGAGAGTGGAAAGTATGGTTGTGTAATTTTCTTTGTTAATGATCAGCTAGAAATCATTCTCCATCCTTATATTTCTCCCTTACACTTCTTCTGTTATCTATAAATCAGAGATGAATAAACACAGATCTTCCTTCAGTATATAGATGCGCTGACAATGTATAGTCCACTCTATGTGAAGCATGATGCCTTTAAGACTTTGTTCTATCAAAGGGACATTAGGTGCTATTAATTTCTGGTTTTACCCATTGTTACTTTTAAAAGAGCTAGATGTTCCTAGACTACATTGGTCTGTTTCCAAGCACAGCAGGTCACTTATCCTCTATCTCATTGTAACTTCATTTTCTGTAATGTCTTTGCAGTGGGGATTTGCATTTGAGATAGAGAGATGCAGTAAGTCTTTATCACTGCCCATTTCTGTTGACAGAGTTTTTATTTGATTACTGTTCCCACATCAGGGCTGTCATGAGGACAGATGTAGCTAATTAATCTTTATCAGTTCTGATTCAATTAAAACTTCCTGGAAACTTCTCAATGTCTGCTTGAATTGCCCTTATGGAAACCTTGCTGTAAGAAAGGTGAAAGTTCTTGCTGAACAGAAACAAGGATTTTATGAGTCAGACATTTGCCTGGATAAGAGAAGCGTTATATATATAATTGATTTAAATGAGAAGGCAAAGTATTACTGAACATAATTATGAAGGGGTGGAGGAGAATTTTGCTATTCAGGTTCAACTTTTAAGCTAAGACAATATGAGAACAGGTGTATTTCTTTATAAGCAGACAAGAGGAGAATAATTCTGCTTTATCACCTTTAACAAATAGGCTGTTACTTCACTCAACTGGAGAATGACAATTCATTCAACTATGTATTATCTTGGTAGCAATGTGTTTTGGTGGCCCATTCATAAAATATTAGTTGGTGGAATATTTGATGTTAGCATAGATGGAATAGATAACTTTTTATTTTTAATATGTACTTCAGGTATGTTTAAATTTTATTTAATTGAAAAATCAAAAGACAACTTTAAAAGAAAAATCATATTTAACTTTACTTTTAACAAGCAGAAAGTTGTACCCACCCCACCCAAACTGTGAACTAGTCACTAAATGTAAGCAGGACTGGTATTCTGAACCTTAACCCAACTAGGGGGCAAGAGTTTGCTTTTTTGTGAACTGGAAAATAACCAAAATTTTAAAAGGAGGACCTAACACTACACTGAGATTATGCATTATTCTACATTCAAAATGTACTAAACTGCACTCTTAAAGTGGAACCTTCTAGTAAAGCAGCCTCACATTATCAGTTTCTTGCTGGCCAGTACATATATGTTTACTAACTAGAAATAATAAGGGTTATAAATTAATCTTTTTCAGAAAAGCTTGAATCTTTTGTGGGTAACCGTGGGTCTTAGTTGCCACTGGTCATTTAAATTAAAGCAAAATTAGTGTAATAAGCTCTAGTCAATGTCAAGTTGTGCTAGGTTCTCCATACCTAGGAGGCCACGCTGTCAATTAAGTATCTTTGACAACTTCATTAGCCCTTTTAATAAGAATAATTTACTTTTATTATGTTGTTGTCTATACTTCTAGATGAAATTAGTGCTTCTATCCCTGAGTAAACTAAAAAAGAGCTTCAAGTTTTTTAATCTTCCACAAATCCATGGGTGACCAATCAGTGGTGAAAAGGTCTAAACAATAGATGTTGCTTCTGGAGAAATCAGGCTTGTTGGGCCATTAGCTTCTTACAGAGATTGATTTTTCACAAACACATGAGAGAAGGAACATATTTTAACATAATTTTTTCTTTTTATGGACATAAACTGATCCTGTAAGATATGCAGAGTTGACACTACTGAGACAATTGTTATGGTGAAAAAATAGAACAAATTTTAAAAGAAGACTTTCCTGAATTTCATTTAATTTATGAATTGCTGCCATTCCATCCGAATATGCACATTTCTTTTTATGTTTTTGGTTGCCAAAGTATTTTGGATCTATGAATTCATAAAACGATATAAAGGAACAATTTCAATGTATTGGTTTCTTTCCACTCCCTAACCTAATTTTTTTAGAGGTTTCAAGTATAGGGGAAGGAACAGATAGCTATTCGACCAATTAAAAAAACTGAAGGTCAAATTACAACCACATACTGGATTCATGACCTTTTAAAGTTAACGCCATTCTTGTGATAAAGATTTGTGATGAACTGATTGAACAATATATGCAAGAATGACTTCTGGCATATGATAAGCTTATCCACATATTAGGTTTAATTGTGAGCATAGCTATTAATTTGTGCCTTTTATTCAAAGAATGTTTTTTTCAGGACTAAATGTAATATTTGATATGTGTTTCCTTTAGAGATTGTGACAGAAATATGAAGAGGTAGGGGAAGGGAAGATTGACAATTATTCTTTTATTTTCCTTAACCATACTATTTTAATTCTTTTATCATTATTGTTTAGAGTTTTGTGCAGCTGATTATCATAATCATCACTTTCCCAAGGGAGAGTCTCATTTTTCAGGAATAGATGTCTTTGTTCAATTTGCCTTGAAGATATTTATACAAGTTGTCATCAATGAATTTTAATGCAAACTTGAGTAAAATATATTTGAATATGTTTGCAAGGCAATGAAAAGTAAGCTTTCTCTCCAGAGAAGTGCTACACTTACACTGATTAAGATACTTTTACAAATAAATTTATGTTGGATATATAAGCAACAGTCTGTTTTCCTATTTAAACTATCAAAACTTTGTCAAGAAAATTTGAAAACCAGATCTGTTATGCTACAGGGTAATTATGCATGCTGACTATACCCTAAAGTAATGACTTCCAATTGTTCAGTGTGATTTAGAGGAGAGGAGGGAGATGGGCCATGTGGCCTTTCATCTGCCTTTGGCTTTGTCATTTAATTTCTTTCATTCTAAAAAATATAGTGCGATGTTTTTAAATTTTGAATACCTAGGAGTTATCTGAGGAGATTGTTAAAATGCAGATCAGGCACTGCCTCCAGAATTCAAATTCTCCAAGGAATTTGTATTTCAAACAAGCATTTCAGGTGGATCTGATACAGTTGGTCCAAGGAGCACATTTTGAGGCACATGGTACAATGAAATAATGTTGGTATTTGAGGGAAATCATACAAAAGTGCAACATGTACATTATTTCCCTCAATTAGTTAGTAACCACAATTGAGTTGTTGAACATTTGCCATAAATGACAAAATAACTGAGATCTTATAAGTTCTGGCTTATAACCAAAGTGGATAGTATTTGCATATAGCTTAAAAAAATTTTTTTAACATCTTTATTGGAGTATAATTGCTTTACAATGGTGTGTTAGTTTCTGCTGTATAACAAAGTGAATCAGCTATACATATACATATGTCCCTATATCCCCTCCCTCTTGCGCCTCCCTTCCACCCTCCCTATCCTAGGTGGTCACAAAGCACTGATCTTACCTCCCTGTGCTATGCAGCTGCTTCCCACTAGCTATCTGCTTTACATTTGGTAGTGTATATATGTCCATGCCACTCTCTCACTTCCTCCCAGCTTACCCTTCCCTCTCCCTGTGTCAAGTCCATTCTCTATGTCTGCGTCTTTATTTCTGTCCTGCTCCTAGGTTCTTCAGAACCATTTTTTTTTTTTTTTTAGATTCCATATATATGTATTAGCGTACGGTATCTGTTTTTCTCTTTCTGACTTACTTCACTCTGTATGACAGACTCTAGGTCCATCCACCTCACTACAAATAACTCAATTTTGTTTCTTTTTATGGCTGAGTAATAAAGGACACAACTTTATATTTACCTACAGTCCTTATGGCATTCTGTTCTGTTATGGTTCTCAAAAATAACCATAAATATTTTTACCACCAGTGAGAGGATTCTCCACATATTCTAACAACTTCTAAACTTTGTTTCAAAAACAAAATGAAACAAAAACAAATACATAGTTTGCATTATAGAAACTGAAGACCTTTTAATTAGAATAACTTGACACTTGACTTTACACCTATTTTTTATGAGGATAAAAGTTCCATTTTAAAGACCTCTTATTTTATAAATTGCTTTTTAAGCATTTTAAAATGTTTTTTCAAAACAAGACTGTTGTTTGAGGAAAGCTGAGATTCACGAGGATTCACTTGCTAGGACAGCCTCACAAAGATGTTATGATCTTTCAGCAAATTTGATGCTTTTGTTAATAACAAGTTGCCTTTATTAAATCAAAAGGCAGCTATTTTATTGATGACTGTTCCTAAATTGTTGCTGCATGAAGAGCTAAAAAATATTAACTCAAAGAATTAAAAAGCTCAAATGAAAGTGAAGAATGAAAATTGGTGAAGATTGTCAAAAGGTACAAACTTCCAGTTATAAGAAAAATAAGTACTAAGGATGTAATGTACAACACATGATTAATATAATTAACACTGCTGTATATTATATGTGAAAGTTGTTAAGAGAGTAAATACTAAGAGTTCCCTTCACAAGGAAACAATATTATTTTCTATTTTTTTAATGTTGTGTCTATATGAGATGATGGTGTTCACTATACTCATTGTGGTATCATTTCATGATGTATATAAGTCAAACCATTATGCTGTACACCTGAAACTTCTATAGTGCTGTATGTCAATTATATCTCAATAAAACTGGAAGAAACAGAAAAGAATGAAGATTTAGATAAGCCTTATAGTAGCAATATTCCAGTCATTTTTATTTAGTAGTAATGTGGTAACATTACCAACTGGATAGAGTCGGTATTGTAATGTGTCTGAGTGCATGCAGGCTTCAGATGCAATCTTTGCATCAAGAGTTAGATGAAGTACAATGAAAATTTTTGCACTAAATTCAGAAATCTTATAAAAACAATTTAAAGTCATTTATAGCCTTAGGCTTCAACAGCCTTTGAGTAACTTTTTTTTTTTTTTTTTTTGCCCTACCCAGCGGCCACGGCTCACGGGCCCAGCCGCTCCGCGGCACGTGGGATCGTCCCGGACCGGGGCACGAACCCGTGTTCCCTGCATCGGCAGGCGGACTCCCAACCACTAGCGCCACCAGGCAAGCCCCCTTTGAGTAACTTTTAGTAGTAATGAGAAGGTCATTGGTATCCTGAGGCTACACCCCAGTGATACAATTGGTCATGGCAAGTGCATGGTGCCTTGTCTGACCTATTTTTCTTCACCAGTGAAATGAAACATAGGGATCTTTAGCAATTTGTCTATGCAGACTTCTTCGAAAATGCAACCAGAAATGTGGAGGTTAGAGCCAAATGAATGATGATGTTGAAGAAGATGATGATGATATAAACAGCAGCAATTTACTATGTGGCTTAATTTTAAGCTCTAAATTATCCCTAATTTTAAGCTCTAAATTATCCCTGAAAGTAAATATTCTTTTTTTTAAAAAAATATTTATTTATTTATTGGCTGCGTCGGGTCTTAGTTGTGGCACCCGGGATCTTTTGTTGCAGTGTGTGGCCTTCTCTCTAGCTGTGGTGCACCGGCTCCAGAACACGTGGGCTCCATAGTTGTGGTGTGCGGGCTTAGTTACCCCGCGGTATGTGGGATCTTAGCTCCCCGACCAGGGATGGAACTGGCATCCCCTGCATTGCAAGACCAATTCTTAACCACTGGACCACCAGGGAAGTCCTGTAAATATTCTTTCCCTCACTTTATGACAGAAGAACTGAGGGTCACAAAGATTAAAGACCTTGAACTTATTTTCAGGTATTTGGAAAAGGTTTCAAAATATGCCAACAGGAGTCACCAAGCCATTGTGAGGGGCAGCAGTAGCATGTGTAAGGGTTTATGAAGTTCCTTAAAGCTATGCTCAGGAGTTTGCCTTTCATTTTGTAGTTGGATCTGCCATATTATCTGTGTTCTAGTAATGCTGCTGTGGCTTTTGTTTGGAAGATAGATTAAAGTGAGAAAAAGATTGATAAGAGTGCATGAGGGTAGAGAGGAGGAAAAGACAAAAAAGAATTACGTGATTGAAGAAATAGCGCCGTGATCATTTTAGAGGTATGAGGAGAGGAAGAGGAAGAAATCAGAGACATGATTTTGAAGATTATGTTGACATGGCTGTGGAGATGGTGGTACCATAAACATAACTAGAGGAAGAAGGGAAACAGAAACCTTGGAGAACTGTGTATGGCAGATAAGTAGAGTTTCCAAAAGCAATGAGTTTGAGGATATTTAGAAACTTCTGGCAGATATGTCAGGCTATTGAAATGAGGATTTGGAGCTCCTTATAATGTAGTATTCAAAACCTCCCTGGTTTATTAATAATAATGACACTGTATTATTTAAAAAATCCATTCTCATTTATTAGAAAGTCACAAACTGGACTTTTATGCATGGAAAAGTGAGAGCTAAAAATAGTTGATTCTAAAACCTATTTAGTGGCTCTCCAATAGCTGTTTCATATCTGCACTTCCCTATATGGCAGCCACTAAGCACATGTGTTTACTGACTACTTGAAACATGGATGGTGAGAGTGAATTTTAAATTTTATGTAGTATATTAAATATCTTATTTATAAATTTAGATATTTATAATTTATATTCATAATGTATATATCTAGATATTTTATACATATTTTAAGCACATATTTAAATCTAAAACAGAGTGCATTATTAACAATTTGTAGACCACAATTCCATTTGCAATATTCCACCAAATTCATCACTGATAAGGAAAACGGAAAAAAGTGCCCAGTTAAATGTAAAATTGTTAAATGTTGCGTGTTCTTTTAGCTGCACATCTCCCATTGACATTAATGAAACCTGTAGGTAAAACAGTGTTCAATGTTTTAAAATTCATAAATTGTACTTTAAATCGACCTAGGTTGCATTTTTATTTCCCTAGTTTCACTATAATTAAGATAATCCTTCAAAGCAGAGCCCAATTCAATTACTGATGCAACTAGAGTCTATTTCATAGTTGTATTACATAGAGTTCTAATAGAGGATATCAATTTAGGAGTATGACATAGTGAATGTTGAGAATACAATGGCAGTTTCTTACTTAACATAAAAGTTTATGCGTTGATGGCCTGCAGATTAAATATATTCCTTTAGTGTGTTACAGCAGAATTATATAGGCACTTAATTTTCAGTAGAACATTAACAGAGAAAATAAATCACCAGGATGTACCCAATCTCTGTTCACTTTTTCCTTTTGCAATTAAAAATATCTATATCTATATCTATGTCTATATCAATGGAATGCTGACATAGAGCATAAAAATGTATCCTTAACTTATAATCAGTTAAGTAGTCAGTCTTTCAGAATTAGCAAATTAAGCTCTTTGGGCTTCCATTCGAAAGATATCACATTTTTTTGCTTGCTGTAGCCTTTACATACTGTATCTTCGTTATGAGGTGGCGGAAGCTATTATCTAGCTACTGAGAGCAAAGTCTTCTGTTTCAGACACATTTAGGTTTGTGATTCAGCACTGTTGTTTACTAGTGGACTTAGACAAATTATTTCCTTGCAAGGTTATTTTGAGGTATAATGGAAACGTATGTATGAATCCAGTGACACATTTCACATTTTCCTTTTTTTCATTCTCTACAGTTTTTACTTTGAATTTCTGTGAATGAGAGCAGGCACTTAAACTTGGGAAGTAATGAGTGTGGAAGCGTCTACATTTTCAAAAACTCTCTAGTCCCCCTTCCTGATCTTTCTTTTCCTCTCTCATGTCCAATGCTGTAGAATTTTTCATTAGTTTGTGTAGATTTTTAATTAAATTATATTTAATTCCATAGCATTTTCATCAGTCTTTATAAAATTTAATTGAATTATGAATTTACAATAATAAGGAAAATTTGCAAAAACAGCACTGCAGAGTAATGCAGAGAGTACTTGGAGAGCATATACAAATTTTCTGGCATGTATGGAGGGCATGGGTGTACTTGTAGAGTAGGCATGTAATTTATCATCCATGCCTAGAAGCTTTTGAGAGTAAAAGAAAATATAAATTATGACAGTCCTGGACAAACTGAGGCCTATGATTACCATAGTTAGAGGGTGTGTCACTAGCCATGCTGTTTGGATCCTTTGGACATCGGCTTATATGTTTTACACAAAGAACAGAATTTTTGGTTAATCTAGGCTATTAATTAATTAGAGGTTAAGAGAGCTTTCACTTTAACTTTATGCTTGTGCAATATATTAAGAGTTCACATTTATTGAGCTCGTATTATAGACCTGACACCAAGTGAAGTGCTCTCATGCATTACCTCAGTAAATTCTCAAAGCTTATGGGATAAATTATTTTTACTTACATTTCACAGATGTGGAAATTGAAACTTAGAACTTCATCTTTGTACAATTTGCTAAATTCCATTGATTTCACTATATGCCAGACACTGTGCTAAACACTTACGTTCATTGCCTCATTTAATCCTCATAATTATCCTATTGGATCAATAGTGTTTTAACCTCCAGTTCACAGGTGAGAGAGAAAAATGCTGCCCAATGTTATACAGCTGATAAGTGTCATAGACTGGATATAAACCCAGATCCACCAAATAAAAAGCCTGTCACTCAATTATTAGACTAATTTCTGTTACCATGAAACTTTTGGTTCTGTCACTTGGGGCAATCAAGAGCTTAAGGAAAAAGGAAGAGGATGGTACTGGTAGCCAGAGGGTTTCATTTGAAACACTTCAGTCAGATTATTGGGGGAAGATGCAGCTTTCCACAGGCCTATCTTCACGTTCTCATTCCTGGTTCACTCCCAGCCTGTGCCCAGGCTTTGCATTATTATACTCCATGGTAACATGTGCCCATCGATGGGGATCTGCAAAGTAACTAGAAGTGCTGGCCTGGGTTTCCCCAAGATTTAATTTGAAAGAGTTTAATGTGGACAAGTGGAACTAAGGTCATGGGCATCAAAAAGAAAAACCAAATGGTAATTTCCTTGAGTGATAAAGGTCACGAACCTCAAAATAATGAAAGTACTACAAAATATTAATTAATCAAAAAATGTATCATGTCTTTACACAATTATTAGAGGTTTAAAAATTATTGAAATGACCAACTGTAGGAAAAATTGCTTATAAAATGATGCTGAGACCACCAACTAACATTACTCTACATATCTAAAATAGTAGCCAAAGGATTTATAAATCTAAACCTCTAGAATATTATCTTTACTAAGAGGAAGAGAGGGCATGCACGAATGCTAAGGTGAATGTTACAGATGAAAAGTCTCATCATGATTTTGCTTTCAGTTAGCTCTTAGGTCTTAGAAGAATCCTGCTATACCTCCAAACGCCAATGCTACCTTTAATATGGGGATGCAAACATTAACTATTTTAACTCAAGGTTATTGTGAAGATAAGTGGTTCAACACTTTGAACATTCTTTCATATGGTGCTTCTCACATAGAATAATAATGATTTGTTATGTGTTTTCCTTCTCAAACTCCAAAGCTTCGTAAGCGCAAAGACTAACACAGTGTCATTTATCCTTGCATCCCCACTACATAGCAAAGAACTTGGTACAGAGGAAGTATTTTGACGGTTTCCTTTTTGTTGAATGACTACACGAATAAAATGAAATGTGTCTAAAAGTGCTGTTGAACATTAGAAAGCATCGTAAAAATAAATTTCATAGTTATTCAGCTCCAGTTTATTGGTTGCACCAATTACAGTCATCCCTTTTGTATCCGTGGGGAATTGGTTCAGGGACCCCGGGGATACCAAAATCCGTGAAGGCGTATATAAAATGGCATAGTACTGCGCCTTCCCTATCAGCCAGTTCGGAATCTGAGGATTTCAATCTGCTGTTGGCTGAATCTGCGGTTGCGGACCCATGGATGCGGAAGGCTGACTTAACTAAATAAACCCACTTCACTTAGAATGTAATGTAAATAATTTATATATTAGTGTCTAATGTGGGAAATTTCAAATGTTCATTTTTTTCTTCATTTCTTGAACTTTCCTTTATCATTTATCTTAAATTGCATTTCTTTTTTTTTGGTAAACGAATCTGCTTTTAAGGGACTGTATTCTACTTGTTTGAAGGTGAACTAAATATATCTCTTAGCCCTGAATCCTGGTGCTGACTTGCTGACTCCGTGCGCTTGTCTATTCCGTGACCAAATGCAGGTTGAGAACACATTAGAAAGATCTGACTTAGTATCTGACTCAGTATTTCAAGAGGAGAGCACCAACTAAATTATTTTCATTATTTTTTTGTTATGCACGTTCTTCCAATTCACCCAAACTGCACACTTGACAGATGGCAGGGACTGCAGAGGCTCCAAAGCCACGAGCCGTGTGTGGCATATCTGGCACAAAATCATGTCTTCTAATGACCAGATTTCTCACCCATTGCCCCCTCCACTCTTTCTCCCACTCCACCCGACACGCACGCCAGCAAAAGCCCTTCCCAGTAGTGTTAGAGCAAAATGATGGCTTCTTGAATTTTGGGGTAGAGAAATTTTACCGTCACTATTGATACTTCTTGCACCCTAAATCTTTCCTAGAATATGAATGGAGCATACTGAAGGTGGAAAAAATATTTATCTAAAAAAGCTGAATTATATTAAAATTATAAATTTTAGAGCCAGCATGGGCATGAGTTAGGCTGATACCTTCAGCACGAAAGGAATTTCACCAAGAAATGTTTAGAGAGTGGGGAATCAGGTCTTTTGAATCTTAATGTAATATTCTTCCATCACAACCATTGCATTAATGGCACAACTTTAAGTTCATCTTTAATTTTCTTGTTATTTGTATTTTGAGATATGAGAATTTAGGAAGTTACTAGATAAGTGATCATAATCAGTTAAAAGGAATCTATCTTTAGGAGTACTAGTGTGAGAGACTGGTAATAAAGACCTTTTATTGGACCAATAAACTTCCTAGAGACACTTATTATTTGAAAAATGACTCTTAAACACACTAAGATATATGTGACCTAAGAGAGTTAATGGAATTTTCAAATATCTCTGTAGATGGTCAGAGTGTAGGCTCTGACTTCAGAGACGAATGCTTGAATCCTAGGGGTGGTAATTATTTTAATCATCTAAAAATACTAGAACTAGGACGAGGTCTTATTTTTATGAATTCTTATGGCATTTGGGGGGGCTTAAAATCCTACTGTTTCTCATATTTAACTGGTGTATTTATGTGTGTGTGTGTATTTTATTTATTAGATAGCCAGATAGATAGATATAGATATAAAATCAATTGGATTATGAACTCCTGGAGAGCAAGGTTTCCTTTTCGTATTGTATTTGGCAAAGAAGATGCTCCTTAGATACTTTTGGGTGAATTACTTTCATGTCCACATTTTCCAACTTTCTTCGTGAACACACTTGAAGTCGCTTAATTCTAGGATACTTCAAGAGAAGTATGAAACACTCAAATCAAAAATTAAACAGAGGATTCTAATTAAAAGGGTGTATCCAATTTAGGAATATCGGTGCTTACATATTCCACTTGGTTCGAGAATATAGTATAGAGGGAATAAAAATGAATTAAATTCATTGAAATTAACTAAATGTCATTTTGTTTTATATTGTCAATGTTTCTGAATTTTTACTAATTGCAGTACAGAGCATTTCTAGTCTATAAAAAAAGAGTAAGAAAAACAGTAAATCATGTATTTATTATAGTAAAATATCTTCTTAAAGGGTTAAAAATTCTAAATTTAAGTATTTTGTACTGATTAACAGACACGACAGTTAACTCACATTGTCATTTTCCTGGTTTATTTTTAAATAGTAATAATCACACTGATTGTAATACTTATGTAAACTTTCTTAGATTTTATGCTTACTGCCAGAGTCAGTATTTACATATGTCTGTTAAGGTAGAAGGGCAGTTATTTTTAGCCCAATTTTATAAATGAAGTAAATGAGGTGTAGAAATTTTTAGGAAATATTTCAAGGCTTTGTGCCTAGTGAATAACGAAGTAGGATTGTAGCTCTTATTTTCATGACTTCTAATTTATTATTCTCTTTTGGCTTTAACATGTACCCTTATTAATTTTATCAAGTTAACTACTAACTAACTACATTCTCCACACATTGACCAGTTAAATACACCCAGGGTGGTTGTCTCTAAGGATTTTTTTTTGCAAACCTGAAAAATTTTAAATATGATGCTAATTAATTACCCATAAAATTAACAAACAGAAATAAGTTGTGATTGGAGAAGTCTAAAAGGGTCTTGATTTTCTTCTGCTCTCTATGAATTAAAACAGCTAACAGAAAACAGCAATGATACTCTTCTTGGTAAGATGATGCTGACCTTTATTCATAATTTTTTTGTCTTTACAAATGACTTTTTTAAAGAAAAGATTACATATTATTTTTTTAATTCTAAATTTTCGAAATTTTTAAATAAAATAAGACAGATAAACAGAAGAAAAAAAAATCTAACCCTCACTACCTATAGATAACCACTTCTAAACTTTTGCTGTATATAGATATAGGTATGCATATAAATATATATGCATACCTATATCTATGTATTTCTGAATCTGTAATTTTATCTCTATAGATATATTTTATTACTCTGTGTAGATATCTCTATCTTTATTTTACTTCCATGTCTATCTTGGTAGGTATATCTGTCTCTGTCTCTCTCATTTTCTCTCTGGTTCTACCTCTATTGTACAGATGTCTTTCTATCTCTCTATACAGATATCTCTATCTCTGGATGCAAAAATGAAATGTGTGCTGTCTTTATATAAACAAAATAGAATCATCCTCAATACTAATTTGTACACTGAGTTTCTTTTCAGTTAATTTGTGAACATTTTTTTCATATCATTAAGTATTTTTCCAGAACACCATTTTAATTGGTTACAAAGAAGTTCAAGATATGAATGCCCCAGGATTTACCTAAATTATTCTTTATTTATTACCTTTACTGAGGTAATGTCCATATTTTTACTATGAAAAGCAGCACCGCAATGAATATTCTCGTAGCAAAAATTTTTGACACATTGAAGCTTAATTCATTTAGTTGATTTTCTAGAAGAATTTCTGGATCAAATAGAATTTAAATTTTTAAGATTTGGGGCTTATATTATAGATTACATTAAAATCTTCTGAAATGTTGTACCAGTTTATACTCCAACCGGAGGAATAAACATCCCTGAATTTTATAAACATTGGCTCAAAAATGTATTTGATTGGCAGCAAATATTGTTTGAATTGCGTTGTTTTGGTATAAGTGAAGCTAAACATTAAAAAACACACATGGAATTTGTATTTCTTCTCTGTGAATTCACTGATTGTGTTCTTTGACTCATATTTCACCTTAAAACTTGTATAATTAATTTAAAAAGTAGAGTTTTTCACATATTAAGTATGCTAATCGACGTCACATATGTTGCAAATGTCATTTTCTTCTTAGGTTGTTAACTGTATTTTCATTTTACATGTGATAATAACAATCTGAATTGTCTTTCTGCACAGTGGTAGTGACAACTAAATTTTAATTATGTACCTACACATAGGGCAGTATCTACCTGCACACAGGTGATAACCACTCCCTCATAAGGAAGTATCTACTTTTATATAGAGCAATCTCTCTAATTTTAGAAGTTTAAATTCTCATTAAATGGTAGAAATATTAACTATATCTTGGTCAATGACCATTAAAAATAAATACTCACAACATGTTGAAATGCAAAGAGCAGAAGACCTGGTTGGAAATCCTAGCTCTGGTAGTTAAGAGCTGTTTGACTTGAGCACATTATTGAACATGCTTGAGACTGTTTCATCACCTCTGAAATAATTAAAACTATACCCATTTACATTAAGGATTGTTGTAAGTGTCAAATGAGATTACTACATAAAAACAACTGGCAAAGTATCTGGTATATAATACAGTGCTTAATAAATAATGTTGTCTGTCCTTCTTTCGTCTGTGTGTTAAGAGTGCTATTCATGGTATTTTTCTAGAGGTTGTTATCTATGAAAGATTTTTCTTTTACACAAAAAACTGGTGTTGGTGGTAGTGGCAGGGTCAGGTGTAGAAATCTCACTTCCATTGTCATTCTATAATTTTAAGTGAAATTATTATTATTATTATTATTTCATGAATTTTATAGATGCTTACAATGCCTTCTGCTGTACCATTTGTTTCCAGGATTTAAAACTTCCCTAATATAATTTCTTACTCCTCAAAATTGTAATACTTTGTGTTTATATAGCACTTTTCAAAGTTGTCAGCAAACAGTGCTTTTAATTAATCTTCACACCACTGAGGTAATAGTAAGAAATAAGTATTATTGTGCCTCTTTCACACATTCTGAAAATACTTAGCAAAAAGGCAACTTCTTCAAGCTTGAGCAGAAATTAAGTGGTTCTCAAGAGATTCTATGGAAATGCATACGTCCAGGAAACTGGAATCAACTTAGTTTTGTAACGTAATCATTTTGAAGATGCGTGTGAGTAGAAACCAGTAAAAAGGCCCGGTCCACATGGTATGTATTGGCTTTGGGTCCAGCACAGGCTTCTAGGTACTGAAAATTATATCAAAGGATGTCTACTAACATGGGTTATATTTGTTTTCTAAACTTAGCAGATGTGCGTCATGATTTTCAATTTGCGTGTTTCCACTGAAGCATTTATGCTTTTCTTTTCTTAGGTATAAATAGTTCTCATAGTCTTTTTATATTTTTCAAACAATTATATAGGCATGACTCCATTACCTGCAATGGAAATTTTTATTGCTAGCATTTTCCAGGATAGCTGAGGAAATTTATTACAAGAAGTGAATCAGGCTGTTTGTAGATAAAATATTTAGCAAACTATCCCCAGCAACCAAATTATTACAAGAAAGCTGTAAATCTATAGAAAAAAAGTATTTTGAGGTTGGTCAAGTCAGTCTCATGTCGTATTATTATACTTTACTATCTTTATAAATCTTGTCTTCTGCTAAAGGGGCTTCTAACGTCAAAATAAGTGTGTTGACGTACTCGAGTCGTGATGTGAAAAAAAAAAAATTCTCTGGGATGGGATTTGGTTTAGTTTGAATGCTGTTCCAGGAAGTTTAGAGATTATTGGGGAAAACTTGTTAAAGTTACACTTCTGATAGAATGGATACTGAAGACAGTGTGTAGAGTTACAAGGAGGCTATAGAATATAATTACAGACAAGAGAAAGGCATTCTGAAAACCACTGATTTTACCCTATGCTAGCATATCTTCTTTCAGGGAAGAATTTGCCATGAGAAGATTAAGAAGCCATGATGGATCCATCAATTTTTGTCAGTTAATGTGACTTCTGATATGTGCTCAGCCCTGCACTATGTGCTGAGGGTTATGCCATCATGGGGGTGGTCAAATACAAACTCAAACAGCTATCTAGGAATGAAATTCTAGTATAGGCACATATCTCAGTGCTCTGCCTCTGTGTGTGGGAGTGGGGGCCTGGCACACGGCCGGAGGACAGAGGGTTAGAGAGAGGCTCTGAGTGTGAAAGGGGCCAGGGGAAGCTTCAGTGTAGAGCTGTTCCTTGAGTTTGTTGACCTTGAAAAAACAAAAGAGCCAGTTATTTTACCAGCAAAATGAGTTTATTTGGGAAGATCAGAGGAATTGCAATTTGGGCCATGCAAACTATGCTGAACCACAAGCAAGTCTGAGAAGACAAATGGGAGGTCAGCCTTCAACAGGTATTAGGAGGAAACTGAGGAGGCTGTGATGGCTCTTCATCAGCTGCAGGTGGTGGGAAGCTTGTTGTTGCTGGGTCAGAAGGGAATCTTTCTTCCTGCTGGGGTCGGTAAGCTGTGGTGAGTGATGTGTGCATGAGAGTTCCCCCTCAGAGCTTCCTGACTTTAAATTTTTTTTCTCCTAGTTTTATGGAGATATAATTGACATACAGCGCTGTACAAGTTTAAGGTATACAGCACAATGATTTGACCTACATACACATGAATGATTACCACAATAAGTACAGTGAACATCCATCATCTTATACAGATACAACAATAAAGAAACAGAAAAAAGATATTTTGATGAGAACTCTTAGGATTTACTGTCTTAACAACTTTCATATATAACATACAGCTGTGTTAATCATATTTATCATGTTCTACGGTACATCCCTAGTACTTATCTTATAACTGGAAGTTTGTAACCTTTGACCACCTTCATCCAATTCCTCCTTCCCTCCACACCCCCTGACTATAGTAACCATGTATCTGACCTCTTTTTCTATGAGTTTGTTTGTTTTCGAAGTGTTAGTTGATCTACAACACTATGTTAGTTTCTGGTACATAATATAGTGATTCCATATTTCTATACATTTCAAAATGATCACTGTGTTAAGTCTAGTTGTCATCTGTCACCGTACAAAGATATATAATTATTGACTATATTTCCCATACTATACATTTCACATATGTGACTCATTTATTTTGTAGCTGAAAGTTTGTACCTGTTAATCTCCATCACCTATTTATCTCCTCTCTCCACCCTCTCCCCTCTGGTAACTACCTGTTTGTTCTCTATATCTATGGCTCTGTTTCTGTTTAGTTATGTTTGTTCATTTGTTTTTAAATGAGGTTTCCTTTATTTATTTTCACAATATATTTCTTCAAGGATAATCGTATCTTAAAAATTGATCTGTTATGTATAATTTAGTATGATTCTAGCCCAGTATAACACTTCTATTTATAGAGGTGTTATATGTGTTCAAAAATGCCTTTTGTTTTTGTTATAAATCTGAAGCTCTAAAGTTGGATTGAACTCTGTGTTCCCTTTATGCATGGCTATTTGGTTTATATCAAGAGACAACTTGAGTAGTTTCTTAGTGCTTTGCTTTTTCTTCTATATTACCACTCTAAGTGGAGCTTATGCATGATGGTGAATACACACATTCCCTTGCTCACATATTCAAGACAAGACAGTTTCTAATACTCAATCTTGGTGCACAATGCCACAGAGAAAGGATTATTTGCACAGTGCATCTGTTTCTGTCTTAGCATGTTATTTAATTACTTTTTCTACATTTTTGATTTTTAAAAATTATCTTCAATGAAATTCTTAAGTTGTTTTGGACGAGTAATTCATTGCCAACAGAATTGATCCTGAGATTGAGCAAGAAAATAGAAAGAACAGAGGCAATATATTTTTAAATTAAAAAAGGAAAAATTTCATGTAAAATTAAACTGATTGGAAGAAAGTCCCTACTGAAGAACCATTACAGCCATTGACCCAGCCTCCTTCTCTTACAGTCACTGCCAAATCTGGCATCTCATTTATTCCTCTTTATTCTCATTGCTGATGAAATGTAGAAAGTCTTCAGAGACAAGAACAGGAAAACACATTGTCCCTGGTAAAAGAGTTGCATCCACGAAAGAAATGCTTTGTATCAAAGAGGGATGCTATAATTTTCCCCTCTCTCTATCTCTAAAATGTTAAAAAATATGTCAGAGAATTATCTTAACTTTTGATTATTTGGTTATCTTATATTGAGAAACTCTAAGAGCTGTAAAATTCAGCTAGCCATTTAGATGCTTAGATTTATTCCAGATTTTGATGTTCAGTAACTGAGTTTTTGTTTTATTTCTGTTAGAATTCTGGCCTTTTGTAGAGACTGCTTATTTTTATGATGCATGATAAGATTTACCTTGCAGTTAGTTATAGTGATCAGTTTATAAGCATCTATACACTCATACAAACATCCCCATTTTAAACACATAAACTACCAAAGGGGTTCAGTATGCATTTATTCATTCACTCATTCATTTAGTCAACAAAGTATTCCTTCATATGTGTTACATGCCAATTACAATAAATATAACGATTCTTAAGATCTTGAGGCCTTAGATTGTTTTTCACAGTTGAACTTTTTTCCTTTTGAAATTGAAATTTTACATATAATCTTTCTATTCACGGATGAAGACAATTGCATTCCCTAAGGTAGGGCACTGGAGAATTTCTGGGGAATCATGGAGAAATTGTAGCTCTAGGGCATCTGGAAATGTGTCCATGGGAAAGATCAAAGCTTTGATTTTTCTTCATGTTTAAGGGTGGAAGAGGCACAGACCATAAATATGGTTTAACATATTCCTATATACTCTTACCCACAACACCACAAACATTTTCTCTAAGTTGCAAACACCAGTTGGTGTTATATATTTTAAGATCTGTGTAAAACATATAATTCTAGTTTTCTCTGCTCTCCTAGTCTAATCTCAACTTCTCATGGTAAAATATGAAGCTTTTGTGTTTAGTACATGTTTATCTCAGTGAAGTAAGAAAATACACTTTAATAAAATTCTCTGTGCTCTTACATTAAACTTGGATATAGATAGAATCTACAGAAATTTATGCTACCATTACTTAGATATTCTCTAGTCATGCCCAAGTTAATTAACTTGTCGTATTCAGAGACCATCTTAAGTGAAGACCGCTGAAACTCTAATATAGCAGGGATGTAAGTTATGTTAAAAGTATCCTCACTATACCTTCATGTCATTCCTTTTGCTTACCAGATTTACTCTCCTGGTTAATATAAAAGCTGACTGACTAGATTGGAATCCCAGCCCTACCTATGTGAATTTGCACAAGTGAATGTCTATGTGCTTCACTCATTTATAAAATGAAGGATTTCCTCGAGGATTACAGGGGTTGACACATGTACAGAACTTAGAACCGTGCTTGTTATGTAGTAGGAGCTTTCAATATGTGTTGACTATTATGATGATGAAGACTGATTGCACTGAAGGAAATTGCTATCACCATTCAACAAGTCATTCTGTATTCTCTACGCTAGTATCACATTTTCTTGAAAGTCATTACAACGATAGAATATAGGTTTATTTGGAAATGTTGAACTGAATGTTCAAAAGCATAA
This sequence comes from Lipotes vexillifer, assembly GCF_000442215.2. Taxonomy (NCBI): domain Eukaryota; kingdom Metazoa; phylum Chordata; class Mammalia; order Artiodactyla; family Lipotidae; genus Lipotes; species Lipotes vexillifer. Next base: position 2,457,429 of record NW_006774067.1, read on the forward strand.
GTTTGAGCAAAGCCAGGAGTTAAACTCCTTTGTATTTACATGTCCTGAAAACGAGTTATAATAAAGTGCCCTCCAACCAGGGTTGGTCTCCCACTACCCACTACTCTGGCTTTCTGAGCCTGTGAAATCACACACCCAACATTCTTGAATCTTTATTCAGACTACTTTTTCCTAGCACTTATTCACAGTTTATGGTTTCTTATTCTTGGCCATTCTGCCTAATGAATATTATAGACAAGCTACCTGAGATGGGCTGAATGTATTTTGTGTTATTAACCATAGCCACCCAAAAATGGAAGTAACAACACAAAGCATGACAAGAATAATACAGCCAGAGAGCTTGATTTCTGAAGTAGAAAGGGGAATGTAATAATAAGGATAATCAGGGGTCTCCTCTTATAAATCAGAGAGTAACTGAACAGGTACTATCTTTTTGCAACATCAGCTTCCTACTGGGATACCTGGATACTATGTATTTCTGCTCTAAAATGTTCTACTCTCCATCCTGCTTTCCTTTCAGAAGTACCAGAGGAAGTGGGGTTTCAACTCATTTGCCCCTTTACTTGTAAATTTGTGTAATACATTTTGGAGGTCTTACTGTATCATTACTTAGATAGTCTAACAAAGGACATTGCCTAAATAAACCTAGACTTCCCTTCTAAAATTCTAATGGTTACCATATGAATAAATATATTATAAGACAGCTGACAGATCCGTGGTTACAAATTAAGGTGTCTCTTGGAATGCTTTACAAGAGAGGAAATTTTTCTCCTTCAAGGTGAAAATGGACTAAGCAATAAAAGAACAAATGAGTACTGCCAAGAAGTTTTGCATCAGAAACCTTACCTTGTTTTCTCATTTAAAGTTACTAGGAGCCATGGAATATCCCATTAGGAAACAAACAAATTTGGTCAGACAGCATGTGATGAGATATTACCAAAATGACCATATGTGGAAAGTAATTATTGTATGAGTCATTTAGATCCGTAAAAATAAGAATTTATTAAGTCTTAGAAAATTGACTGATCTTAATGGGGCTTATCATAGAGATATGGTTGCCTTTTCATTTAAATAATGAGGACAAAAGTGATTTTTTTCTCAGCAAATACTAATGAAACTAGCACTGGCATTAGCAAGGTGTACTATTGATGTAATAAATCTATTATTAAAAGTTGGTGAAGCTAAAATTTTTATGAATTGGCATGGTTTTTTCATTGATTAGATTAAATTTGGAGCTATTTCAAGCCACAAAAAATCTTACTCTTAAGCTTTATTGGAACTCAGTGATGCTTGTGATATATTTGGCTAGGTAGAGAGAAATAGATATATATAGCTGGAAAATAAGATATTAAAATAAACTTGTGAAAGGATGTGGAAAAAGACCCTATACTGTACCTCTTCCTAGGTATACTTCTTAAGTTATTAATGTAAGTAATGGTATATAGTTTATTTTATTTAGAGCATGAATGCAGCCATAATTCCATCAATTTTTTAAAATTATGAAGTCAGGAGTTTCAACATTTAGGTCAAAACTCTAACATTTTGGAAACCAATAATACAATCATAGCTGTCATCTGCCTTCTACTCAACCCCAACAGATTCCAGACGGGCTATGTGTTTTTCTTCTAAAGAGGCTTCCATTAATTCCCTTTCAGTCTTCAGATTAGAAGGTATACATGCTGAGGAACTTTTGCATTTTGTTCTCCTGAGACTTGTATTTAATGTTTGGAAACATTCACCTTTCCTACAGAGAGATTAAGGAGATTATTCAGATCCTGAAGGGGTGTTTTCTTCTGAAGGGATAATGTGAGGAGGAATCATAGCATCTTTTGACCAGAGCAGAGTTTAACCACCAGCATTGGCCTGGTGGGGTGGGAGTTAGGATAAATAGATAAAACAAGAGAACAAAACAAAACAAAACAAAGACATTTGGTTAGTTCACACTTTAATCAGAGTACAGAAGATCTGATTCTATCACTGTCTTGCACAGACCTTCAATATTGTTTTGGGCTTAGAGTTCAAAGTCTGTAGATTAAATTTGGGTTCCTAAATTGTTTCTTTTTTGTCTGAGCTTTCTAGACTCACATTCTTCTGCTCCTCCACATAAAACTGTCGCTCAATAATGCTACATATCTTGCTTTCTAACATTTCTATTCCTTCTCTTTCTTGACCCAGGAACACCTTTCCCTCCCTCAGTGATCTGGACTTTGGTTCAAGTGAACCTTCCCTGTCCTCCTGAGTTAGGCCTCTTTCTGTGCTGCTGTAGGCACACGGTGTTTCTCAAACCCAATACTTATACCTTTACAATAAGTATTACTTTACCCATCTCACTTGTTTAGCACTTCAGTCTCTTTGAGGTAGAGAATATATCGTATACATCTTTGTGGTATCAGTATCTCATATCTAATGTTTGCAAAAATGTAGGTCTATAATTAATGTTTACGAAATGAATAAGAGCTGAGTGAGGCTCAGTTCTTAGACCAGGCGGATACTTTTGAACTTGAAAGTGGTCTCCAAGATCATATCCAAATCCTGAATTACACACAGGACCCAAGAGGTCAGGACTTCAGTGACAGACTGAGACCAAAACCCTAAATGAGGCTGAAACTAAAAGTGTTAATGCAGTTATTGCCTTGAGGCAACCTGATTTGATGTTAAGTTTCCAGAAGGGCAAGGAAAGTAGAATTGGTGAAGCAGTGGCAACTTCATAAAGATCTGGGTATCAGAGAGAGCATTCTAGAGAGAGAAACCAGGCTATGCATGACTCTCCCCTCTTCCCCTCCTCCCTGTCGTTGGCCTCAAATCTGTCTGTGGGACTGCTCTACACTTTCTACACTGGAAGCTGGCCACTGATGAGTTTTCAGAATTTCAACAGTGACTTTATGCAAATGGCAAAAGGAACATCCGTGAGCCAGCTTTGGTTAGCCTCCCTTTCCCAGCTTGCTGATTTCCTACTTAATTTCTCTTATAACTAATAAAGTAACAGATTTTCTTTTTTATTTAAATAGATTCTTATGACAATCATCCTAAAACCAAACCACTATTTTCAACTCTAAATCTATTTTTCTGTTGGCTGTTGTTTTTTATGAGCCACCTTTCCTCTCAAAATGCTTACAATTTCAATAGGCAGACAAAAAATAAAAGTGCTACCATATGTGAAATTGACATAGGGAAAAGTCACTTGTCCAGAATGTTTAGGAAGAACTTCAATACAAAATGGCAACTTTAATTAGGTTAAGTACCTCTAGTTTTATTTGGATTTATTGAGTTAAAAATCATCAGTTGAGAGGCATAGCAACATCTTAAGGATAATAACTACCTAGATCTAGGTAGCCCATAAATTTATACGCTCTCTGGAAGTTTAAATCATTTCCATGGTTTATTTAATAGAGGCATTCGAAAGTCATCTATTTCTGTATTTTTGGAATTTTATATTCTTCCTTCTCTAGAGAGATATCTTAGCTGCATATAGTTTATATGAATAATTCACAGTCTCCTAAATTTAGGTGCAGCACTTCTAATTGTGCATTAAGCAAAGAAACAAACAAAATACTCAAAATAAGATCATTTGTACCTACTTGAAACTAATGTAATATTACAAGTACAGAGGGTTTATTTTTTTTTTTTTTTTGCGGTACGCGGGCCTCTCACTGTTGTGGCCTCTCCCGTCGCAGAGCACAGGCTCCGGACGCGCAGGCTCAGCGGCCATGGCTCACGGGCCTAGTTGTTCCGCGGCACGTGGGATCCTCCCGGACCAGGGCACAAACCCGTGTCCCCTGCATCGGCAGGCGGACTCTCAACCACTGCGCCACCAGGGAAGCCCTAGAGGGAAAATTTTTGTTAAACTTGTTGACAACACTCAATTGAGTGTCATTGTGAAAGAAATATAATTTTGTGAAAATCTTATCTATCTAAGGAAGTGATACAAAATTACAAAGAGGATGGATTTCAGAAATTGGTATAGAAATATTCCTTTGACTTTGAAAGCTTTTTAAAATGTATTTCCTGCTTTCAATCAAAAGGTTTTTTTCAGCAGAATTTAGCCAGCCAAGAACTTATTTTAGAAGTATGTTTTTTAAAACATAACAATATTGTTATTACTGAATGGTAACATTTATTTCAGAGAAGCTAGAGAGTTGTACAGACATTATATGCTTAGACTGAATAATCAAAGATATGGCAGTAGCTCTTTTATGATGATAGAACGTCAAGTCGTAACAGATTACAGCCTGTGCAGAATTATGAAACCAGGAAATGAGCTTTATAATACTTGGTTCAGTTTGCTGCAGGTTAGATCAGACTTGTTTTTCTTCAACATAAGCAGTCATTTTTGTAATGAGGGATGTATTTCTATTCCGTTGAATGGGCACCATTCTGCCCACATCAGTAGAAACTGCCGTATCGAAAGATCCTAAATCCCCTAATAGTCTACAAGTTATATTTATTTGACAGTTTTGACAGATTTGTGTTTTAAAATCATGTCAGATCAAAGCCATTTCAAGATCTTTGGTTCAAAACCCTTTACTGAAATAGCATTAAAGGTCTGATTGAAACTGACAAGCAAAAGAAAATTGCCGGTTAAGGTTGTCATTCCCAGGCATTCAGCAAGTTCCAGAGAAATTTTTGTGTTCTATAAAAGAGTTCCTGAAATGCTAATCATAAAATGACCTTTTGTATATAGGACTTACTTGATTTTTCTATTGGTTTTCCCTTTTAAATATCCTGATGTTTCATATCTTTGGGTTTCCCAGATGTTATCCATTTTGAAAACTTCAGCTATGTGGGGAGATTAAGCATCTGTAACACACACACTTAATAGGACTTCCTGAAGGATCTCAAGAAGGATCTTCATGAAGGGTATATTTCTGAAGTATCATTTTTTTGTAATTATAGAAGAATAAATTTCTTTCCTTTTTACCATTATTTGGTTTTATTTCCATAAATATCAGTTTGAATCATCTATGTTGAATCTATTTACCAGTGATTAACATAATTTTAAACCTTAACCGAATCAAATTAGATATCACATTGTCTTGCCCCAGTGCCCACAAACGTCAAGGTCACTTTAATTCTTCTCCCTTTTGATGACATGATGTCTAGTAACAGCTATGAACAGTTAGGTAACAGGGGCATCAACAGAAAGACAAAGAGAGCAATATGCAACTTCACAACCAGCCCCATGACATATTAATTCTCTATCAGCTATGTTACATATATCAAGTTGACATTATTTTAAGGAATACCCCTACTGAGCTTTCATTTGAAAGAGATTTATATAAACAAAATCTCTGTATCTGGCATTCTGTTAACCAGCACCTTAGCTAACTCTCACTTGGATGGAGGGTTAATTGTTTTCATGATGATAGCCCTGAGGAATTATCAATAGAGTATTCTTAAGTGTCTGCTGAAGGACAAAAGAGGTTTATATGGTGGAGTACACTTTTAGTAGGAAGCATAGTTCATTGTTTTCTAATTCTTTGAGAACATATAATATGCATGAGGCACATAGGGTAACTTCTAATAAGAATAAGTTATGAACCTAACCATTTAAGATAACAAAGAATGTGTTGGGTTTCCTTTTGAAGTGTTTATATTAAAAAAATAAATTTTTAAAAAGTGTACCAATATTTTTAGCATACTTCTTTATTCATAAACCTGGTGTGTCTAAGAAGAAGAGGGGAATGAAACATAATATTTATTAAGTACCTCCTTAGTAAATGTTAAGGACTCTGATTTAGGTTTTGCAGGTTGTGCTGCATGTAATGGCTCCTGTCATGGGGTATAAGTGGGGATCTGAAATCCCCTCTCTCAGTTCCTTAAACCGTGAGACTTTGGTGAAGCACGGAAGCATTTTTAGAAATTAGTCTGCCCAGAGCAAATGTTTATTTAAATTGCTTTCAAGACATCTTATGCTAGCAGAGACCCTGGCATTATGCAGTGCCTTTTACATAGATCAGATCATTCTGAAGCTCAAATAGTAACTATATAAAGAGTTTATTATCTCTCTTCTTCAAGTGGGACACTAATGGCCAGAGTTACACAGATAGCAAATGGTGAAGATATGATTCTACTCCAGTCCTATAAAATTTATTTTCTATTATATCATGAAAATGTGGTTAGGTACAGGAAAACCATGAGAAAGATGAAAATAAAGAACTTAGCAAAATAAATATAAGAATTAATTTGAAAAATACATCTATTGCTAATAAAGTAGACTATTAATTTTAAAGCTTGTATTTTTAATATGTAATTTTCTCCCTCTACATTTATATATCCTATGAGTATATTTTAGCACCTTAGTCTGAAAAATAAGTTTTTCAGAATACTTGTACTCTCCATTTATTTCCCACAAATGCTGTTTTAATCAGTATTTATAATTTATAAAGTCATTTTCTTTTAAACTAAATTAATACACAGACATCTTATAAAGGGTACATATAAATTAAATGTATTATAAATGCATTTACACATTTGTATATTATCATTTTATAATTCTGTATTTAAGAATATGTAAAGGATTTTTTAAAGTCCTATTTGTGAATATCACCTTGAGGACTGAGATAAAATGGCAATGTAGGTATCAGACTGTGTGGGAATTTTTCTCTGAAAATATTTAATTCTCCTCGAAAGAATTTGCCTTTGCAATTTTTAATATTATGCAAGGTAAAGAGTGACTATTCTTTGTCTAAAAATGTATCATAAAATATTTCTTATACTAGCGAGAAGAATAATCTTATTTATTAATATTCTTTTATTGATTAAGTGCATTTTCTTAAGTTAGCTCATAGAGCTTAGCTAATGATTGTTAACAGCCACATTTCTATACATGAATAAAGGAGACAGAGAGAGAAGTCTCCCACTCGTGAAATTTGTTGCAGAGGAGTCACTTAGATCCTGTTTATTGTTTTTTCTTGATGTATAGTGGGGGCTACTGAAGTTGACTTTACAGCCTCAAAAATTGATCCTCTGAGGCCCACCTGTACTCCTCTGGGTCTCCCTGAAATAGGAAAGATGCAGACAGTTTAGCTGAGGCATAGAGAAGATAACTCCTTATGGTCTTGAAGCTTCATTTATCCCCTAGGTCTGCAAGAAGCTTCTACCCAGAGGCTGAAGGTGGAAAGGAATGCTTTCCTTTTCTTGTCATACCCAATAAAGGGACTTCCTTTCTTCTTTTTCAGTATTTGGTAATAAAGAATGGTTAATTAAGCCCAGTTATGATCAGATCGGAAGAACTGAAATAAGATCTTTGTAAACCACTGAAATTTGTCCACAGTAGTCATTGTGCAGCAGCCATATTGTATAGTGAAATTTTGGCCCACTGGAATCATTCAACAGAAACAGTACACTAAGCCCGAGATGAAAATTGTTTTGATTTTTAGATTACATAAAAGCGAAGCTATGTTTTAGTTCTTTTGACATGTTTCAATGGTCCTTTATTTTAATTCTTGAAGATATTTTCACAGAGAAGTGTGCTTACTCCTGTATACTCAAGCTCTTCCTTTCCACTGATTTCTTTCTTTCTGCCTATTTTGAGTATTCATACTCAAAATATCTTCTAAAAGAAGAGCAAAAACCAAGCAAAGACAAACAGACCTTCCTTTAACTCTTCCTCCCCTTCAGCGTTTTGCTTTCCTGTTATGGTGAGTTTTGTGGAGAAGACTTAGCCCTTCTTTCTTCTATGCCAGTCCTTCCTAAACCTAGTTTGCTTCTGGGCCCAATACTCCCTTGAAAAGATTCCCATTCTGGTCACTGATTACCTCCCATTGCGGAAGTCCAAAGACCCATCTTAAGTTTTCTTTTATTTCTCCCTGATATTTGTAGCTGTTAATAACACTCTACTCCTCAAATTTTGTTCCTCCTTTGGGTTTTTGAAAATTAAACTTATCAGTACAAATACAGTCATTCTGTCAGTAGACAATTCCCATAGGAGTAAAGCACACTTAATTTGTCTGGATAGCTTCACCTCTTATAATTTCTAACTTCTGCTTTCTACAAATTAACCTCATTAAATAATTCCTAACAAAATATATCTGTACATTTTGTTTGTTTCACCTCAGAAATATATCTTGAACCTATTTCCTTACTCCATCCTGAAGGCTGCTGCCACGGCTTTAACCCATGCCCTTGTCTTCTCTTGCTTAGTTGATTAGAATATACTCTATTTAGTTTTTTTCCTCCAAATTCCTTCCTTCTTATTAATTAAAATTTATTAAAAAATAAAGATTGATTATGTCACTACCGTGCTTAAAACTTTCCTTGGACACCTGTGGTGAACAGAAAAACACACAATGTTTATTATGGCATCTAAGACCATTCCCTATTTAGATCCAACTCATCACCCATCATTTAGTTCACAAGTAACATGCCCCCACTTTCCATACCATGGTTTACCCCTCCAAGTATGCATAATTGACTAAACTCTACCTCAGACTTAGTAGAGTCTTTTAAAACTCTGTACCTCTTCCACTTTTTTTCCTTCCCTGGGAAGTCATTTTCCAGCTTCTTTGCTTAAGAGGTAAACACTACGATCATCCCATTAGACCCAGTTTACTTTAGTTTAACAGAAGTTTTGTAGGGGCTCTCTAAGTGCATAAGACTGAGAATATAAAGAAAAAATGATTTTCTCTGCTCCGAAAGAGTTCACAGTCTGTAAGGAGAATGTGAGAGATATTGACTAATTGACAGAATATCACGGAAACCCAGGAAGGGAGTAGCTAATCAATGACACAGGGAGTTACAGTGATAGTAGCTACTACTTTTGAATATATTCTCCATAGTGATGATTTTTCAGATCCTTATATATTTAGAGCAGGTAGCTAAAGATTAGAATCTATTTTCAGTGCTGCCATAGGATTTGGGGTATGATTCTTCTTCTAACACAACTAGCCATTCAGAAGAGAGTCAGGGAAAGCTTTTTAAAGGAATAGGTGGAGTCTAATATTTTCTCCACAGCGAAGCCTTTCCATATTCCCCCAGGAAGAATTCACCTTTTCTGTCTCTCCATTCCCATAGAACTCCATTTAGATCTGTCATCTTATATCACGTTATATCTGATCATGTTATATCTGATCTATCATGGGTCTTACCTATTGTAGGTGTTCAACAAGTGTTGGCTAAATGCACACATAATGAATTTCTCAAATAGGACATAATATACTACATTGTTTTATAATTTATCTGTTTACTTATGTGTAAAATTTTAAAAATAGCTGTATGTAAATACCTTGGTGAGTTAGAGACTTCGCCATAAACTATCTAGGTGACTCTGGACATGAGACCTAACTTCTTAGGCTTTTTTCATCCATAAATTGAAGAGGTTAGACAAAAAGCTTTTAAAGTTTTTTTAAAGTCTAAAATTTCCTTTTCTATCAATTTGTAACAGATAAAAACTAATTGGAATATATTTCCTTGATATATTTAAGGTAACAATATCACTTTTAAACCACATCTTGTTAAATTTGGAAATCTTTATTTTCAATTAACTAGCAAGAACAAGAATACATAGGTCAATTCCAGGTCCCAAATATGTTAGATTTATTGAAATTAATATTTTAAGCTTATTTATTAAATGGTGAATGATTACTTAAGGAGAAAGAACACATGGCTTAAAATCAGGTCCGTGTAATATAACTACATCATTCAAGTAGCAACAGAGTGCTGTTTATTTCAGTAACATTAATTGAAGTTAAGTGAGTTATTTGATTTGGTTATTATCCAAATCTTTCATTTTTATATGCAAATGAATTATTTCAACTGAGTAGCATTATAGTCCAAAGGCTTAAATTATCTAGGAAATTTTAATTTAGACAAAGGTTGTGAATTCGTATAAGCTAACTTATAAGTGGTCTTGCTCTGTTGAAAAAAAAAATTTTCTATTTCTTCCAATGGTGTGAGGAGCCCATTATAGTTTAAGTTTTGTCTTGTAGGAAAATATTAATCTTTACTGTATTAGATATCATATGGAAACAAAATTTGTAACATAATAACCTAAGGCAAATTAGACATTTTATTGTGACACATTAGACATTGGCTAACTATAAAAAATAGTGCCAAATAAATGGTAAAGAAATCAAAAAATGATAAAGATGGCTGAAAAGAAAATATTACTATAAAGTTAGGTCTTCTTGAATTATTCTTATATTTCTATAAAAGAAGAATAATGTCTTATTTTTAATAGATATTTGATATTGTGTTTTAAGATAAGATTTTGATAATATATTTCACATTTTTAAAAAATCGGTGCAAATGGGATCTATAGCAAATTGAAAACATGAATATGATTTTACTTAAGAAAGTCACAAGAAGCCTGATCAAATGCTGTTTTTGAGCAGTTATAAAAATGAAATTTAGAGAAAATGAATAACTGGCAATATCATACATATTTATAATATTATAAATATAAAATTTATAAAAACTATAAGTAATTAAATTTAAGTAAAATCACATGGTTATCAATTTCTAAAAAGTTAGAATTAGGTCAAACTGGGGCTTCACCTGAGGCACACTAACACACTGAATGACTACATTTGCACTGCTGTTGGGGTCCTTTGAAGAAACGGAGCCAAAAAATATTGATTGTTACTGTTTGCCTCCCTACTAGGGATTCTTTGAATCCCAGTGATTCAGTCTTGCATTACCACTGAAATCCATTTTTCAAGTACTGATAATTATATTTAATTTTGTATTTTATAATGTAAATGCTAGCTAATAAGAAAATCAAATTAGTGAATAAAGATTATTAGATGTTCAAATGGTGAAGAAATTCACTGATATTAGTTTCTCTTTTCCACCTATCTAGTTGCCTATGTTATTTGGGGAAATATACACACAATTTCATAAGTTTTATATAACTTTTGTATGATATTTGTTGGTCCTATGCTACACACACATGTATATATAATGGAGTGTATACACTCACAATCTAAATAATGCATACCAAAAAGTTTTGCCTGGTGTAAAAGTTGTAAATGGCATACTTCAGTGGTGGGTTAAGTCTGCAAAATTCAAGCATGCAACTTCAAACTTTAAAACGAGAGAACATTTTCTGATCGGTTAAATTCAAAGTTAATAGGCTATACACCCTGTCATAAGAAATAACCTTGGAAATGACATTTTTGAGCATAATTTCTATTGTCATTTCTAAGTCCACTTTTCAAAACATCTATCTTATTGAAAAACAATTACCACTGCTGACAACAGCGAGCAAAAATTCAGTGGAAAGAAATTGTAATCTAATAACCACAGTAACAAAAAATTAGGCATCATTTCTGTATCTTCTCTATAATGCATATAATTTAGAGAAATATTTATTGTTTTCCTAATACAATTATGTGAAACACTTAATATATACTTCTTGATCAGAAGAATTTAGTGTACTCAAGTTTTTTTCCAGGAAATGAAAAGTTATAATTATTTCAAGAAAAATTGGGACACCTTATTAAAATAGTCACAGCCATAACATGGAGCTGCATCGTGAAAGATAAAGGTGTTATGGGGAGGTGATATTGCTTATCCAATGTGGCTTCTTTGGCTTTACAATCTTTTAGAATCCAAAAAGAGACATTGCATATAGCACCTTAGAGTAGTAACGTAATGGAATAAAGGAACAAAGGAGCTAATGAAATTATTCCAAAATGGAATTTAAGAGAGATTAAGTGACATACATATCAATTTTTGCTTCTCGGTATTTATCTATCTTGGAACCAGTCTAGTTTTCATAATTTAATAAAAGCTTCAAACGTGATGGGAAGATTTTTTATTATATCCCCATGTTAGGAACTTATAATTAGGAAATCACTTTTATAACACCAAGAAAGTGAAAATTATGTAATTTTAGTTGTAGTGTTTCAAAGTTCATCCAAATTATTATGAATCGTTTGTTGGGAAAATAATAATTGATTGTGAAAATTAATACATTGGCGAGCTAAGGAAGTGTAGACATACTTGATTAGTCTTACCTCTGCATCTAATTTTTCTCATCCAGCTTCTCACATGCCTGAACATGTTTATCATAAATTGTGAAAGGATTTGTCCTGTCTCTGGTCCATATGCATGTTCTGCCAAAATGTATAAAAAGAAACTTAAGGATCTCAAACATTTTCTTGAATTTACCACCAGTGACTCAATGATTGTTTATTGAATGAAATATTTGAGGTGATTTAGTTCATGACATGACAAGTTACGGCTTATTCAGCTCTGCTCCCCTTTCCACCCTCAACCTGTTGCTAACACACTCCTATCAAGTTCCTCCTTCTTTCATTCTGGGTTTTGAAAATCATTTTTGTGTGCAGAATAATCGCTCTTCCAGGATCAGAGAAGGCAAGTGGGTGCTCTGAGAAGGATAATAATTTGGCACCAGTTCAAGCCAAATTTCTAATATATAAATTGAACATTGAATAACTTCTAATTTCCAACTTCTCATAATACTCACTTAATATGGAGTTTTCTCCATCTCATTGCACTGCCTGCAATTTTTTCTTGCTTCGAGACCAACACCCCACTATTCCTCAGTTACCCCCCACTCCTGAATCTGACTCTGCGTCCTTGCTTTCAGATCTCCTTCCCCATTGTATGTTTCCACCTTCTTAACATCTATTCTAACTCCTTCCTGTGCCTACAGCAACCTGGACCATGATGTTCTTCTCTTCTTTCACATGGTACCAAGAAACCCACAGTCCATTTTGAGTATGAATTAACTAATTCAGTATTATGGACTGAACTGTGTCTCTTGCTCACCCTGCAAATTCATATGCTGAAGTCCTAACTGTCAATGTGACTGTATTTGGAGACACAGCCTTTAAGGGAGTAATTAAGGTTAAATGAAGCCATAAGGGTGGGGCCCTAGTCCAGTAAGACTGATACCTTATTATAAGAAGAGGAAGAGATACCAGGAATGAGCACACATAAAAGAAAGACCACGTAAGGACACAGGGAGAAGGTAGCTATCTACAAGCCAGGAAGAGTGGTCTTACCAGAAACAACCTGCCTCAATCTTGGACTTCTAGCCTCCAGAACTGCAAGGAAATAAATTTCTGTTCTTTTATTTAAGTCAGTGGTCCCCAACCTTTTTGGCACCAGGGACCGGTTTCGTGGAAGACAATTTTTCCAGGGACTGGGTCGGGGATCGGGGGGTGGGACGCTTCAGGCGGTAATGAGAACGGTGTAGGGGATGGTTCAGGTAGTAATGTGAGCGATGGGGAGCGGCAGAAGAAGCTTTGCTTGCTGGCCTGCCGCTCACCTCCTGCTGTGTGGCCCGGTTCTCAACAGGCTGAGGAGTGGTACCGGTCTGCAGCCCGGGGATTGGGGCCCCCTGGTTTAAGTTACCTAGCCTGTGGTATTCTGTTACGGCAGCTAGACCAGACTAATAAACCCAGATTATAGTTCATTTTCCTGTCATTCTTCCACCTCCTTGCCTAAGTGAAACCTAACTTTTCCTGAGATTGCTTTTAATTAGCAGTGCCTGCTTTTGCCATGCCTTGAAAAGTACTTTTCACTTTCCTCCCTGCTGCCAAGTTCATACCATGTTTTGAAGCTTTCCTCATTTGAAGTAAGGTTGGCCCCTGTAGTTTATGCATTTAGGCCATCCCTTTACATTGAAATTACCCACAGAATTTTTGAACCTCTTCCAATCCCTCTTGTCAACATGAGATTTTTTCACCTAGATTTCTTTTAGTAAATGCTATTCTCTGAATCAATATCTGCAGAAACTCACAGTTCTTGAATTAGTCATTTTCAGAACCCTTTAATTCCACTCTCCATATGTTATTTGATGGTCTTGGAGCTGTTTTATGTAAAGGCCCTGCACTCTGGGCAAAGGAAGGCTGTGGTATTCCCCTAATTCTTGATATTTCTCCCTTCAAAAGGCAGTGTTTGATTTCTCCCTTTTGAATGTGGGCTGGATTTAGGGATTTGTTTCTGACAAATAGAATGTGGAGAAAGTGATGGTACATAAAGTAACTTCTGAGACTAGGTCATAAAAGACATCACCTTTCCTTCCTTGTTCTTTCTGTCTCTTGGATTCCTCACTCTGGTGTGGGCAGCTGACATGTTGTGATGTTATGAAGGCACTCAAGGAGCCCTATGGAAAGGCCCACATGGTAAGAAACTGGGGCCTTCTCTCAATAGACAGTGGGAACTTAGGTCTCCTACCAACAGACTGTGAGTGTGCTACCTTAAAAATAGATCTGCCAGCCCCAGTTAAACCTTAGGTGACCACAGCTGCTGGCTGAAATCTTGACTACAACCTCATGAGAGGCTCTGAGCTGGAACCCACCCAAGACCCACCCTGACTGATGAAATTGGGATAATAAATATCTGTTGTTTTAAGTTGCTGAGTTTTGGGGTAATATTCACATAGCAGTAGATAATTACAACTTTCATATCTGGAAGCATGGGAGCAAGGAGATTAATTAGAAGACTGTAGTGATTTCTCAAAGAGATGATTGTCACTTGGATTCCAGTGAGTTAGTGAATTAGACTCTGAAGTGGGGAGGAAAGGGAGGCGCCAAGATGACCTCAGTTTTGACATGTGTTCCATCTACTGAGATAAAGAAGATGAAGGGAAGAACAGATTTGAGTGGAAAGAAATTTTAAAATTTGGTGAACCAACTTGACACCATGTCCAGTGACAATGACAAGAAAGCAACTGAGCAAGAATGCAGTCTAGAGCTCAGCGAGGTCAGGGCTGGGGCTATAAATTTGGAATCAGAAGCAAATGGATGTAGGTTTTAATCACTGGACCATATCAGGTCGCCTAAATATAGAAAGGGATCTGGAGCCAAGTTGTATGTTGTTCCAGCATTTGGAGATCAAGTGGAAGAGAGGAAGCAAAGAACACTGAGAGTATTGTCCAGAGAAGTAGGGTGAAAATCAGAAGAACGTGGAAAATCATTTAGTGAGAGTGTCTCAGAGGGAGAGGACCTTTAGTGTTTACTGCCTCTGAGAGGGAGAACATAAAAATATCCATCGGAATTGGCCACTGACTTGCAACTAATGACCTCTACAAGAGCCGGCTGCTCTAATTGGAGAAATATGAATGGAAGACAGACTGAAGTGAGTGGATGGCTGACTTTTAAACATTTTGTCTCTTTCTTATTGAATGAACAATTTCTACCTTTATTTGAGGCATTTGTTTCTTTTTATCTTTCCCCCCAAATAGATTACATGCTCTTTGTACATAAGAACTTGTTGTGGTTTCTCCAGAATCTCAGGGCAGAGAGCCTTCAACTTAATAGTTGAACAAGAAATATTTATTGAATTGAATTAGACTCTTGCACAACCAACAAAATTATAGAACAGACAAGAAAGAAAACTGTAGGTCATTAAAAACATCCCATGAAGGATTACTATAAGCATTTGAGAAGGACTTTTTGGTACGGGGGTTCCTTCTCCAGTCCTAGTTCTTTCAAAAGCTTACCTTGTCTTAAAGAAATATTCACATTTGCAAAATCAAAATGAACAAAGCCTGTTGGATATGCAAAAACTGTTAAATGGCATTAGGTGGCTGATTTGCTTAGTATTCCTGAAATGTGTCCCTGATGCAAACAAAACAAAACAAAAATGACAAAGCAGAACAAAATAAAACAAAACCTAGATAAAATTTGGGCTGTTGCCAAATGGTTGAAGGTCTAAAAAGAAGAAATAAGGTAAGAAAAAATGGGATGTTAACGAAAACCTAAAGCACAGTCACAGTTCTCTTTTCCTGATTGACTAAAACTTCTAGCACATATTTTAAAAGAAATGTTTTACCTTTAAGAATGAAAGCAATTCAAGTTGTGAGTGTCATTTTAGAGCTTACAGCATTTTTAAGATTCTACAGTGAGGAAAAGAGATACTTTGGGTTTCTTTCTAAGTCAGCATCGTGCAAGCTCAAGAGAATATTAACTGTAGGATTTTCTAGCTCTATTAAATATTCAGAAGCTTCCCTTCTGTTGTCTCTGTATCAAGGGCAAGTCCTGTAAACCTTGCTTTGGAAGCTCTGAAATGAGCTAAATAATCTGTGAAAACCACCATTTCTTTCTCTAGCTAGAAGATATATTTTTAAAAAGTATGTAAAGGAGGGCTTCCCTGGTGGCGCAGTGGTTGAGAGTCTGCCTGCCTATGCAGGGGACGCGGGTTTGTAACCCGGTCCGGGAAGATCCCACATGCCGCGGAGCGGCTGGGCCCGTGAGCCATGGCCGCTGAGCCTGCGCGTCCGGAGCCTGTGCTCCGCAACGGGAGAGGCCACACCGGTGAAAGGCCCGCGTACCGCAAAAAAAAAAGTATGTAAAGGAGGAGAACCCAGCTCATACATGTCCATTCATGCAAGTTTCAGACTTTTTTAGATACTTTAGGAACAAAATGTATAGTTGACTTTGTCCAAGTAATGAACACACAATTGCTTTCTATCCTGACACCTGTTTGCTTAGTTATTTTTGCTTATGTAGAATCAGCATTTGGTTATTATATCAGTTATTTTATAAGGACCTTGAAAAAGTACTATATATAAAGATAAATCAGGAATAAAGCCTGGGAATTTCATTTTCCTGGCTTTGCTGCTTTTGCACTATTGTTGAAAAAAGTTTAGCATGTGTGCGTGCATGAGTGTTTGCATGCATATATGTGTATAAAATGCTATTTATTGGAATACTGTAATATTTATTTTCTAAATATTTGTGTTCAGTAGGGTTTAAGATTCTTGTGTTGAAAAAAAGGTGAATTCAGAGAAGCAATATATGTTACAAAACAGAGAGCTTTGACCTTAGTCTCTGCACCTCGGTTCACTTTTCTTTAAAATGGGATAGTGGAATCTACTGTGCAATATGTTTGCAGGATTAGAAGAGATGCAAATTATTTTTTTAGGACAGATGCCCTCACTGAATTTTACCTGTTAATATTATTATTGCTCTTGGTTTTAGATTGTTATTTTTATAATTTTTTGGTTGCTATTTTTAAATGACAAAGGCAGTGTTGCTCTTGGCATCTTAAAACTATCCCTAGTTTTTTAAAGTATCACTTATTAATCATATAAACTGTCATTGGTGGCATAGCCTGGAATTTCTTAGTTTCCTGATGTCTCTGAGGACAACGGACACTGAATTAGATTTGGGAGGTAGAATTAGTTAAAAACAGTATAAAACAATTGTGTAGTTTCCATATTTTGCTGATTGGTTATGGATAGAAAATGTCTATGATTTAGACAGTTTTATAGTACTTGGGAATATTTGCTATTAGCTTTCATTACTAAGCTCTTCACAATTTCAAAATTATGGTCTGGTGCTGTATTAGCTGAATAACTTTTTGTATTTTCTAGAATTGGCCCATTTTGTTTATTCTTATAGCAAGTAGAGCCAAAAAATTAAAAAATTGGTAATGATCTCTATGAATAAAACTGGCTTACCCTTGTGAATGCAGTAATGTGTGTGTGTGTGTGTGTGTGTGTGTGTGTGTGTGTTTGTGACTCGTACTTTTCAGCACCCACTAGTTTGTTAATCCCTTGCAACCTGGATTCTCTCCAATTTCTTCACTAAAAGTGCTTAATCAAGGGAAACTAAGGATGGCCTAATTATCTCATTCAAAAGTCCTTTCTCCATTTTTATCTTCTTTGAACTCTGCAGAAATTGGCATTGTTAACTCCTCTTCCTTGAAGCATTATCTTTCTTTTCTTATCTCTGACATTGTCCTGCTCTTGTCACTCAAACCGACAATCTGTTCCCTTATTAGTTCCCTTATTAGTCCCTTATTAGTCTTAGTTTATACTTTTCTTCCTACTCTATTATGTTTGTTGTTTTCATAAGCCTTCTTAAGCATCCATTTGGGGGAAGTGGTTGGGTGTAAATAAGTGAACCAAAGTTGTGTTAAACTTTATGTTTGGCGTGGCTGTAGTCTTT
The DNA here is from genome assembly GCF_000442215.2 of Lipotes vexillifer. Lineage (NCBI taxonomy): Eukaryota > Metazoa > Chordata > Mammalia > Artiodactyla > Lipotidae > Lipotes > Lipotes vexillifer. Next base: position 2,475,296 of record NW_006774067.1, read on the forward strand.
GCTATTGTCAATATTTATTAAGCACTACTCAGTACCATTGACATACAATAGGAATAAAAATTCCTGC
>NW_006774067.1:2475372-2548724 GCF_000442215.2 Lipotes vexillifer
CACAAGCTTGTGTTCAATCAAAGGAGAAAAAATGAAATATTACAGAAATGAGGGAAGTGCTATAGTAGAGATATGAAGAGGAACCTAACAAGAAAGTGCTTAATTTTGCCTTAGATTTTAGGGATTTCTTTCAAAGACTAAGTGATCTCTGAGTTGAGTCTTGAATGTTAAGTAGTTCTTTGCCAGTCCCACAAAGCAAAGAGGTGTATTTCAGACAGAAGAACTGCATGTACAAAGGCATCATACATCATAGAAGATGGTGAGGTTCACAGCAGAAAGGTGTGTAAGGTCCACACAAAGAAATTCCTTGAATGACATATTAAGGACGTTGTGTGCTATCCTGTATTTGGGAGCCATTAAACTATTTGAAGCAGATGAGTGACATAATCACATTTGTTCCCTTAAAGGAGTGCTTATTCCTAGTAATCCAAGACAAGCTAATTAAAGGAAAATTAAAAGATAAGCCACTGACATTGGGAATGGAGAGAAGGGAGAAGAATACTAACTAGAGGTATTTCAAGTCTGAGAATCTACACAATTCAGTGATTCAACAGCCAAAGGTGTTGGGAAAATAAATAAGGAATCTAGGTACCAAGCTGGTTAATGGGTAAATGATGGCCAAAGTAACAGAAAATAGGGCTTCCCTGGTGGCACAGTGGTTGAGAGTCCGCCTGCCGATGCAGGGGACGCGGGTTCGTGCCCCAGTCCGGGAAGATCCCACATATGCCCTGGAGTGGCTGGGCCCGTGAGCCATGGCCGCTGAGCCTGCACATCCGGAGCCTGTGCTCTGCAACGCGAGAGGCCACAACAGTGAGAGGCCCGCGTACCGCAAAAATAATAATAATAATAACAGAAAATATAATGGAACAGGAAGATCAGATTTGAGCAGTCCATCCACTTGAGTAAAGAAGATCCGCTCACCAGTGTGGGTGGGCATCATCCACTCTGCTGAGGGCCACAAAAACAGAAGGGTGAATTAGTTCTCTCTGCTTGAGCAGGGGCGTTTATCTTCTCCTGCCCCCGAACATTGGCACTCCTGGTCCTTGGACCATCAGACTCAGACTGGGACTTACATCATTGGCTGCCCTTGTTCTGAGGCCATCAAGCTTGGACTGGGACTACACCACTGGCTTTTCTAAGCCTTCAGGGGGCAGACAGCAGATCCTGGGACTTCTCAACCTCTGTAATCTTGTGAGCCAATCCGTCATAATAAATCTCTTTTTATATACTATAAGTATCGTATTGATTCTGTTTCTCTGGAGAACCTGGACTAATAGAGCCATTGTTTTGATTACCTCCATGTTATTTGTTAATTTACTGAGACTGAAGAACTGTATGGATTTGGAGAATTATGATTATAAATCACAAAGAAAAGGTATAACCTGAAGATTGACATTTCATGCATTGATGGCAGTTGGAATTGTGGAAGTAGATGAGATTACCAGATTTCCAGAGATTTCAATATTTAAACTGTGGACGCAGATATTTCTGATTATTCCAGATTTCTGTAAATACTGAGAATTCCTTAGGTTAGAGTTCAGTTCATTCATGACAGCTTTAAAAGTGTTAATATGATAAATGCATGTTTTTTTATCTAGTAAAGCAGCTAATTGTATTGAAAATCACATTGGAGACCTTGTGATCGTCTATAGAGTCACTGTTTGGTCCTATTAGCTATATATAGAAGGGCCAGGAGATACCTATTTTCCTGGATGAGGATATAACTCAGTGATGTGAGCAAATGTATTTTTAATAAAAAATAAATTTTTGAAAAGAATAGAATCTCTGAAAGAGAAAAAATAAAGTGAGAAGAGTGGCATTGTTTTACATTTTTGCAAATCTCTTTCATGTCTGACTTAATAGAAGATGGCTGGATTCTCATATCTCCTTGTGCATTCAGTCTGTTGTAATACTACATGTCATGTAGCTTCTGGAAAACTTCCCTGTAAACTGGTGTGACAATGAGAAAGGCAAAAATCATTTTAATATCATTACAAAGCTAATTTTGATTTTGTAGACCCAAACAAGGTTCTGAGGACCGCTAGAAGTCCCCAGGCCACACTTTGATAGCTGTTGATATAGTTAAATCGCTAAGGCAAGCAGCATTAAGGTCGACCCTACTGGGTTTCCAATTACACAGCCAATCAATCCCCTCCTGATTTTAAATATGGTTTTCTGCGTCTCGTAAGGAAATTACAAGTTACACACAGACTTTTGTTTTGTGGAATATAGAAAATTTGCCTCTGCCCTCTGGGAAGAATTTGAACTATTTGCAAGATGCCCAAGATCTTCAGATAGGAGGAATTGAAACTCTAGTGTCCTCTATCCACATAAGGATACCTGTGGAGGTAGACTAGAGTGGACTGGAAGGTCCTGACACAGGCTTTGTAGCAAGGAAGAGCAGATGTCCACTAAAAAAAATCATCTTGAGGAGGAGGGAATACTAAAGCCCTAACAAATATGTTAATCTGTTTGGGGAAGGGCCAGATCCATTGGAGCTATGCCTGGGCTTAGAAGACTCTCAGGACCCAGTTACCTTGGCACAGGTCCTGTTTATAGAAAGGATTACTGAGCAAGCAGATATGGCAAAAAGAGAACAATATATTTGAGACCGAAGCTTGGGACACTCTGTGGTGTACAGCAGAGGTGACACTGCAGGGTAGACAGCCGTTCATGTCACTGGGTAGAGTATGTTTTAACTACAGCACCATAGTGTTGAAAGAAACAGATTTATGAGTCAGTGAATCTTTGGCAGGTATTTGAAAGCTAGTCACCTCCCTTCACCTTCAACTAATCCTCCCTTAATCTCTCTCACTTTCAACTGAGTAAAATCAAGGATCCTTAAAGAATTCATTTTGGAAAGTAATTGTTAGTCTAAAGAAAGATATACTGGGGTACATAGGGCTTAAAATGTGCCCCCCTATGTAAAATCCTAGATCATGGTGGTGTACATCATATCATTTCAAGACAAACTGGATCATTTAAAAAATAAATTTAAGACAAATTAATATATGCTAAAGATGGAAAATTCGGTTTGGGGAGAGTTTTCAATAATTGGAATTTAGGGTATACAATTCATGTATATGTTGTGAAATGACTGTATATAATCTGTTATTCTTATGACTCAAAAGGTATAGAATTTTTCTTCAGTCTAATGAAACAGTTATAAAAATTATTTTCATGAAGTATGTTAATTGTACACTTTACATTTCATTGTGAGCCTTAGAGAGGTAAAATGATATTGTATATTCATATTTGATGACTTTTAATTCTAGTTCCCTAACTTTGAGTATAACAATCCATTATGATAAAACTAATATTATGTACAGGCCTCTCTTGCCTGTATCCTGGAAAATTATACTTGGGTGTGAGTGGATAGGCCTTGACTGTAAACAAACAACTAAAATTTCAATGAAATCAGTCTGTGGCATAGAAAAAAAAATGTAGAGAGAATGGTATATATATTGGATAAAGGTACCAAAAAACATGATTGAAGATATTTATTAGGGGCCACATAAGTCTCAGTAGCCAAAAGAAATATTGGGGTATACTTTCTTGATTTACAGAATCTAAATCTTATATTGTTCTATGTCTTTTGGGTTTTTTGTCTGTTTCTATGCCTATCTATATATTTGTGTCTATATTTAATCTATACCTACTGTGTATAATACACATATATCCATACATATAAAACATTTTATATGTAGATATAGACATAAAACATATAACTTGTTATAAACACACACATGATTATATACAGTTACCTGTAGCTTAATCTTCTTCACTGATTTCTGAGTTTAGTAACCATGTATGTGATCAGCTTTCTTCAATCTAATTCAGTACAATAAATGCAGTTAAGTTTGTGGAACTGCTTTTAAATGGTGAAACCTGGATGAAGAGAAATTGATTTTACCAGCTTCAGAAGAAGTCAAAGTAATTGTCAACTCTGCATGGAACCAGCAGACAATGGTCTCTTGTTTCCCCTGTTTGGCTGGCCTTTGAGGATAGACTTACTAATGAAAGAGACTTTTTCTCTCTCTAGAGACCACATTTCTGTAAACACCACCACACTTGTTAATTACGGCAAAAGTAGTACAAGGGACTTGAATGCGTACATAATTAAGAGCATCTGCTGAGTTTCAGGTGCTGTAGAAAAGAAGAAAATTTGCAAATGTATAATTTCTATGGACAAATAAAATCAGCTTAATGGTCATTGAGAATGAAGATCCAGGTTTAATCCTCTCTTGGTCATTACTTTCTTTGAATTTTGTTTTAAAATTAAACTTAAAATACATGATAAAAATTTTGTGAAAAATGTCAACTTTGCAGGCATTTATAAAATCAGTTATGATTCTCCATTAGCAAACACACTCACCTGAGGCCACTCTTATATCCAGACATCACCACTGCTGAGAATATAGTGTTTCTATTTATTTGCATACACTAGTTGTACATAAAGAAATGGGATTGGGCTCTGTGTATTGTTGTGCCACAGCCATTTAGAATAGAATCGGATATTTAGTATTTACTATGAGCCACTTGTTGTTGTTTAATGTGTTTCATTAGTGATCATTCTGTGTCAGTATGTATTGAACTACATCATTCTTTGTGATGTGATTTTATGACAATACCATGACTATGAATATTCACATTTTTCTGGGTCTTTTCGGGTACAAATAATGCTTAAATTAATGCCCTGCATATATCCTTGTACTTTTATATACATATTTTACCAGAGTAAATTTCTAAAAGTGGAGGTTTTGGATCAGGAGGCACTATGAGCTCTGATACTTGATCAGAGCTTGCTCTTCTCGTGTATTGATTTCATTTAAACTCTCGAAATACAAACTAAAAATAGGTGTACCTCATGTGGGATTGTAAAAGCAAATTCCTTAGCATATATTTAAGTAACTTGTCTTAAAAAATCTTCTCATAATGTTTATTTCCAAGTATTAAATTATCTCATTGACTTTCATTAAAAAATAGAGGTGAATTTAATTTTTCTTCAGATTTTTTCTCCCTTTAAGTTTTGCGGTGAAGGTCCATATTTCTGACTGTGAATTAATAAGATGACGTGACTTTTAAAGACAGATTCTGTGTTGTGGCCAACAGAATTTTTACCTAACAAATAAATATTTTAAAAAGTGCTGCTTTACTAATTTCATAAGAACTGAGCACCTACTTCTTGTCATGGGTTAGGCCTTGTCCTTGGCTCTAAGGATAGATGTTAAGTCCTTCTCTTTGAAGAACTTGTGGGCATGAAGAATCAGTAACAAAAGTGCGTGAAAATTGTTACAATATCATCAGTGATCCTGGGCTAGGGAAGCATGGAGAAGGGTCACTTAATGAGTCTGGTTCTCATTATGTTTGTAAGTTCTGGAGCTTTTGAATTAGTTATTGAGTTCAATTTTATTTATTTATTTATTTAGCTAGCTAGCTATTTATTATTGAAGTATAGTTGCTATACAATATTCTATAAGTTACAGGTGTACAATATAGTGATTCACACTTTTTTTAAGGTTATGCACATTTACAATTATTATAAAATATTGCCTATATTCCCTGCTTTATACGGTATACCTTTGTTGCTTATTTTATACCTAATAGTTTGTAGCTCTTGATCCCTACCCCTATATATTGCCCTTCCCCCCTTCCTCTCCCCACTGGTAACCACTAGTCTGTTCTTTATATCTGTGAGTCTGCTTCTGTTTTTTTATATTCACTAGCTGCATTTTTTAGATTTGACATATAAGTGATATCATATAGTATTTGTTTTTCTCTGTCTTACTTATTTCACTTAGCATAATGCCCTATAAGTCCATCCATGTTGTTGCAAATGGCAAAATTTTATTCTTTTTTATGGCTGAGTAGTATTCTAGTGTGTGTGTGTGTGTGTGTGTGTGTGTGTGTGTATCTCTACACCACGTCTCCTTCATCCATTCATCTGTTGATGGACACTTAGGTTGCTTCCATATCTTGGCAACGGTACATAATGCTGCTATGAACATCGGGGTGCATGTATATTTTTGAATTAATGTTTTGGGTTTTCTTTTTTGGGGATATATATATATATATACAGGAATGGAATTGCTGAGTCATATGATAGTTCTATTTTTAGTTTTTTGAGAAACCTCCATACTATTTTCCACTGCAGCTGCACCCATTTACATTCCCACCAACAGTATACGAGGGTTCCCTTTTCTCCACATCCTTGCCAACACTTGTTATTTGTGTTTTGATGGTAGCCATTCTGACAGGTGTGAGGTGATATTTCATGTGGTTTTGATTTGCATTTCCCTGATGATTAGTGATGTTGATCATCTTTTCATGTGCCTGTTACCCATCTGCATTTCCTCTTTGGAAAAATGTCTATTCAGTTTTTCTGCCCATTTTTTAATTGAGTTGTTTGTTTTTTCTATGTTGAGTTGTAGGAGTTGTTTATATATGTAAGATATTAATCCTTTATTGTTCATATCATTTGTAAGTATTTTCTCCCATTCGTTAGGTTGTCTTTTCATTTTGTCAATGGTTTCCTTTGCTGTGCAAAAGGTTTTAAGTTTAATTATGTCCCATTTGTTTACTTACGCTTTTATTTCCTTTACATTAGCATATGGATCCAAAAAAGTATTGCAGTGATTTATGTCAGAGTGTTCTTCAATTATATCTCAATAAAACTAGAAGAAAAAAAGAATAGTTCTAATAAAAAAATAAAATGTTCTGCCTATGTTTTCCTCTAGGAGTTTCATAGTATCTGGTCTTACATTTAGGTTTTTAATCCATTCTGAGTTTATTTTTGTGTATGGTGTTAGAGAATGTTAGTTGTTGAGTTCAGTTACATATACTTTAATGCTAACCTGAAAGAGAAAATGATGAAACATAAAAATATACCACACTTTTCCCCCTGTTTCTCTCAGCCTATTATATATACCTGGAGATGCTACTTGAATGTTTGCTTCGAGGTTGATTGACCTAATGCCTTCTACATAGAACCTGGACTCTGAGGACTTCTACTCCATAATTACTAATTGGAAAAAAAGGGGAGAGAGAGAGAGTTTGGGGCACTCTATGTTGCTAAGCATGGGCACTGAGCTTATGGAGAAAAAGTAACTACTCACTGGACGCACGAGCCAATATTTTAGTAGGATATTCCCAGCCTGAAACTGCCTTGGGTGAACTATCAGTTCTGTGAATTCAGTCAACATGCTACATTTTGTCTGCAAAGCTTTCTAACATTTTAATTAGTACTTAACATGCCTCTTTTTATTTTCATTTAATGCTTGTAGGAGTCTGTGGTCTTATCACAGGGGAAAAGGAAGGGAAAGATGGCAGTATAAGTTTCTTCCCCAACTCCCTGGTAAGATACAAGCTTCATTAACAGAATGAATGGAAGCTAACATTGGCAACATTTGGACCTGTGAGCCAATTCAGTTTGCTTCAGCTGTAAATTTGGCTTTTTTGCTTCAATATGCACACTTTCATTTTTCATTTCTGTTATTTCCTTTTTTCACATCATTTTTATCCTCACTAGAATATAGTCTACCTTATTTTGTTAATTTATTCATTCTTTTATTAATTTTTCCATCCTTCTATTCATCCATCCAACCATACTAAATACTCACTATTGTGACAGAAGCAGGAGGTACAGAAATGAATATGACATCGTTCCAGTCCTTAAACAGTTCCCAGTTCAGTGAAGAGGAAAAACAAATAAAACCTTCTTTTTCCCCATTTATTTCCTTTTTAATTTTTTAAAAATATTATTCAATCTAACCTCATATTTACCCATCTCGGCTTAACTCAGTGAGTCAGGAACAAAAGAAGACATTTTCTATATCCAAGACTCTTAGATTTAAGTTCAGATAAAGTGCACAAGTTCCTTGCTAAAGGAATCCAAATGTGGCCTCTGGATAATCCCAGATCTTCAAGGTTTCTGGAGTCACCCTTTCACTTGACACTCAAACTAAGTTCCTAATAAACTGAGATCCTATTCTTCATTCCATGGGAAGCTCTGTCTCCCAATATCTCCAAAGACTTTATTGGGAGCTGCATTTCTCCTTATTATGTTTTACTTTTATTTGTTACTCTCTTATGGTTTTGAATCTCAGTACGTATTTTGCCTCTTGTGGTTGACTGATGTCCTCTTTTTGTTCTCCCAAGGTCCAATGCCTTCATTACTCAAAGCACCTTCAACACCAAGCTGTTTTGTACAACCACCTTTTGCTGAAGGCATAACAGAGCAAGCATCATCTTAGAATTTAATATTCTCCATTGGTCTCCCAAAGTTCTGCTGCTGTACCTGTGGGGGGATTCCTCAATTGTTTGTGCTCATATTATGGGCCTTTCCTCCTTCTCTTTAGAGACATTTTCCACTTCCTTCTCTTCAGCATTCAACTTCCTTCCAAGGTCCTCACTTGTAGGCTGACAGAGGCCAACTTCCAATTTCCTACCATGTTATTATGAAGCATACTTTGGTTCTCAGTTACAACTATTGTTCTAGACCATACCTAGTGTCCTTAGCCTTTATAAGTAAAAAATGACCTATCTAGCTGCTTTTTAAGCAAAATAATGAGGTACTTCTAAGATGAATGTTGTATATTTCCAGGAATATCAAAGTTTGTTTCCATTCTTTATACTCTTTTTAGTTTCCGATTATAGTACTATCACACTCCAGCAGATTTACAAAGTGTTTAGAAGCTAAAGATTTACTGAGTTATAAAGATTACAATGAAGAATAATGCAAATACAAAAATCATCATGTAGTTCTTTAAATAATGCTAATAAAAATATTTATAAATGCAAGTTCCAATGACATAAAAACAGACAATTTTTGGTTTCTAAAGTTTTGTGTCTTAGAATTGTGTATATTTAGAAACTATTCCGTTGCTTTGTTTATTCACAGATATTTGTGTAGTTCTTTAAAGCAGATAATCTCAGGCTGAAGTTTTTTTTTTTTTTAGTCTTTTTGTGTATCTCTTATGTATTTGGCGAGATCTGTATATCTCGGCCATTGAAGATCAACCAGGAGAAAAAAAAGAGGTGGTTTCAATCTCTTCTTGAAACTTAGATCTTTTCAATGTCACAGTTGAGATGCAGGATATTAGGGAAGAGCTTTGGGTTTGGGATATACCCTATTATTTCTAAATAATGGCCTCCCTCCACTTAACTGATGACCTCCTCCCCCTGAATAATTCATTTGTTTAGACATTCAAGGAACAGTCTCTTGGTATTCATTAAGCATGCTCAATCTAAGAGCGTTATCAGAGAGCACCAGGAATCTGCCAGCTTCTTTGAAAGCCTCTGGTGCTGACAAATGGCAACAGTGCCATTTACTAAAACAACTGGGTTTCAAGTTTTCAGATCTTTAATATTAAGAAGTATGTGATCCCAAGATAAATAAAGGTTTCAACATATTTGTATTCTACATTTGAGAGTTTGGTAGTTATGGGAACAGAATCGGGGGCAAAACTTATCAAGTTAGTGTCTCAGGTCTATCACTTTGCAATCTTATGACTTTGGAGAAGTGACAAACTCTGTGACTGTAAAAGGTGATGGTGTAGTGTTGTTATGAGTGTTGACATGAGTTAATTACATAAATTGCTTTGAAGAGTGTCTGGCGCTAGTAAGAACTATATAAGTGAGAGCTTTTATTATTATTCTGTATTAGTAGGTGTGTATTCATATATTATTGACCAAAGAAATGTTGAATTTAAAAACAAACCTGCAACTTTATATAACATATTACTTTAACATTTGGAGTTCTTTTTCAGGACAGGAAGAAGACTGCCTTTTAATTTGTTCCTTAACTCTTTCTCTTTCTTCAGTCTCGATGCCTACTCTTCCTAGATTTGTGTTTTTGGACAAGACTGTGCCTTAAGTTGATATAATATAAATGGTAACATAGCTCAATTTTTTTTTTCATGTTCATACCTCATGACAATCTGAACATTATAGAAGAAACCTACAGTTAAATATGGGTGGCTACCAAATTTCTATCAGTGTGGACTGCACCTTATATTTGTGGTTGTAAATCTTGATCTAATATGTGAAGATCTCTAGGATGGTAAAAAATATCTGGAGCCATTGTCTACATTTATTTTGTTTTTCAGCCTGTTGCCCTTTAACATTCTTTTGCAAGGATTTTTATGCTCTTTTCACAGGTATAGTGTCTTACACAAAAGAGTCAAATTATTTTCCAACATAAATCAAAACTTTTTACCTACATAAGCTGAAAACAGAACTTGAAACATATCATCAGTGCAACTCTAATGAATGTTCCCTACACATGTCTTCTTACACTTGAGTAACATGCCAAGTGAAATCTTCAAATATATGTTTATACTTTTTCTACTACAGGGATTGATACATTTAGCTTTGGATTGAAATATATTGTGGTGAGATCACTCTGTGTTTCTTCTTTTATTTCTTTTTTTTTTTTCTCTACAGTTTATTGCTTTTGCTTCTTTATTCTTCATCCTGGTTTCAATCACAACTTTTTGCCTGGAGACACATGAAGCTTTCAATATTGTTAAAAACAAGACAGAACCAGTCATCAATGGCACAAGTGTCGTTCTACAGTATGAAATCGAAACAGATCCTGCCTTGACGTATGTAGAAGGAGTGTGCGTGGTATGGTTTACTTTTGAATTTTTAGTCCGTATTGTTTTTTCCCCCAATAAACTTGAATTCATCAAAAACCTCTTGAATATCATTGACTTTGTGGCCATCCTACCCTTCTACTTAGAGGTGGGACTCAGTGGGCTGTCATCCAAAGCTGCTAAAGATGTACTTGGCTTCCTCAGGGTGGTCAGGTTTGTCAGGATCCTGAGAATCTTCAAGCTCACCCGCCATTTTGTAGGTCTGCGGGTGCTTGGACACACGCTTCGAGCAAGTACTAATGAATTTTTGCTGCTGATCATCTTCCTGGCTCTAGGAGTTTTGATATTTGCTACTATGATCTACTATGCGGAGAGGGTAGGAGCTCAACCCAATGACCCTTCAGCTAGTGAGCACACGCAGTTCAAAAACATTCCTATTGGATTCTGGTGGGCTGTAGTGACCATGACTACCTTGGGCTATGGAGATATGTACCCCCAAACGTGGTCAGGGATGCTTGTGGGAGCCCTGTGTGCTCTGGCTGGAGTACTGACAATAGCCATGCCGGTGCCTGTCATTGTCAACAATTTTGGAATGTACTACTCCTTGGCAATGGCGAAGCAGAAACTCCCAAGAAAAAGAAAGAAGCACATCCCTCCTGCCCCTCAGGCAACCTCGCCTACTTTTTGCAAGACAGAATTAAATATGGCCTGTAATAGCACACAGGGTGACACATGTCTGGGCAAAGACAATCGGCTTCCGGAACACAACAGATCAGGTAAGGCACAATTTCAAATGCATGCCATTAAATACTTTATAGACCAGTATGTCCCTGAAATAGAAGGCAAGCATTCTCATTTTCCGCAAATTTTCATGAGTTTTCCGTTCTACCCCTTCACAAAAAATTTGTTTGTGTCAGGCTTGTAGATAGCTAGATTATAGCTTTTCTAAATGAATCCTAAGTAGAAGTCTGCATAGCTGGCTATAGAGCTCTCCTGCTTTAGTGGGAATGCCCTTTGCTGATGGTACCAATATTTTCTTTTGCCTGTTTGTTGCTTTTGTGCCAATGTTTCTTTGTTTCCCTGCACGATGTGATGGTACGATACTGGACATTTTCCATCCTTCATTCTCAAAATGTTGATCTCCATATCATTTGGCTTGGCGTGTTTGTCTCAGTTTTATCTCTGCCACATGGGGCCATGCATTTTAACCTAATTCACAAGGAGAAGATATGTAAGAAGAACGGACGTTTACATTTCAAAGGCCTAAACACCAAAGAGGTGATATGTAAGATGTCCCTTTTCAAAGTAAATAGCTTCCTCAGTAATATTACGGAGGGTTCATTAAGTTTTCATTATTCTTAAATTAGGATATTTCAGTATAATCCCTTTGGATTGGGTAAGGTGCTATGTAATATAATCAGCCCAACATTATTCAGGGGATAGATGATCTGCTTTGGCTAATCAATGGCAAGATTGAATTTCTCTGTGGATTTCCTTTTTTACGCACTCTGCATTGGGCTTTGTTCCCTCCCAGAACTCAGTTTCAGATGATTTACTGCTTGAATTAGTTGAATTGCTACTCCTCTCTATTGTCATAAATAATCTAGGGTTGATTGTAAACTGACATTCAATTTGCCAAAGTGATAGTCAATAGTGTCATCTCTAGTCTATTATGTCTACTACAGATGAAATATTTTGTAGTTTACACAATTTAGATTTTGTCCACTATGAAAAGTTAAGATATATGCATTCCCTATAACTTAGATAGGTTTGATCTTTTTCTTGTAGAAAAATGACTTACTAGAATCCCATGTGAATAATTTTGTGTTATTTAGAAATAACACCAATTAAACAAAGCAAGCAAGCAAACAAACAAACAGAAAAGGCAAGTGACATTTTCACAGGTTCCCTCCTTAGCTTCCAAAAGTTATTATGGGGTAGATGGAACAAAAAAAAAACTGGCTGGAACTGAACTTCTTTTTAAAAGATTTTATTCGTAGTCCTTATGTTTATTTAGTAGATTGTTTTGCAAATTCTGTCAATATGTATCTGAGAATTGTTATGCCGGGAATGTCTTTATGAAAGATGAAATTTAGTTGGTGTTACTGCTCTCATTAGACTGCGCAGAGCCCGTATGAAGGGCATGGAAATGAGGACACACTCTCAGCCTGGGCAAACATTGGTATAAGTTAGCATCTAGGCTGATAGGATGTGAAAGTCTTTGGCAAGCATATAGAAGTAAACAGTTGTTTCAAGGGCATTTGAGAAGTTGATCTTTTTCCACTGGTATGCTCAAAAATATTATGTCACCTCAAAATAGAGAACTGGACGTGAAGTTTGTGAACTTCAGGATTATTTTCATTACAATTTATTGGGGAAAATTACTTTCAGAAAATAATAAAAGCATGCGTCTTAAAGCACTGCAAAGACAAATATTTACTTAGGAGTTTTTCCTTCAGTAGGCTCCACTTTCAGCGATGCCTATTTGCATTAACTAGATAACATGGCAAAAACGGAAAGATATTAATTTGTGTGCTACTTCATTCTCACACTTATTTTGAATTCACATTAATTTTGTAAAAGTTATTGTCCTATTAGATAAAATCCAAAATGAAGTTAAAATTTCCCAAACAACATTTCTCTCCTTTTCAGTACATTTCCATTTTGCTCCACATAAATTTTTGTAATGAGTGATGAAAATTCTTTTTCTTATCATGATGTGATTATTGTGTTTTGTATATCGAGTGACTGTACTATGGACATTCGGCGTAAACTCTTTGTACTGTCTCATTTCCTCATCCATCACTGTCTGTCAATGGGCATGGTGCTGTGACCAGTGTTATCAGGTGACGACAGTACAGGAAGTGAGCCGCCATTATCACCCCCAGAAAGGCTCCCCATCAGACGCTCTAGTACCAGAGACAAACACAGAAGAGGGGAAACATGTTTCCTACTGACGACAGGTGATTACACGTGTGCTTCTGATGGAGGGATCAGGAAAGGTAGGCATGCATTTAATCAGATCCTAACAGGTGACTTAGCAATTAAATGCTGCAAATATGTGGAGTGCTGTAAAATGCTCTTTCATCATTTTCTAGGAGCGACTGTGCAATCATGGTGCTCTTTTCCTCATCATATCTTCTCTCTTTATAAACATTTAAAAATACATATCATGACAGCCGACTTGATTGTCATATCTAAAAGGCATTTCACCCTTCTTTCTTTTTTTTATATTTTGGTTTTTCATTTGTCTATGGGCAGAATTGTAATGAAATATTTAAAAATTAAGTCACTCATCTAATTATTTTAATACAATGGATTCAGCAGTCTTTAAAAGTTATCTTTTTTCCTACAATGAATTAAACTCACTAATTGACACTATGCATATATTTGATAAGTAATTAATAATTTAAAACAATAATAAAGCTTTTTTCAAAGTAAAACATTAGACGTACTCTAGTTGTCTCTTATCCAGTATTTGGGCAACTTTTCCTAGTGGTTTACCTGAATGTCAAAAGGTTGCTAAGGTACGAGATCCTCAGCCATATAGAACAATATACCCAATCACTGGAAAGGCTACTTGTGTACTTACAAAATGTATTGATGGAATTTTTCTTCAGGGCAGTAATAATTCTAAGTTTATTATTTTTTTAATTGACACTGAACAGTGCGTGGCACATAGAAGATACTCAATAAATATTTGTTGAATGAATACATTGTATTGGACAGACATCTTTGTTAAGGAATATAACAGGGTACTGAAGCTCCACTCCAGCACAGTTTCATTTCCCTAGATTGTGCCAGGTGTCTATGACTATTCCTTAGGTGCTAGTTTTTGTCTTTGTTTTTGTTGTAGTAAATTTTGCGAACCAACAATTGGACCCTTTTCTTCTCCTTAAGAAATAGTTTTGTGACACTTATAACCCACCATTGTCAAAGTGCTGGTATGCTCTTAGATTACCTCCTACTTTGAGAATTCCAGTGGCTTTGGTGTCATGGTTATTTTTCTCTGTTTATTGACAGAATAGAGAAAGAACTACTAATTTCTTATGAAGAAATAATAATTTCTTATGCAGTTGACTGAATTTGAACGAAAAGCCACTCCAAAACTTTCACGTTAGTGCAAGTGCATTTTTAAAATATTGTGCTTATTTGCTATTCATTGCAGTTTCTTCCAATTGAATACTTTACCATTTTAAGCCTAAAATATTTATTTTGTGATGACTACTTTCTTTGAAATAGCTCATTACCCATGTTGTGCTTCTCTTTCATTTCTTCTGAGCACTTTACATTGTTCTTTCTGTCTCCATACCTGTGAGTCACGAAAGAGAAGACAAAGGACTCTTCTTTTTTTCTTTAATATGTAATATTTTAAATGCTTCTTCATTCTAAGAACTTTCAGTCTCTACATCTATCCCTTTTACCAAAATGTATTTCAATCATCTTAATAGATTTATTTGATTTTTTGCTATTTTACATTTAAATACGTTACAACAATTTTTAAATATTTTATAAAGATAGTTAATATTCTGTCATAGTATTTGAGCAAAATATATGTACATATATTAAATAATAATATCTAACTAATAATATAGAACATAGTATTTTAAGTGCATTGTAATCTTAAATCAGTATACATGTATATACATATATACTTATATATGTATATATGTATTTTTATGTAATATGTGGTTAGATTTATGTGCATTTTGAGCATCATTCAATAAAGTATCACATGCAATATTTATACTAGGGTTACATGTTTAAGGATCTAGATAGAATTTTTTTTTCTAGGTTAGAAAATATTTTGAATTTTAAACTGTCAAAGGGGATCACATCTGAAAAAAAGACTTTGCAAATTATAAAGCACTATATAAATATAGTTTTTCCATAAAATAGCAAACTTTCATGAGCAAAGCAATTCATAAGATATTCAGTTTATATGAGAAAACTATACATTCAATCTTATTTCACAAATACAAATTCTATCAGTGAGAACATCTTTGAAAACTCATCTATGAGCTTTTTATTCTTTGTCATTTCTCACCATAATCAACTTCGTTTTCATTCTTGCCCAATTCTTTTGCAGATTTGTGTTCTTTTCCTAGGTCTGATAACATTACTGGCTAATTTCACTTAATCTTCTCAGTGTCTTATTTTGTCATGTCTATTAGAAATCCATTCATTTCTTCTCCTTTTTCCTTTATGTAGATTAGAGATGTCTCCTATTACTCCTACTCAGATATTTATTTCCTATATGATTTCTTCCTTGCCTTTCAAATTGGTTTCTACCCTAACCTGATTTTAGAGTTATGAAAATTCTCCCCTATGTAGATGAGATAAATGACTGGATTCCCATTGTATTATTTTTCTATCAACAAATGTAAATGTAGCTGGGCATACATTAAGAAAACCTGTGGATTCCCTAAAAGAGTAAACTCCCAAAACTTAGAACCTATGTTTTCCTTTATATAGTAGTTTTAT
This sequence comes from Lipotes vexillifer, assembly GCF_000442215.2. Classification (NCBI taxonomy): domain Eukaryota; kingdom Metazoa; phylum Chordata; class Mammalia; order Artiodactyla; family Lipotidae; genus Lipotes; species Lipotes vexillifer. The sequence goes on from NW_006774067.1 coordinate 2,491,452, forward strand.
GAAATCATTTTACATGAACACAAACATACCCATTGATAGTACATGAATAGGAAGTTTCAATACTGCCCCAAACTAGTATGTGCTCTTAAAAACTGTATAAAGTGTATACCATGTATTGGGTTCAACATTGTTTATTCTCATGAATCATATTTTTAGTCATTCCATTCAGTAGAAGTTTGATAAGGCAAAATTTTATCAAATTTTCTGTTCATAAATGAACCTCCAGAATAAAGGAACAATATATTTATATGAATAACTTATAATTTTAGTAATTAAATACTTGTTACTAAATTATAAGGGAAGCCTTCTCAAATGGACATTGAAATCATAGTTATTAAAAAATAAAAGACCTATAAATAGAATAAATATTTATGTTAATAACTATAATTCAGAAAAGTAAACATTGAGAATGGCAACCAAGATTTACATGTAACTAGCATGATTAATGTAAATTGTCAAACAGATTTTTTACCTTTTTGGAAGTCTTATAGAGGACATGGTGACAGTGAGGACAAAAGGTACATTTTTATAAGGATGAATTTTAGTTATTAACAACCTCTTTGTTTCATACATATTCACTAGTTTGCTTTTAATCAAAGCCAATCAATGTTTATAGTCTAGTTTACATTTTTCGGTTACACTAAAAATCCAAGTCAACTTGTATAAATTATTCTTTCTACAATTCCCAGTTATATTTCCAATCGCATTACAGAAGAGTAGTGATAACTAGCCCTCCAGGCACGTGAAGATCCCTATGTAAGAAAAAATGACTTGCAATTCCTTTTTAATTATTTAAGACATTCTCCCATTAAGTGTTCCATTAGCTACCAAAGGAGAATGAAATATATACCACCTCCCATGCTTTATAGCTCAAAATACTAACAAAATATATAGGCAGATAATTTTCTCATTAGCAGAAATTATGTCCTAGAGAACTTCATTGTAGTTAACGGAGGACATAAATTTCCATCTACAAAATATCAAAGAAGACATCTAATCTGCTGAAAGTTTCTGGGTGTATATGTAGGGAGAGGTTCCTATTATTCCAATCTTACCCCACAGTAGAGCTATTTAGTTTTCCTATCTACAGCACTTTTTCAGTGGAGCTGTCAGAACATTTATTTGCTAAGCTGTATAATATAACTACTTTTTCAGTTAATAGTTGCCTGGCTTTTAAGACAATTTTACTTCTAACTTTATACTAGGTACTCCCTTCCTCATTTACCTGCCTCTAATCTTTTCTAATAAAAAATACTGCAATAGGGCTTCCCTGGTGGCGCAGTGGTTGAGAGTCCGCCTGCCGATGCGGGGGACACGGGTTCGTGCCCCGGTCCGGGAAGATCCCACATGTCGCGGAGTGGCTGCGCCCGTGAGCCATGGCCGCTGAGCCTGCGCGTCCGGAGCCTGTGCTCCGCAACGGGAGAGGCCACAGCAGTGAGAGGCCCGCGTATAGCAAAAAAAAAAAAAAAAAAAAAAACACCCACAAAAAAACAAAAACACAAAGTCTAGCATGGTGACCTACTGGAGACATGAACATATCACTTGTATTTTATCTTTTGTCTCTGATGCTTTTTTTAAAGGAGGTTATAGGGAGGCCCCTAGTAGCCTTTCTCTGTATGCACCTAAGTTACTTCCCATGGTGGGATAATCGGTGTTAGGGAACTATAGAAATAAGTTGCTGATAGGTAAGTTCTGGCCCTGAAGGTAATTTGCATCTACGTTTTCCATGATCTAGGTTTGAGGAACTGGGGTGGATCACTTCTGGGCCAAACCATCACTCTACAGAGACCACATATGTGAGAAAATGTTTTGCTCAGCTACTCTCTGGAGAACTGTATTTCTTGGAGACAGTCCATGGAACACCTGTTGACGGGGTGTTGCTTGAGTAGCTAAGGCAAATCAATAGGTTAGAGCTTGTGGGAAGTATCTTTCATTCTGTAAATTCATGATGATCATGAACAAAAGATTAGAATGCACGATAATAGAAAGAAAAGGTGGATTAAGATCAAATTGTTCTCAATTCCTGGCAGGGGAGAGTCAGCTGAAAATATATAATCAAAATCAGACTTTAATTTACTAAAATTATGACTCAATTTATATTCATTTCTTTTCTTTCTTTTTTTTTTTTTTACTTTTTTTTTTAAATACAAGGGATTAGAAATGGGCATTCATTCTACATCATCTAGATAATGGCATTAAAAACCATTATTTAGGAATCATCCTTTTAACCCCATAAGGCTGGGAGATTAAATATGCTGGAAAAGAGTTGTTCACTTAAAGTTAAGCATGCTTTATTAGCTTAGTAATAATAAAAAGTGAAAAGAGAAAAAATAGCTCTTTTTTTTTTTAAGGAACATATTCTGAAATTTAAAAATATTTGCCAAATTTATATCTTACTTAAGTTGCTTTGCCTAATTCTTAAAAGCTTTCTGATATTGTGTATGCCAAAATTACATCAATACAGACTGTAATCTGTGAACGAATAGATTTTGAAGTATTGCAACAGTAATTTGTGATGGCTGGTTTAATCTTTTGGAAGTGACAACTACAGTGAGCTTCATCTTTTTTTTTTTTTTTTTAGAGTTGTAAATTGTCTCAGTATTGAATTCTTTGTAAACAAATTCTTTGAGCTCAAAAATAGCACTTTTGATTACCCTGCATGATATTGTTTGTCTTTGTCTATTTTCTGGTTGAATTCAACTGATGTGTGTGCATTTTTTCATAAAAGGATATGAAAAATCCCGAAGCTTAAACAACATAGCGGGCTTGGCAGGCAATGCTCTGAGGCTCTCTCCAGTAACATCACCCTACAACTCTCCTTGTCCTCTGAGGCGCTCTCGATCTCCCATCCCATCTATCTTGTAAACCAAACTGCATCAGTCGGCTTAATTGTCTTAATTCAAGTACTGTCTACCCCATAATGGAAATAATTAAACATAGACTTACTCCAAGCTCCATTAATACAGTACCAATCCTGCATGATACTACTATCTGAAGTCAGAAATGCCATTTGGGTAGCCAACAAATCTCATCCTGGCTTTAAATGAACCTTATCCTGGTAGTGCTACTACTTTTCCATATTAATTGCCCTGATCTCCTTTTGCAATAAAATGACAGATAGGATCAGATACTGGCCAGTACCCTAATACCTAAACATATCTTCAGGGAGATATATTTAAACCAGTGTGCTTCCAAATGCCAACCACTTCATGGGAACTTCATTTCTTGTGACTCTCTAAACCATTCTGAAGATGTCTGGGATTCTATTTTGGTTGCTCACAACATGACTTTGGTCAGCTCATTTGCATGGACCATCTTGTCTCTATCACCTGAAAGCAATGTCACAAAGTTCGGGGACCATGGATGGCTCGGGATATGTGTACTTGCATCGAACCATCCTGCTGATGTGAAAGCACTGGTCGACTGTTCTGCATGTTGAATTGTGGGGCATGGAGGGCGAGTTTCTCCCTGACATTTTTTTTTTTCTTATTCTTTGAAAAAAAATATTTGTTTTAAAAGATTTAATTTCTTGATTGATTTACTTTTGTTCCAAAATGCTGTATTGGAGTTCTGAATATCTCTGGTTGTTTGCACACAGATAACTGCAAAGAGGTTGTCATTACTGGTTACACGCAAGCTGAGGCCAGATCTCTTACTTAATGGCTTGGGGAAGGCACAAAACATGAGAGAAAGGTAACTGCCAGCCAGGCTTGCATTGTTTAGATAGGAATTGCTGCTCGGTACTAGAGTCATATATATTTTTTTAAATCCCAGAATTTGTCATCATTTTCAGAGGCAGAGTGCCAAATATCATTCAAAGCTCTTGTCATTTTTACCCCCTTCCTTTATTTTAATTATTAATTTTTTTGCAAACAACAAGGAGCATTGTTGTTCACAGGAAGCTTTCTTGACCAGCCTTAAATTTCTGACTCACAGGATTAATCAGATTTTCAGGCAGTATTTAATCAGGTGCTTTGTCCTGTATGTTGTTCTGTCCGTTTGTCTTAGCTCCCTGTCTTAAGTGTATATGCCATCCGTCTCCATGAAGCACAGAAATGCCTTGATAAGGTGTTCATGATTTTAGTACTGGGTCTTCTCCCCTGCCCCTTGCCTTCTTTGTTACTTGGAACAAGCCTCTCTGCTTGTTCACTCCAATGAAACCCCCAGGGTGTCTTATTCAGTCCAAGTGGAAGAAATTCTGTTTACACATCCCTACAAATGTAATAGCAGTAGTGTGTCTGGTGTACTGGGCATGAGAGGGAGGGAAAATGTCATACTATAAATTGAGAGATAAACAATATTTCTAAGGCATTTAGGATCCTAGAGACTGCTAATTCCTAATGCTCATGTTTATTTTCAGTTAGGAAGATAATTGTCACTTTTATGATTGGCCACATAACAAGTACTACTTTATTTTCCCAAGCCCTAGAGCATGACCTGCATGTCAAAGACCTTGTACAGCAATGTATTTACTCAGACATAAACATCTGATATTTAGAGATTCAGTGATGCTTTTGATAACACCACACATAGAAAATTATAATTACATACAGCTTTATGGTAAAGAAATTAATATACTGTCTGGTGCTGCTGTTATTGACTGCAGTGTTGTACAGAATTTATCATGGATTTTTGACTGCTGAAAAAGGGACTGTGGAATTTAGCCATACCAAGGACTGTACTGGAAACAGATTTCTGCTGCTGAATGTGCCCTGATGTGACCAGGTTGCACTTGGAAGAGATCCTCCCGTCTTCATGAGGCATTAAAAGTTTGTAAAAGAACTGTGGATGGAACTCATTTGGTGCTCCCCATATGAGTGGTCTGCTTGTGGACTGGCCAGCATCCATGAAACAACTGTAAATACCAGCGTGTGTGCATGGATCAACAGCTTTGGCCATCTCACGTCAAAGGAAGCCAAATTCATGATCAACATCTCTGGAGCTTCAAGTAAGGCCCATACCTCTGTGAATTGCCACCTCATGGAGTTGCAGTAGATTGTGCTGTGAATCATAAAAGCAGTGATATTGGTGTAGTATAGGTCTGTCTTAATTTCCCTTATTTCTCCTTCGTTGGTTGGATCCACAAACACTAACTGTATCATTTTTTAATAAACCACTTATATGATCAGCTTGTCAGATTATGTTGTGAAATTTTCGGTGCCTATTTATCAAAACTGACCTATTTTGAATCCCACATTTGTTTAAGTTCTGAAAAATTGTTTGACTTAAAAAACTCACTAATATTACTTATAGTTTAAGTGTTCTGTCATTGTTACCTCAATTACTAATATTACAAAAAATAAAATTCTGGCAATGAGAGTATTTTTTTATTAAATGATCAAGGAACAATGTCAGTATATAGTAGAATATTAATTGAATTATATCCTAAAATGTATATTTTGCATAAAAGAGATATTCTTCAATCAATTACTTTTTTGTGTTTTGTGGCAAATTAAGCTTGTACTTGTCTTTAAAACTGTTGTAGTTGAAACTGTATAAGAATTCTTCATCTTGCTTAATCAGTATTTCCAGAATCTATTAGTTCCCCTGGGATTCTGAATATAACGTATAACCTAATTATGAACCTCTGTATCGTGGACCTTTTGTGAACATCTCAAGGTGCATGCACATCCTTGTTGATAATTGATGGAAATGTAAATAACTGAAATGAAGAATAAAAGGCAAATAAGCTGGGGATAAACTTGAATCCTATCTGATTAAATTCTTCATATTCTTTGCTTGGCTCTTCTCTTTGTTTTGGAGTTTTCAACAGGCTTTACTATTTTTATGCATCATGATACCAAACCTAATACTCATACATTATAAAAAATTTGAGATGAAAGGATTTATAAACATACATAGCTCACATTTTCATTTAAGTCTTAGGCATGTAGCCAGTGTCTTCCTTTACTCAGTGCTTTTTTCTCTTATGATTCGGAAGTGGTAAAATTATGAATTATTATGGTATTTGATTTTTATATGGCATTTTATGACTAATACTGAATTTTCACTTACACTTTCCAACTTAATCATCACAGAGATTCTGGAGGTAAATATTTTTTGTTTTCATTTTATTGGTGGTGAAGTGAAGGATCACAGAGGCAAAACTGTGTCACAGATAATTTCCCCTGTCATAGTTTCTTATGGTTTAAATATTTACTGAGCCTCTTGTTGTAAATACTTATCTTCCAAAGATGGCTTCTGTCTCACTTTTGGGTAATGGACCACTGTTTCAGCAGCGCACCACATGTAGCTGACATTCCATTTGTATTGGGGGGTTATATGTAAATTTATCCTGTAAATTCTATGATGCCAACAGGATTAGAGGAAAGGTAAAATGGAAAAGAGAAATAAGGTTGGGTAATCCAACACTTTCCCATAATGCATCAACAGAATCTTTTCTAAGTCTAGAAGTGCTCAGTGTTGATTATTAAGAGACTATTAAGAAACTGAGATTCAGAAAAGGAAATCTGTCTAAATATAATTACTGATAAAAAGTTTTTAATGATTGTGTCAGGATGTAGGATTTACTGTAAAAAGGGAAAATATGTAGGATGGGGAAAGAATACATTTTAATAGATGATAATTGACATCAAATTTTGATTAAAAAATCAAGCTTAATAGCCATGAATGAAAAGTGAAGATATTCATTTTATCTTTGAAATAAATCACAAGACAGATGAATTGAATAGCAACAGTGAATTTAACTTGGAAAGAGACAATGAATATATTAAAAGGCTATAGTACCAAGCAGGGACTTTGGAGGATTTATAACATGCTTGAAGACATTTAGAGCTAAATGAATCTGTTAAAAAATTGGAATCCTTAGCAGTTTGTGATGATTAAAATATGTGGCTTAAAATTTTCCTTACTGAAAAAAATTGTCATCCTTCCTTCCAATTTCCCCTGCCAAAATTTAATGAATTGTTTAAATACTTGGACACTATTAAACTATAGATTTATACAAATTTTCTCTAACATGGTTGCTGTGTCATTAATATCCATCTTAAATTTTGTTACTTCCTGTTCTCCCTTAAAATAATTGTTTCCATTATTGTCTAAAAATTAAATAATTTAATTGAATTAGTATTACATGATTTCTTTTTTTACTTATCAAACCGTCACGTCAAAGTGACAGATCACTGAATATGCATTTTGAACATTAAAATGTTCAAAGACTATGGATTTTCCATTAAGGATCCCAGATACCTAGCACTCAATTTTTAAGAAATGAACTATATTTTAGAGCAGTTTTAGATTCACAGCAAAATTAAGCAAAAAGTAGAGTTCCCATTTATCCCCTGCCCTCCACCACGCACAACATTCCCGACTATCTGCATCCTACACCAGTGATATTTGTTGCAAGTGATGAACCTGCATTGATGCATCATTATCCAAAGTCCATAGTTTACATTAGAGTTCATTCTTTTTTTTTTTTTTTTTTTTTTTTTTTTTTTTTCCGGTCCGCGGGCCTCTCACCGTTGTGGCCTCTCCCGTTGCGGAGCACAGGCTCCGGATGCGCAGGCTCAGCGGCCATGGCTCACGGGCCCAGCCGGTCCGCGGCATGTGGGATCCTTCCGGACCGGGGCACGAACCCCTATCCCCCACGTCGGCAGGCGGACTCTCAACCACTGCGCCACCAGGGAAGCCCAAGAGTTCATTCTTGGTGTTGTACATTCTATGGAACTTGATAAATGTCTAATGACAGGAATCAATTATTGAAGAATAATTTCACTGCCCTAGAAATCCTCTGTGCTCTAACTATTTACCCCTCCCTTCATCTTGGCAACCACTAATCTTTTTATTGTCTTCCTGGTTTTGTCTTTTCTAGATGTCATACAGTTATAATCATATAGGATGTAATCTTAGATTGGCTTCTTTCTCTCAGTGGTTCACACTTAAGGTTGCTCCATGTTATTTCATGGCCTGATAGCTTATTTCTTTTTAGTGCTGAATAATATTCCATTGTCTGGATGTACCATAGTTTATCCAGTCACCTACTGAAGTTGCTGGGTTGCTTCCAAGTTTTGGCAATTATGAATAAAGCTGTTACAAACATTTGTGTTCAGGTTTTGTGTGGGCATATGTTTTCAATTCATCTGGGTAAATACCAAGGTTCACAGCTGCTGGTATTTACACTCATTTTTTTTTTTTATTTGGTCCCCTGACATATTTATCAGAACTACTTTTCTCCTAATTCATCTTCTTACTGTCAATCATGTGAACCACACAGGAGTTATTTATAAATCTGTCACTTCACTTCAAGCTGTAAATATGTTGATTGATTATCCACCAACAGATTTTTCTCTGTAAAAGTAATTTTTTTTTACAAAAAATAGTAAAAGCTCTTATAGAAATCAAAAAAGTTTAAAAAATTAACTATAATTCCATAATTTTCCACTCCACAAATCAAATGTTTTTGTTTTATCCATTTGCCTTTTTTCCCTTTTGTTATTTTTCACTTTATAATACTAATGTGTGTGTTCGTGTGTGTGTGTGTGTGTGTGTGTGTGTGTGTGTGTGTGTATTTAACCTATCATTCAAGTCATGCTGCAATTTGGCCTACTACCTTTCTAGCCTCTGTTCATTCTCTCTCATGTACAGTGTTCTAACTATGTGCATGTTCATGGAAACATCCCAGGGCAACACAGATGAGTAAGACATCATTCCTAGCATTGAAAACTTCATCTACTATGTTGATCTCTAATTCTGGCTCTGCATCAGAAAAACTTTTGGTGTCCTTTAAAAAAAACTAATGCCAGCGCTCAACTCTAAACTTTTGAAATTATATCTGGAGATGAGTCCTAGACATACACTGTTTTTAAAAAAGACTTAGCATATATATTACTAACAAATGTAACAGAACAAACAAAAAATTAGCATGAATTAAGCTATTATAGATTTTAGAAATATCATGCCCCTATTTACTGTACAGCTAGTCTTTTACTAGCAGACCAACCAAGTACTTCCTCAGGAAATTCTTCTTTTTTTCATAGTCCTTAAATGTGATTCCAAATTTGAGGAGCCATTTTAAAATATTTTTGTGCATGTATTATAAATCCATAGAGCTTAAATCTTCATTTCTCAGTATATTTCTTATAACAAAAAATGATATAAGGACATACCATGTAACTCAAGTAACTTATTTTTGAGGGAAACTCAATTTTTTTCATCTTTGTTATAAATTTGATAAACACTTAGACTTTTGTCTATGAGCCAGGAAGAGTTGTCGTCACACCAAAATGATTAAAATTTCTTTGGCATTAGTGAAAAATTCACATTTATCTTAGGAGTGGTGAATAGTGACATGAAACAGCTGGCATATGAAAGGATTCTTAATGTAATTTGAAGGTGGTAGTTTCTGAAACCTTTGATGAAACCTTTCTTTAATCAATGGGCTCAGTGTTTTTATTTCCTTTTGAGATCTGTTAGCAATGAACTGAACTCTTATTTAACACCAATTCTTTCTTAATGGCCAAGAGAAAGTATATTACTTAAAGATATGCCTAATTTTCTGATCAAAAATAAAACAAAACAAAACCTGTCATTTTATTGCAAAGGATTAAGCATGAAGTCAGTACCTAAGGACTGAATGTATATTTCTTTATTTTTTTCTTTTTTTCCCTGAGAGCTCACATTTTACCAGTAATTTGGTCTCTCTGGAAACAAAGGGCACTAGTTTAAACACTCTACAATGATGTTTACTCCTGTTGCAGTAGCTGTTCCTTATCACACTGGGTGCTGGCAGGAAGATTAAAAAAATCATGGGAATTCTGGACAGATGGCTGATAGAGAGCATCAGAATCTAAGATAGTAATGATCAAAACACACACGTATATACCGCTGGATATTCAGAGACAAAGAAAAGCAGCAAACGCTGAATATTGCCTGAAGCAAGGTCATTTACTGTGAAATAAACAAAAGGACAAGTCAAAGGTAAAGGAATAATTATATAATTCTGCTTCATAAGCCATGTTAGAATAAATTCTGCACAAAAGGACCAGACATTCTTTTCACTGGAGACCTTGAAAGGTTTGCATTACATCACAGGGGGCTAGAGAAGCGACCATCAATTTTCACACTCCCTAACGAAGAATGAATTTAGACAATTTTTTCTTAGATGCTCTGTTTTGATTTGCTTCTTTCAGTTTTGACAAAGAAATATCCTTTCTTTACTTTTACATTAATGTTAAGGTTAAATGTTTTCAGAACCAACTGATGACTGTCAAAATATAAAATATCGCTAGCTTTATATTTGTTTTGATTTGTGTAAAATGTATTTGTACAAGTTTTAAAAAATTTATTATAAGAGCACCACGTGACAGAGTACTACTGAGAACACACTGCCTTTTAATGTGAAACTCCTTAATGACACAAATGAGATTCCTAGGAAAAATATCATTATAAGGTTTATTTTCCAAAATTAAATTTCTTCAGGCTCAGATTTACCTACTTGTTTTTAGAACTGATAAAGCATAACAACCATAACATTGAGTGTCAAAATATTACGGGGAAATAAGATTCTTTGCCTTTAATATCATCTTTTCTTGGCACCAAATGTTCTTGTATTGACATGCAGTGTGTTGGACCTGTGGAAAAAGGACACACAGAATTACTCCTTAGAAAGCATCTTCTGACCCAAGTGGTTCACTTGAGATCCACAGGCAGAAACTCCTACAGCCTCACACCATTGAATAATCCTTCATCCAACTAAACTAGGTTTAACTCTGAGACTGTTTCATGACACGAATGTTATCTTTTGAATTGCCAACTGATGGTTATGACCAAGATGCCTTAACATTCCCCTCAACTCCACAAAACATGTTTCTTCCTGGCCATCAGCCCCTGACAACCCTTTTCTTAGAGCATTTACTTTTGAAAACCTGCTAGTGTAAATTCTTTCTCTGCCCCTTGGAAGTGTAAGTCTTCTCCTAGCTCTTGCCAGTTCTACAACCCAGGAATATCTTTCTCAAGGGCCGGGGAGCCATTTCTTTGAAATGTAATAATCATGAAAGATAGCACCTCTAACTCCTAGTCTCTGTGGGAAGGTAGGAGCCTAACTTTCTTAAGTGCCAATTAGCAAACACAGATGGCCCGATCACATTAACCAACCTCCCCTCTAATGTCCTCTGGTACTTTTCACTAGCTCACCCCGGGGCTTAAAATCTCTACCACTTTTGTTTCAGTGTAGTTGAGTTCCATCTCTTTCCTTTATTGCAGTAGTCTTAAATAAAATCTTCCCTGCCTAACTAGTACCACGCAATTTGTCTTTAACAGTTCCTTGGTAGATATTACAAGTTGTGGTGAATCACAGAAAAAAAAAACAAAAAAAAAAACTTTGAGGACTTACATGGGTTGTGTAGGAGTGGGGAGGAATTCCAACCACTCTGTTAGTCACTTTAATTTTGAAATAAATCTTTAGAAGATTTTAATAATATCATAAATATAATTTGAAAATGAATAAAAATCAGCTTCTTTCCTTTTTTGAAACAGTTTCCTTTTTTGAAAGGATTAAATTGAAAGGCAGCTGTAAGTAAACTGATAAGTTGCTGCCATTCATGTCTTTTCATTTTACTGCCAAAAATATGATAAAATGATCTAATTAGATCTGCTCTTTTTCTGGACACTGTCCCTTGGAGTCTCCCAGCAGGCATTCATCACTCTATCTCTACTGCTTGGCACACTACCAGGCTCACTGAAGAATCTCAATACATATTTATTAATTTGAACTGTTATGGGCTTCCTTGGTGGCAGAGTGGTTGAGAGTCCGCCTGCCGATATAGGGGACACGGGTTCGTACCCCGGTCCGGGAAGATCCCACATGCCGTGGAGCAGCTGGGCCCGTGAGCCATGGCCGCTGAGCCTGCGCGTCCGGAGCCTGTGCTCCGCAACGGGAGAGGCCACAACAGTGAGAGGCCCGTGTACTGCAAAACAAACAAACAAACAAACAAAATTGAACTGTTACTAAGACTCATTTTTCTGAAATTTGTATCTCACTATGTTCTTTCCTAGTTGTACATCTATCAACATCAGAGTAAAATGCAAACTTTTAAGCTTGCCATTCAAGTCATTTTATCATTTGGCTTCTTTTTACCTCTCTATAGTCAACAATTTATTCTTTTCTTTGGTTCCTTTGTTCAGTATCTCCAGGGCCTCACAGAGTCTCTAGGATATGGTAGACACAGTGTTCACCATTGTCCTTGGACCTCTTGCAGCCCTGCCTCACCTATTGGTCTAGACCTTTTTGGACACTAATAACTAACTATCTGGATTAAATTTCAATTTGCCACAGATTCTTTGGTTACTCTATTTTAAACCTCTTTTATATTTATCTAACCTTTCTCAACAGCAATGCCAGAATTAACTCCCAGGATCAGAAATTCAGTTTACAGATCTCCTCTGGTGCCCCCTCCCCTTAATTAGCACAAGTAATTAAGTACTATTGTGCTTTGTAGATAAACCTACTTAACCTATGGTAAAGCAAATGGTATTTAGAGTCAAAGTAAATTTCAGTTGGAATCTTGTTCTCATCCTTTACTAGCTGTATGATTTAGGAAAAGTAATTTAAACTATAAATTTCATAGAAACTTGTAAACTTCTGAGAATAATATCTACAACATAATTTTGTCATGAATTTTGAATGAGAAAATGCATGTAATATGATTAGCACAGTATTGTATCCAGAGATTCTGCTCAGTAAATGTGAACTGCAATTATTATTATAATTATTATTACTTTTTTTTTTTTACAAAGAATTTTTATAGTGTAGTAACTTGTAATTTTTTCTCTAGTGTTGATTTTTTTGTGTGTGATAGACATGGGACAAAATTTTGACAACAGTTTCTAAACCCATTTCCAGTTGCCTTTAAAGATAATGAAATCTTCCTTTCAAATTCATCCTGGCATCAACATGAATATACTTTCAATGGTTTTTAAAAAATTGTTTACAGACTAAATCTCAGAGATGGAGGTATTTACATTTTATAACAGCAAATAGAAGTCGGCAGAATCTCTTTGGTAATTTAAAATTTCAATATGATTGGAAAGTCTTAGCATATTTCCTGAATAATATAAAAATATTATATGTATATATAATTTCTATTTAATCCTGCAAAGTAGGCTTAAGAGATTCCAAGATTACCCCCAGGTCACACTAAGACCACCCAAAATTAGACCTGATATTTGGGTGGTGTTGGTACTTCCCTAGTCTATTAAGAATTCTTTAGAAAATACCAAGTCCACAAAAGTGGAATTGTCTGTTTATTTTTCACATTAGGAGGAAGTTTTATTCTGAACTGGTTAAAGTAATGGTTTTAATAACATGGTTATTCTCTTAGTCATTTCTCACAATACTGTGAAAATGGAAAACAATGCCCTCATTTAGCTTGGGAAGGGGGGAAGCAGTGGCCAATGTTGTTAACAACAGCAGTAACACAAGACTTTGGGTTTGTTCTTTTCTGAGATAATAACAGAATGGTGATCATGTCCTACTTAACAAAGAAACCACATACTAGATAAGAGAACTCTTCCAATATTTGTGACTGAATAAACCTACATGAAATACATTTCTTTAGCATTTTTCCAACACATTCATATATATAAACTATGAAAAAAACCCTCAACACTATAAAAATAACATTTGTTGCTAATGGAGGAATGAAATATTCTAAGGAATGGAATAATTTAATTAGGCAACTTCTCTCTTTACATTACCACATTACTAATAAAACATGCACTCACTCTCTTTTACCGAGGATTATGTTATATATATTCATATGAATAAACTCTGGGCTTACAAAGCAGTATCTAGAGTTTCTGTATTAAATATCAATGATAAAAAGGGTATAAATTTTAGGCATGCATTTTTTAAAGGACCGTTTTAGTTTTCAATTTTGCAGTTTATTCTCAAGTCTTGATATCTTTATTCTGAAACAAAACAAAAGACATGACAGAACCAGATGGCTTAGCTTGTGTCATTTTCTTTGAGAAAGCAATATTCACTAAAGAATCAGAGGTATCATTTTCTTGACGTGGGCAAGGATGGGGGTGGGGTGGGAATGGCAGGTGTAAACCTAAGCCAGAAGCAAAATCCCTCCTATATCCAAAGTGTGCTACATAAAACGTTCAAGTACATTGTTTTTATAAATGGAAGTACCCTCAAAGGCAAAATTTAAAGACCTTTATCTTTTGAGATTTCAACTTTAGAAAACTGTCTCTCTTGATGTGAATTGCTGAGATAATTATAAATCTATTGCTCTTTAAGATGCATAGCTTGAACTTAAAATTGAGAAGTAATTTGAATGTAATATTGAACGCATATTGTAATATTATATTTTGAATTCCTGATATCTGACACCAAAAAGAAAAAAGTTAGAAAAAAAAATTATTCCCAAATGTTCATTATATCCTTATTAAATAAAATACACTTTATTTACATAAATGTGAATATAATAAACAAACATTGGTAGGTTAATGTCCAAAGATCAGAGAGATGACTATTTTCTGCAAATTCTGTTGAGTATGTGGTGACTTTAGTTCAGGGTATGGTAAAAATATTTGCTGATTGCTTACTATTTTACAGGTACTCTCCTAAGTCCTTTGGTGTCAGTGCACAAAACAGATTAAAGACTGTTTCCTTCGTGAAGCTGATGCTCTAGAACATAACTATTTAAAAACATTAATCGCTTTAATAAAATTTAAATAAAAGCTTAATATTTAAAAAATTTTAAAAACTCTCAAACTGGCTGTTAAAAAAAGCAACACAAATCAACAGCTCCTTGGTCTTCTCCCAAAGCACTGATTTTTGTATTACAATTAATTGACAGAACAATCCAAAATAACTGCTAATGTTCTCACCTGTTCATGAAAAGAATATAACATAGAGCTAACATGAAATATTTGTAGATCATATTCTAGGCCTTTTTTTCACTTTAAGTAGATTTATACTGTTGGAGCATAATTGAATAAAAGTTGGATCTTTTTTATGCCATGATTTAACGATGCAATTTTTAGATCCAAATTAGTCTTATTTTTCCTAATGTTCCTTAAATCCTTCTCTGGTTTGGAGGCTACAGAAATGTATGGTAGTAGCCAAAAGGGAAATTTCCCCAAATTTGTAGTTGATTATGTAACCCAGAAGCAAATTTGTTTTATAATCCTGTGGGCAATATATCAATACCATAATTGGCATTAGTGGTCTTTCTCTTCAAGAGTATGAGTTCTCAAAAATGAAATTAATATTCTAGCTATTGAAGTTATTTAAATTTCAAAGGATTTAGGGCCATTCAATTCTGTAAGTGAAAATGTAAGAAGCTACATTTACCCCTAAGGTGGACACAAATAATTTTATTTCCAAATTGCAATAGGAAACTTTGAGTAATAATGAAACATTGCTTACATTGTGTGGCATATATGAAGCTTCATAAAAAAATTAAGGAATCTTGACTACTGAAATAATATGGTATAAAGACAGATAATATGCTTATTTTCTAAAAACTCTTTATCTCAAGTGTTGTGGACTGTTTAATGACTCAGAATGGCAAAATTGTGAGCCTTATATGAGCTCCATTTTTACAAACAGAATATAAAGGATATTGTTTTACGTGGCAGTTCAGATGAGGTCATTGGGCATCAAATATTCCTCTTGAAAAGTTTATTTAGGCACAATGGGTATCTATACATAGGTAAAAAGACCTGACTTTTGGACATTTTTATTTAAACCATCAAACTGCCACAACCCAGTTCCATACAGGCACAGTATTCACCTGTGTTTCTCTCTCTTTCTCTCTCTCTCTCTCTCCCTCCCTCCCTCTCTCTGTCTTTCTCTCTCTCATGTTTGGCCATAGGGGTAAGGTTATCAGTAAAACAGTACAATGTTTACTGAAAATAATGAAAAACAAGTCATTTTACTTTTCAATATTTTTCAATGTGTAACTATTGTAAGTGGATAGCTGTTTTCCACAAACAGAATAAAGCTAATATTATTTGCTTGAACTTTCCAGAAGAAAGGGTAATAAGAGAAGATTCAGAATATTTTTGCTAGGCTTTGTTGCTTTTCCATTTGATCTGGGTTTATTTCATCCTGACTTGACAACCTGATGGATTCTTTCAAAGGCTACCAGCCCAGAAGAAAATATCTCTTAAAATATTGTGAAATTGTGTTTCTCAGAAAGACCTTTTCTTTTTTAACCTTTTTAAAAATGTTAAAAAAGGTTAAACTTTTTAAAAGGTTCATCATCAATCTGAGGAATATAACCCATATTTGGTGGCAGGAATTGCTTGCTTGCTTACTTATTTATTTATTTATTTATTTTGGTGTTGGTTTCATTATCACTCATGTTTCCTGTAAACTATGGCATGGCATTTCTTTTTCACCAAAAGCACATTCCAAAACCATGCATTTTCTAATTGGATCATCAATATATTAATTCTTCCAAATAGATTTTGAAAGTATACTCTGAGGTATACAATCAGGGTAATGGTTTTCATGATAGTCCTTCAGGATAATCTGTTTATTTTATCCTTGTTTTCTAATTAAAACATTCTGCCTGTGAATTTGGGGCTTTTGAGTTGAAAGGTGAAAAAATTGATTAGTATGTTTATTTTTACTGCTAATTTTTAAAGAATGCATCTCTCAAACCCCTATCCATGTTCAATAATGCAGTGCTTTTGCCTACAGATGCTAGAGCATAGTAGTAAAACTGTCACTCTTTGCAGATGACATGATATTATATATAGAAAATCCTAAAGATGTCACCAAAAACTACTAAAGCTCATCAATGAAATTGGTAAGGTTGCAGGATACAAAATTAATGCACAGAAATCTCTTGCATTCCTATACCCTAATGATGAAAAATCTGAAAGAGAAATTAAGGAAACAATCCCATTTACCATTGCAACAAAAAGAATAAAATACCTAGGAATAAACCTATGTAAGGAGGTGAAACACTTGCATTCAGAAAATTATAAAACACTACTGAAAGAAATAAAAGATGACATAAACAGATGGAGAAATATACCATGTTCTTGGATTGGAAGAATCAATTATTGTGAAAATGACTATAAAGCAATCTGCAGATTCAATGCAATCCCTATTGAACTACCAATGGCATTCTTCACAGAATTAGAACATATTTTACAATTCATATGGAAACACAAAAGACCCTAAATATTCAAAGCAATCTTGAAAAATAAAAATGGAGCTGGATGAATCAGGCTCCCTGACTTCAAACTATACTGCAAAGCTATAGTAATCAAGACAGTATGGTACTGGCACAAAAACAGAAATATAGATAATTGGTACAGGATAGAAAGCCCAGAGATAAACCCACGCACATATGGTGACTTAACTTATGACAAAAGAGGCAAGAATATACAATGGAGAAAAGACAGCCTCTTCAATAAGTGGTGCTGGGAAAACTGGACAGCTACATGTAAAAGAATGAAATTAAAACAGTACCTAATACCATACACAAAAATAAACTCCAAATGGATTAAAGACTGAAATGTAAGACTGGACACTATAAAACTCTTAGAGGAAAATATAGGAAAAACACTCTTTGACATAAACCACAGCAAGATCTTTTTTGACCCACCTTCTAGAGAAATGGAAATAAAAACAAAAATAAACAAATGGGACTTAATGAAACTTGAAAGCTTTTGCACAGCAAAAGAAACCATAAACAAGATGAAAAGACAACCCTCAGAATGGGAGAAAATATTTGCAACTGAAACAACAGACAAAGGATTAATCTCCAAAATATGCAAACAGCACATGGAACTCAATATCAAAAAAACATACAATCCAATTAAAAAATGGGTGGAAGACCTAAATAGACATTTCACCAAAGAAGACATGCAGATGGCCAAGAGGCACATGAAAAGATGCTAAGCATCACTAATTATTAGAGAAATGCAAATCAAAACTACAATGAGTTATCACCTCACACTTGTCAGAATGGCCATCATCAAAAAATCTACAAACAATAAATGTTGGAGAGGGTGTGGAGGAAAGGGAACCCTCCTGCACTGTTGGTGAGAATGTAAATTGATACAACCACTATGGAGAACAGTATGGAGGTTGCTTAAAAAACTAGAAATAGAACTACCATATGACCCAGCAATCCCACTACTGGGAATATACCCTAAGAAAACCATAATTCAAAAAGAGACATGTACCACAGTGTTCATTGCAGCACTATTTATAATAGCCAGGACATGGAAGCAACCTAAATGTCCATCGACAGATGAATGGATAAAGATGTGGCACATATGTACAATGGAATATTACTCAGCCCTAAAAAGAAATGAAATTGAGTTATTCTTAGTGAGGTGGATGGACCTAGAGTCTGTCATACAGAGTGAAGTAAGTCAGAAAGAGAAAAACAAATACCGTATGGTAACACATATATATGGAATCTAAAAAAAAAAAAAAATGATACTGATGAACCTAGTGGCAGGACAGGAATAATGATCTAGACATAAAGAATGGACTTGAGGACA
Source organism: Lipotes vexillifer (assembly GCF_000442215.2). Lineage (NCBI taxonomy): Eukaryota > Metazoa > Chordata > Mammalia > Artiodactyla > Lipotidae > Lipotes > Lipotes vexillifer. The sequence continues at coordinate 2,509,953 of NW_006774067.1, forward strand.
TGGGGTGGGAGGACGAAGCTGGGGTGAAGTGAGAGTAGCATCGACATATATACACTACCAAATGTAAAATAACTAACTACTAGGAAACAGCAGCATAGCACAGGTAGATCAGCTGGGTGCTTTGCAATGACATAGAGTGTGGGATAGGGAGGGTGGGAGGAAGACGCAAGAGGGAGGGGATTAAAAAAAAACCAAAAAACAAAAATCTACAGATGTAGACAAGTATGTTTACTATGTACTACATACATCAGTTTCATAAATGAAAACCCAACCAATTGGTTGTTCATTAACTTAGAAATTGCCATCTCTGGGCACACAAACTTAATTTTCTACTTTCTCAGAAAGAAAAAAAAAATGATGAGAAAATGAGTAACATTCCAGAAGGATATTCAACTTTTTCTTTTTTTTAGGAGGACAAGCTATTTTTTTCACACTAGTAGCATCTATAAGCATAGAAACATTGATAGGTTGCTCATAAACTTGACATCATTTTAAGAAAAATAGTTCAGTACTTGAGAGCTGCAACATAATTAGGTCAACGATACAAATTTAAAACTTTATCCTTTAGAAATATCATATCATTCAGATTTTCTCATCTTCACACTAGTCTTTTCCATCTTTTTAACACTCAGGACGAGTCAGGACCAATAATTCAGATTATTCTTAGAAATAATTGGAAGTTATACGCCTTTGGGAAATTGTTATTTATTTAGACAAATTAGTTAGATGACCAATGTATCTCCTCCAATTAGTTGTGAACTACCTAGGAGGAAGAGATATTTCACGAGCTGTTTTAATTAGTAACAACAATAAGGGATATTACAGTCCTGGGATGAATCCTAGATACTGACTTTGGGGCACACATATAGGTACATTCAAATGGGTTTGACTCTGGATCTGGTAAGCAATAAGAGAAGAGAATATGGGAATATAGGAAAAACAGCCCGGTAGATGAGAAGGCCTGGTGAGTGATATGAGCAGAGGTTAAGCAAAGTGATCCTTCGCTGCAGCTTTACTGGAAGCTCTGTCATCTCTAATGCTGGGGTTTCCAATGTTTCCTTTATGGGAGTGCTTTTATTTCAGGATATTGCCACTGAGTAATGGAAAACCCTAACTACTGTGCAGTAAACTAACGGGTGCGGATTTGATAACAATGCCAGTCACTGATGTGGGTGGAGAATCTGTGCAAGTTGTTAATGAAGGTGAGAATTCAGAGGCTGAAAATTGCTGATAGATACATAAGTAAAAGGTTGTGTAGTAGTTTACCTTTACACTGTAACAAATTTTCACAAATGCAGTGATTTAAACTTATATTACAGTTCTGGAGATCAGAAGTCTAAAGTGGGCCTTTCGGGGCTACAGTCAAGGTGCTGGCAGGGCTGTGTTCCTTCTAAGGTGTCTAGAAGGAAATTTGTTTCTTTGCCTTTTATAGCTTCCAGAGGTCACCTGTATTCCTTGGCTCAAAGCCCCTTCCTGCATCCTCAAATCAAGCAGTGTAGCATCACTAAATATCTCTGACTCTGACACTCTTCTGCCTCCTTTACTTCTAAGGACCTTCGCAATTACATTGGGATAATCTAGAATAATGTCTCTACTTTAAAATCAGCTGATTAGTAAATGTAATTCCATTTACAACTTTAATTCCCTTTGCCATGTATTATAACATAACATATTCATAGGTTCCTGGAATTATCACATATGTATCTATGGGGGGACATTATTCTGCTACAGCTTGAAAAACAATGGTGGAATGAGATCAATCATTGTATCTTCCCTTTGGGGGAGGAAAGCATGTGCAAAATTAAAGAGTCATTTTGAGAAATATCATAAAGTAAAGACTGCATGGAAACAATGATATAGCCAGGAGACCGAGAGAGACAAATTTGAGGGTGCAAATTGGGAGTGAATGAGGATTATGTTTTAAAGTCAGGAACAAAGGTAAAAGTGTGTGCACAGCGTTAGGTAAAAATGATAGAATTTGGTAAATAAAGATAAAAATGATAGAATTTGGTAAATAAATTCAGTAGAATAACATTAAAAACAAATTGAAATTTAATTAATAGAACTCTTCAAATTAGAGTTTTGAGTATTAAAATTTTGCTTCCTACTTACTTTGTAGTTACACTATTTTAGATGCTGCCTATGGTTCATTTTACAATGATAGGGTCTTTATTAGAGATTCTTACCTAGATCATACTGTGCATCTAACCAGCATCCTAATCTGGGACCTGAAAATTCAGCACTGAAATTTTCTTAGGGAAAGTCTGGATAACCAGTGCCTTTAAAAAACAAACAAAAAGCAACTATTACGTTATTCTTAAGGCTTTCCCTTGGCCTGCCCTCCATAATTCTTGAAAGCAGTTGGCAGCAGCTGTAGATCTTTCAAGTGAGCTTCAGGTAGAGGGAAAAGCCCTAGCTTCCATTTTAAAGCTGGATCTCTGAGAATGATTAAGGTTTCAAGTGAATATCACAACTCATGAAAAAATCGCTGGCTGGAAAATAGGATCTGGAAATAGCAACCACAGTTAAAGTAGGTATGCTCTAGAGAGTATACCATTAAATTATTAGTACATCATTAAGTTATTCAACATATTAATTACATTTCTCTATCCAAGTAAACTAACGGGTGCGGATTTGATAACAATGCCAGTCACTGATGTGGGTGGAGTAGGCTCTATCCAAGAGCCTACTAGGAAATATCTTGTGACTGTTGTCACTGCTTCTTAATGATCAAAACTGTCAAAATAGATATTTTTCTGTGCTATATTTTCTGGGCTTTTTTGTGTGTGTGATAATGAGAGACAAGGATGTAATATCAGCTAAAATGTGAAATATCCAAAAGCACTAGGTTCTTATGTACAAATATTTGGCACTGAAATCAAAAACTGAGACACCCCAAAGTGTTTATTGTGATAATGTTTTTAAAGTTCCTGGAACAGAATATGCTCTAGTTTCTTTGATATTCTTAAGCAAGGAAATAGTATGCAAGTCAAGTCTTTGTGTTTTCATTTGCATAACAATTCATTCTTTCTCTTCATCATTGCTTTGAGGGCATGGAATGTTCAACATGTAGCTCCCCAGCTCTTTGACCTCACTACCAATGAGTTTCCTTTCCACTTCACCACCTCATTCATTCTGAGGGGGCATCTTGCTGCCACCTGTAACTATTTCATCTTCAGTCAGAATTAAAGCGCATCACACTCTGATCTCAAAACTTCTCCCATTCTAGCTGCTTTGATCTATGACTTCATTGGTCTCTCAAGGCCACTGATCCCCTGTACTTCTTCCCTGACTTCAAATATCTCCAATTTTATTAGAGTCTACTATCCATATTTCAACACACTCTTGATAATACTCTCAATTCCTTGGCCTCCTCGGCTGTTTTGTCACATGCATCAAACAAATCCCCAACTGCGAATAAGTTCAACCACTTGCTTTCTCAGTAAATGCACTTCACCAGTCACATACTGTTGAGACTAGTGTTGCAGCAAAAATAGAAATGAGGTTTTTCCTCTCCTGATAACCAGGAAAATAAAGAGAACAGTGAACAGGCTAGAGAAGAAACATAAACTGGCCTGAGTTAATCAGTCCTAGTTTTATTTTAACTGTTACAAATCTGTTGTGTATGTAGTTAGATTTGTCCTTCACAAAGCTAATCTGTCACCCCTAACCCTGTGTAATTTAAGTAATTTACATCCTGTATCTGGTATTTACTCTTTACTCTCCCTATAAACTCTTGTAGCAAATCACCCCTGTAGCTGTTTACATTTCAGAGGGGAGGTCTAGACCGATAACCCAGAGGCTAAGGGACCCAATTACCGGGTTGCCTGACTCCAGCGATGATTATTTTGAAATAATGCAAGAAGAAGAATGCAAGACCTTCACCATTTTGATCCTTAACAGTCACTTTGGACTGCAAACTCCCCATTAAGAATCCCTGTAATTCCCCAGGAAGGTGGGGCACAGTTCTTGAGGCTCTAGCCTACAGTGTCTCCCCTTTGCCTGGCAAAGAAAAGAAAAAGCCTCTCTATTTCTTATCTTCCAATTCTCTGTCTCCGTATTTTAATTCGGCATTGGTGCACAGGGAGCCAGATTTGGCAACACTAGCCACATTGTACCGCAACACAGCAAAGTGATCACCAAATTAAAATAGGTCTGAATGCAATTCAACCATTCTACTATCGAACATATGCAAATCACTGAGAAATTTATATCATCCTGAAATTTCTGAACTCCAGAAATATATTTCCAACTAGGGTTCCAATATCCTTAATTGGATGCCTCAAAGGCACCTGTAAGTCAACATCTATGAACTCACTATTGTCCCCCTAAGTTGGATCTCTTCTACTGTTTCCAACATAAATTTCCATTGCCCTCTCCTTTCCTCCAATGTAGAAGTCAGCACTGTGAATAGATTTTACGTCCTAGATATTTCTCAAATCGGTCTTCTCTCCATCTCCACTGCCATTGCCCTAGTCAACACAGTATTGTCTCCTTCCTACTGCAGTTGTCCCCAAAACCAGTGTTGCATCATTAAATTTCTTCTTCACACTGAAGCCACATGCTGTATGGTATGTAAATTTAGACATGTGATCTCTTGTTTTAAAACCTTCAAAGGTTCCAATATATTTGGCAGGGCCCATAAACAAGGTCTTCCAGACCTGACCTTACCTTCGCATCTTCATTTTTCTACATTTTTCCCTTTGCTATCAGAACTCTAGCCTTACTTAACATTTTTTTTTGATTATTTGTTTGTTTGAAGTATAGTTGACTTTAATATATTAATATCAGTAGTATAACATAGTGATTTGACATTTTTACAGATTACACACCATTCAAAGTTATATAGATTATCATACTAAGTGAATAAGCGAGACAGAGAAAGACAAATATCATATGATATCGCTTATATGTGGAATCTAAAAAAAAAAGATACAAATGAACTTATACAACAGAAATAGACCCACAGACATAGAAAGCAAACTTATGGTTACCAAAGAGAAAAAGTGGGGGGAGGGATAAATTAGGAGTTTGGGATTAACATATGCACACTACTATATATAAAATAGATAACCAACAAGGACCTACTGTATAGCACAGGGAACTATACTCAATATTTTATAATAACCTGTAAGGTAAAAGAATATGAAAAATAACATATATATATATATATATATATATACACACACACACACATAACTAAATCATGTTGCTAAAACACATTGTAAATAAACTATACTTCAATAATATAAATATATTAAATACATAAAATAAATAAAGTGCAAGGATATAGTATACAAAAAACCCCCAAAGTTATTATAATATTGTTGACTATATTCCCTGTGCTGTACCTTACATATCTGCGACTTATTTATTTTATAACTGGTTTGTACCTTTTAATCCTCTTCACATATTTTGCTCATCACCGACATGCCCCTCCCCTCTGGCAACCACTAATTTCTTATCTCTATTTGTGACTTTGTTTCTTTTTTTTTTTAACATCTTTATTGGAGTATAATTGCTTTACAATGGTGAGTTAATTTCTGCTTCATAACAAAGTGAATCAGATCTACATATACATATATCCCCATATCTCCTCCCTCTTGCGCCTCCCTCCCACGCTCCCTATGCCACCCCTCTAGGTGGTCACAAAGCACTGAGCTGATCTCCCTGTGCTATGCGGCTGCTTCCCACTATCTATCTATTTTACGTTTGGTAATGTATATGTCCATGCCACTCTCTCACTTTGTCCCAGCTTACCTTTCCCCCTCCCCGTATCCTCAAGTCCATGCTCTAGTAGGTATGCATCTTTATTCCCGTCTTGCCCCTAGGTTATTCATGACCAATTTTTTTTAAATTCCATATATATGTGTTAGCATATGGTATTTGTTTTTCTCTTTCTGACTTACTTCACTCTGTATGACAGTCGCTAGGTCCATCCACCACACTACAAATAGTTCAGTTTCGTTCCTTTTTATGGCTGAGTAATATTCCATTGTATATATGTGCCACATCTTCTTTATCCATTCTGTGTTGATGGACACTTTGGTTGCTTCCATGTCCTGGATATTGTAAATAGAGCTGCAATGAACATTGTGGTACATGACTCTTTTTGAATTATGGTTTTCCTCAGGGTATATGCCCAGGAGTGGGAGTGCTGGGTCGTATGGTAGTTCTACTTTTAGTTTTTTAAGGAATTTCCTTACTGTTCTCCATAGTGGCTGTATCAATTTACATTCCCACCAACAGTGCAAGAGGGTTCCCTTTTCTCTACAACCTCTCCAACATTTATTGTTTGTAGATATTTTGATGATGGCCATTCTGACCGGTGTGAGATGATATCTCATTGTAGTTTTGACTTGCATTTCTCTAATGATTAATGATGTTGAGCATTCTTTCATGTGTCTGTTGGCAATCTGCATATCTTCTTTGGATAAATGTCTATATAGGTCTTCTGCCCATTTTTGGTTTGGGTTGTTTGTTTTTTTAATATTGAGCTGCATGAGCTGCTTGTAAATTTTGGAGATTAATCCTGTGTCAGTTGCTTCATTTGCAAATATTTTCTCCCATTCTGAGGGTTGTCTTTTCATCTTGTTTATGGTTTCCTTTGCTGTGCAAAAGCTTTTAAGTTTCATTAGGTCTCATTTGTTTATTTTTGTGTTTATTTCCATTTCTCCAGGAGGTGGGTCAAAAAGGATCTTGCTGTGATTTATGTCATAGCATGTTCTGCCTCTGTTTTCCTCTAAGAGTTTGATGGTGTCTGGCCTTACATTTAGTTCTTTAATCCATTTTGAGTTTATTTTTGTGTATGGTGTTAGGGAGTGTTCTAATTTCATTTTTTTTACATGTAGCTGTCCAGTTTTCCCAACATCACTTATTTTTATTTTTTATTTTTTTCCGGTACGCGGGCCTCTCACTGTTGTGGCCTCTCCCGTTGCGGAGCACAGGCTCCGGACGCGCAGGCTCAGCGGCCATGGCTCACGGGCCCAGCCACTCCGCAGCACGTGGGATCTTCCCGGACCGGAGCACGAACCCGTGTCTCCTGCATCGGCAGGCGGACTCTCAACCACTGCGCCACCAGGGAAGCCCCCAACATCACTTATTGAAGAGGCTATGTTTTCTCCACTGTATATTCTTGCCTCCTTTATCAAAGATAAGGTGATCATATGTGCGTGGGTTTATCTCTGGGCTTTCTATCCTGTTCCTTGATCTATATTTCTGTTTCTGTCCCAGTACTGTGCTGTCTTGATTACTGTAGCTTTGTAGTATAGTAGTCAGGGAGCCTGATTCCACCAGCTCCGTTTTTCTTTCTCAAGGTTGCTTTGGCTGTTCGGGTTCTTTTGTGTTTCCATACACACTGTGAAATTTTTTGTTGTAGTTCTGTGAAAAATGCCAGTGGTAGTTTGATAGGGATTGCATTGAAGCTGGAGATTGCTTTGGGTAGCATAGTCATTTTCACAATGTGATTCTTCCAATCCAAGAACATGGTATATCTCTCCAACTATTTGTATCATCTTTAATTTCTTTCATCAGTGTCATACAATTTTCTGCATACAGGTCTTTTGTCTCCTTAGGTAGGTTTATTCCTAGATATTTTATTCTTTTTGTTGCAGTGGTAAATGGGAGTGTTTTCTTAATTTCACTTTCAGATTTTTCATCATTAGTGTAAAGGAATGCAAGAGATTTCTGTGCATTAATTTTGTATCCTGCTACTTTACCAAATTCATTGATTAGCTCTAGTAGTTTTCTGGTAGCATCTTTAGGATTCTCTATGTATAGTATCATGTTATCTGCAAACAGTGACAGCTTTACTTCTTCTTTTCCAATTTGGATTCCTTTTATTTCTTTTTCTTCTCTGAATGCTGTAGCTAAAACTTCCAAAACTATGTTGAATAATAGTAGTGAGAGTGGGCACCTTGTCTTGTTCCTGATCTTTTTTCTTTAATATATTTATTTGTTTTTGGCTGTGTTGGGTCTTCGTTTCTGTGCGAGGGCTTTCTCTAGTTGTGGCAAGCGGGGGCTACTCTTCATCGCAGTGCACGGGCCTCTCACTGTTGTGGCCTCTCCTGTTGTGGAGCACAGGCTCCAGATGCAGGCTCAGTAGTTGTGGCTCACGGGCCCAGCTGCTCCGCGGCATGTGGGATCGTCCCTGAACAGGGCTCGAACCTGTGTCCCCTGCATTGGGAGGCAGATTCTCAACCACTGTGCCATAAGGGCAACCTGTTCAACATTTCTTATATTTTCTTCATTCTATTTCCAAGATTTTGGATCATCCTTACTGTCATTATTCTGAATTATTTTTCAGGTAGACTGCCTATTTCCTCCTCATTTGTTAGGTCTGGTGGGTTTTTGCCTTGCTCCTTCATCAGCTGTGTGTTTCTTTGTCTTCTCATTTTGCTTAACTTACTGTGTTTGGGGTCTCCTTTTTGCAGGCTGCAGGTTCGTAGTTCCTGTTGCTTTTGGTGTCTGTCTCCAGTGGCTAAGGTTGGTTCTGTGGATTGTGTAGGCTTCCTGGTGGAGGGGACTAGTGCCTGTGTTCTGGTGGATGAGGCTGGATCTTGTCTTTCTGGTGGGCAGGTCCACGTCTGGTGTTGTGTTTTGGGGTGTCTGTGGCCTTATTATGATTTTAGTCAGCGTCTGTGCTAATGGATGGGGTTGTGTTCCTGTCTTGCTAGTTGTTTGGCATAGGATGTCCAGCACTGTAGCTTGCTCGTTGTTGAGTGGAGCTGGGTCTTGGCGTTGAGATGGAGATCTCTGAGAGTTTTTCGCCGCTTAATATTACGTGGAGCTGCGAGGTCTTTTGTGGACCAGTGTCCTGAACGTGGCTCTCCCACCTCAGTGGCACAGCCCTGATGCCTGGCTGTAGTACAAAGAGCCTGTCCTCCACATGGCTCAGAATAAAAGGGAGGAAAAAAAGAAAGAAAGAAAGAAAGAAAGAAGATAAAATAAAGTAAAATAAAATGGTTATTAAAATAAAAAATAATTATTAAGAAAAAGAATTTTTAATAAACAACAAAAAAAAACAGGCTGACAGAACCCTAGGACAAATGGTAAAGGCAAAGCTATACAGACAAAATCACACACAGAAGCATACACATGCACACTCACAAAAAGAGAAAAAGGGAAAAAAAAAAATATCGTTGCTCCCAAGTCCACCTCCTCAATTTGGGATGATTCGTTGTCTATTCCGGTATTCCACAGATGCAGGGTACATCAAGTTGATTGTGGAGATTTAATCCTTTGCTCCTGAGGCTGCTGGGAGAGATTTCCCTTTCTCTTCTTTGTTTCCCCAGCTCCCGGGGCTCAGCTTTGGATATGGCCCCACCTCTGCGTGTAGGTCACCTGAGGGCGTCTGTTCTTCACTCAGACAGGATGGGGTTAAAGGAGCAGGTGCTTCAGGGGCTGTGGCTCACTCAGGCCACGAGGAGGGAGGGGTATGGATGCGGGGCGAGCCTGTGGCTGCAGAGGCCGGCGTGACGTTGCACCAGCCTGAGGCGCGCCGTGCGTTCTCCGGGGGAAGTGGTCCCTGGATCACGTGACCCTAGCAGTGGCGGGCTGCAGAGGCTTCCGGGCGGGGAGTTGTGGATAGTGACTTGTGCTCGCACACAGGCTTCTTGGTGGCGGCAGCAGCAGCCTTAGCGTCTCCCGCCCGTCTCTGGGGTCTGCGCTGATAGCCGCGCCTCGCGGCCGTCTCTGGAGCTCCTTTAAGCAGCGCTCTTAATCCCCTCTCCTCGCGCACCGGGAAACAAAGAGGTAAGAAAAAAGTCTCTTGCCTCTTGGGCAGCTCTAGACCTTTTCCCGGACTCCCTCCCGGCTAGGCGTGGCTCACTAACCCCCTTCAGGCTGTGTTCACGCCGCCAACCCCAGTCCCCTCCCGCCGAAGCCCAAGCCTCAGCTCCCAGCCCCCGCCTGCCCCGGCGGTGGGTGAGCAGACAAGCCTCTCGGGCTGGTGAGTGCCGGTCGGGAATCTCCGCGGTTTGGCCTTCGCAGCCCTGTGGCTGCGCTCTCTTCCGCGGCTCCGAAGCTCCCCGCTCCGCCACCCGCCGTCTCCACCCGCGAAAGGGCTTCCTAGTGTGTGGAGACCTTTCCTCCTTCACGGCTCCCTCCCACTGGTGCAGGTCCCGTCCCTATTCTTTTATCTCTGTTTTTTCTTTTTTCTTTTGCCCTAGCCAGGTACGTGGGGAGTTTCTTGCCTTTTGGGAGGTCTGAGGTCTTCTGCCCGCGTTCAGTAGGTGTTCTGTAGGAGTTGCTCCACGTGTAGATGTATTTCTGGTGTATCTGTGGGGAGGAAGGTGATCTCCGCGTCTTACTCCTCCGCCAGCTTGAAGCTCCTCTCCTCCTGTTTCTATTATTTTATTCCTTGTTTTGGTTTTTAGATTTCACATATAAGTGAAAAAAATATAGTATTTGTCTTTCTCTGTTTAACTTATTTCACTAGGTGTAATATCCTCCAGGTCCATTCATGTTCTTGCAAATGGAGAGAATTCATTCTTTTTTATGGTTGAGTAATATCTATTTACCACATCTTCTTAATCCATTAATCTGTTACTGAACACTTAGATTGCTTCCATATCTTGGCTGTTGTCAATAATGCCGCAATGAACACTGGGGTGCGTATATCATTTCAAATTAGTGTTTTCATTTTTCTGGATAAATACCCGAGTGGAATTGCAGGATCATATGGTAGCTGTTTTCCATAGTGGCACCAATTTATATTCCCCCCAGCAGTGTTCTAGAGTTCCCTTTTCTCCACACCCACCCCAACACTTGTTATTTCCTGCCTCTGATGACAGCCATTCTGACAGATGTGAGGTGATATCTCATTATGGTTTTGAGCTGCATTTCCTTGATGATTAGTGATGTTGAGCATAGTGTCATGTGCCTGTTGGCCATCGGTATATCTTCTTTGGAAAAATGTCTATTCAAGTCCACTGCCCATTTTTTATCACAGTGTTTGTTTTTTCGATATTGTGATGTACGAGTTCTTTATTGGCTATTAACCTCTTATCAGACATATCATTTGCAAATAAGGAAACTATCAACAAAACACAAAGGCTGCCTGTACTGAATGGGAGAAGATATTTACCTTTGAAGAGGTTATACTGTTCCTCTGTTTGAATGCTTCCTGCCGATTTCATCTTCCCCACCACTTAATTTCTTTTTTCTTCGTATTTTAATTCGGTTATTACTTGCTTAGGGAAATTTCCCTGGCATATACAAGCAAGTAAATGCCCAATTTAGAAGTGTAATAGTATCACCAGCTTTTTGACATAGCTTTTATCACAGGTTTAATTTTATAGCCTTGTATGCTGCTTAGATTGATTTCTCATTGAATAGAAGGTGAGCTTTCTAAAGATACAAAATACAATGGAGTTGCATGAAACTCCTCTAATACTAGTAGATTAGCCTATTAATGCCATCCTTGGTCTCATCCTGAAATATATGCAAGTACCAGCCTAAATTTTGAGAGTGTGGCTGGTAAGAAGTAAAGAGATTCTTTTGGCCATTGCTACATGACCAAAAGTCAAATCTGCCTTGTGGTTTGTCCGACAGAGATTTTAGCTATATTCTTTAACCACTGCAATACACTACTTTAAACAACCCAAACAAACAAAACTCCTTTTCCATTTTCTTTCTTGTTGACTAACCAATCATTCTAATAATTGGACCTTTTCCAATCAACTTTAATGTTATCATGACTAGATTGAAATTTTATTGTGAGATTACATGAATGTCAGCTGCTTATCTGCTTGCCTTGACTGCTACCAAAGAGCTCTTAGCTCTTTGTTGATTATTTGCTCCATTTCTACTTGGATAGATTACCTGAATTTTGTATACTGATTGAAAATTTAGGTTAGAATCACAACCACCACCACTGTATTATTTATTTGTTCACGTACTATCTGCTGCTTTCTCACATGGAATTTCCTGGTTTTGAACTTATTCTCAAAATTACTTTGTTCTGATTATTCACCATTCAGATATCTAACTCTGGCCTCTTTCTCATGTATTCAAAACTGTATTTTGACTCTGCATAATTCCACAGGTCAGTCAGTACACTCAACTCCCATACTGTGTGGTGATGGAAGGAATTTTCTGCTATTGAGGTGTGGGGAAGTCATTGCGAATTATACATGCTTTAACTTAAAGTTTTTGCCAACTAGAACAACCTGTTTTGTAGCCTATTAAACATTCATTGTGTATCTGTTTTAACCATTAAAGAAAAGAATGCATTTAAAAATCAAAATGGGGTAACTTGTTCAGGCATTCAGAATGGAGCTGGGTGGCCATTGTAGATATGGTTTCAGACATGTTCCTGCATCACTGAGAACATGAATTTTCTGAACTGTATCAAACTTAAGGACACGGCAAGGCATTCTTAAAACAATATCAGCTAGCAGCTGCTAGCTGCAAGCTTATGCTCTCAAGTTCACCCCTTGTAACTATGCAACCATTTCGGACCCCAACCAATCCTTGTTTAATAAGCACCCTTACTTCTTGCCAGCTCCAATCCTAATTCTTGAAAAATAGTCTACGTAATTTTGCAGGTTTTGCCTTTTTAAGCCTCCCTCATTTTGTAGTCCAGAGTTTCTTGAATCTGTGTCTTCCTGGCTTATTGTCCTCAGTTTGGTTCAAATAAAACTCTTTCCTATTCCTATTATAGATTGTTTGTTGATCATTTCCACCAACAATGTCTTGTCCTGTGGCTATGCAAGAATTAATGATGCCAAGTATGAGGCTCTAGCAATCATTATTCATGCTTAGCAGTTATACTATGACATTTGTGTAGTGTTTAAAAGTTTCAAATCTCTTCACTTAAAATATTTTATTTGATCCTCTCAATTACTCTTAATGAGTGGTAGGATTATAATTATCATACTACCTGGATAGGAAAATTAAATCCAGAAAAGTTAGTCAACCAAAGTTGTATCATTATTAACTAACAAAACTGGAAGCCATTTTTAAAAAAATAAATTTATTTATTTATTTTTGGCTGCATTGGGTCTTAGTTACTGCGTGCGGGCTTTCTCTAGTTGCGAGTGGGGGCTGCTCTTCATTGTGGTACGCGGTCTCCTCATTGAGGTGGCTTCTCTTGTTGCAGGGCACAGGCTGTAGGCGTTCAGGCTTCAGTAGTTGTGGCACGTGGGCTCAGTAGTTGTGGCTCACGGGCTTAGTTGCTCGGCGGCATGTGGGCTCTTTCCAGACCAGGGCTTGAACCTGTGTCCCCTGCATTGGCAGGGAAGTCCCTGGAAGCCAAATTTTGATGTTCTCATTTGAAGTTCAATGCTTCTTCAGTAATAATTTCACTTTCTGCTAATTCTTTTCAATTTATATATAAAAATATCATTCCATTTGGGGGACATTTATAAAAGATCCCAAATCTACATTTTTTTCTACTTGGAAATCATTTTGAGAATATCTGACCAGCATGCAGTGAGCCATTAAAGAAAATGAAAGAAAAATGAATGTGTACAAAAAGAGGCCAGTCTTTCATGGCATAAAGCCACAAAGGATAACTGACTTGCCTAAGCATGGTTAAATGTAGTCTTAAAATCTTGCTCATCAAAGTAATGTAGTCTCCTAGGAATTACATGGAGACTCAGGTTGCAGCGGACTATATAGCTATGTATCAGGTGAAACTATTAAGATAATAGTCTCTAGGTTTCCATATAGTTTCTCACAACAAGCTTTATTTCCAGAGGCATTAAAGTGTGATTTTATAAGGTAAAGACACTTAGCCTCAGAAAAATAAGTTTATACATAAGAGGTTCTCAAGTGCAACAGAAGATAAGGCTAGCCCTCCAGGAAAACTAATGTATAATATAGCACCACAGGTAATATTATTATAATTGCTATTGCAGGTAACTATGGAATGAGAGTTTGGAGCTTTTTATTTTTTTGGTGGTTGTTTGTGCTTAAGGATGAATAAAGTAGACATACAAGTTACTCTTAGTTGATTCTGTTGCTTCTGAGAATTAAGAGTAATTTTTACTATATATAGTATATGATTTTATATTTCATATAACTGTGCCATGTACATTATTAGACCTATGTATTTGAGGTAACATTTTGAGTTGTGTCATTCTTCACTGCTTATTTGTTAATATACTTCACCAAGATTTCACTAGGAGAAGGTCTGGAAACAAGAGAATGTAACACCCAGTGCCTGTTCTCAAAAAATAAACAAAGCAGTTTTAGAAAGATATGAAGTAACTAAAGAAATGTTTCCAAATGTGGTTCCATTCCCAAATGACTGGTATAGGCATTAAGAATGCTACAAGAATTCAGAAAAGGGAGCAAATACTAAAGAGTAAACTAGTCTAGTAGTGAAGATTTCACTTTGTTGAGTTTGAGGGAAATACAGGCCTCAGAAGGATGTAACAGAAGCATACCCTGTATGGCAGGGCTATGTTTCAGCAAAACTATAATGAAATACAGAAGATCTAAGAGATATTTAGAGATATGCATTATCCAGAAGGAAAATGGAAAAAAAGGCTTTTGGGGCACATATATAAGAAAGGATGATCTGAATGTTATTCCAACAGCTTGCGTGGGAACATGCATTCTTGAAAGAAGCCTGAGAGTCAAACAACAAAATTAATAAGGCATCTATACTACGGTGCTCATTTGGCTAAGGCAAGGAGTATCATGCCTGTATCACACCTCTATCACATGAACTTTGGGAGGCAAATACATATATTATGTTTGAATAAAGTGGATTAATGTAAGAAGAAAGGAAGTGGTTGAGCACATGGCTAACTGGAGAGTATATTAAAATGTCTTCTAAATCAAACTTTAAATAAACTGTGCTAACCAACAAAATATATCTGTGGCCCACAAGGAGCTGAGCCTACAACCCTTTCTGCACTATGCCTGTCTTGAAGGTACAGGAGGTGCTTTAGGTATCTCAGTATCCTCCACCTTGGTATATAATATTTGAAATATATCAGTGTGGCTTGAATGAGTAAATGAATGAATGAATCTCTCTTAAAAATCAGCCCCTCTTCTGAGCATGCCAGTAAAGCAATTCACTGCTTATGAGAGACTCTTGGTTTCTACTCATATACACAAGTCATCCCTAGGTAATATAATAGCTAGTTTTTTTACCTTCTTTAGTTTACTTTTAATAACCCATGATATAATCAGAATTGGGATTGTTCTTTCCACTTTACAGAAGGAAGAAAATGAAACTCAGAGGAGTTTTGTGAGATGGCTAAGGTTATTTAGCTAAAATGAAAATCTTAAGTAGCAAAGATGAAGTTCAAAATTTTGTGTATTTATATGTGTTTGCCAATTTCTTCTGGCAAGAAACCAGTTACGAATTTTACTGAGACCCAACCTACATGCTTAGTGCCTTATCATATAACAACATAATGTATATACAGCACCAGAATTCTCAGGAATTACTAGATGTTTTACTGGAATATTTTCCACTAGCTTCTGAGACAGTGGTCTATGAAGAAAATAGAATGGCTTTTGGTTTGAGGCTGCATTGCACTGTTGTATGTCACAGGATTTTTGAGATCTGTGAACATTTTTCTTCAACAAGGTCTATTTTACCGATGGCACAATTAATACACAGAGTAACTTGCTTGCTTAGAGTGACTTGCTTAAGGCCTCTGATTCTCATCCAGTCAATACCCCATTGCCTACCCCCTTAGAGACACACTGATCTAAGAGGGTATCCGGAAGTCTCAAGAATGCTGAAATCTGCTAAGACTGGAGGTGAGATCATTTTAGGGTAAAGCAACCTCCTTTGTGTCCCATTTATTTCAAGGAGCATTTTAGAGACTTATGCACTATCCATTTGCAGAAATGCATTGCCCTTCTCCTTCAAATTCACGATCTATGTCCTCAAAGAATTCACATCAATATGATGACCAAGTGACTCATCTCCCTATGTCTTACTCACTTATAACTGTCAGTTTGAGAAACACTTACCTCATTCCACCTTCCTAATATATCCTGGATCCCCTGTGGTACAAATACTGCTAAACATTCTTTAAAATACCTTTAAATAGAACAGTAGAAACCAAAAAGCCAGTCTATTAGACTTTCCAAATACCAGGTTGCTTTAATCTACCTAAAAAATAACAATTTATAACAAGTGAGCAAAGTGAACACAGCTCTAGAAGCTAGAGGAATTTTTTAAAAAATCACTTGTGTGTTTTCTGTTATGATTTTTGTGAAAAAGTTCTCTTAAAAGTCACCCCCTTTTCAAAATTCATCAACTACAGCTGAAGTTTTTAGGTAGTCTTGGTTTAATTGTCTCAGAAGTTGGGGAGGGAGGAAGAGTCAGAGCAGAGCCAAACTCAATGGAGAATGGCAAAAACATTGGCTTCGCTGTATGTACTTGATCAATGGACAGCAAAGAAATGATAAAAATGACAACAGCATTCATATGAAAATATTAATGGAAATATTTCAATGAAGATAGATTGCACATTTTTTTTTTTTTTTTTGCGGTACGCGGGCTTCTCACTGTTGTGGCCTCTCCCGTTGCGGAGCACAGGCTCTGGACGCGCAGGCTCAGCGGCCATGGCTCACGGGCCCAGCTGCTCCGCGGCATGTGGGATCCTCCCGGACCGGGGCACGAACCCGTGTCCCCTGCATTGGCAGGCGGACTCTCAACCACTGCGCCACCAGGGAAGCCCCCTGCACATTTTATTATAAGTAAAATCATTTAAAAACACTATTTGATTTTTTTTTATTCCTATTTTTTTTAAAAAATTTTTCACGTGGAGGGAGATGCAAGAGGGAGGAGATATGGGGATATATGTACATGTATAGCTGATTCACTTTGTTATACAGCAGAAACTAACACACCATTGTAAAGCAATTATATTCCAATAAAGATGTTAAAAAATAAATAAAATAAAATATGTAAAATTTAAAAATTAAAAAAATAAAAACACTATTTGAGAAATTTATAAAGGTCTTGGATAAATGACATTTATTTTGTTAAGTGTGTTTGGAGCAATTTGTTTTAATTCAGCATAAAAGAATCCATATAACAATTATTCTAAAAACATTCTTTAACTGATAATTTTTCTTATGGATCATGAATATCATATATAAGTACTGCCAAGAATATCATTACCTTTTTCCATTAAGAGCAGTTTTTTTAAAAAACTGAATAGGAAAGTAAGAACAAACACAGTGAACAACTTTATCACCTAGCAGGTGTTATCTAACTTCTCAGGGCCAAAACATCTACATTTTTCTCCTACATATTTATTTTAATACTCATAGTGCAATAGGATGTCCAGTATCTATACTGCACCATCATGGTTTTAATCTCCTTTTCTTTGGGACCACTTTTCAGCTTGCAACATCAGAGAGTCTGTTTTTAAAGATCAGTATAAAACAACCAAGATATTGAGAACTGGAGACGAATTAAGCAGCATCACTTGAAATGTGCCATCAGAAACCTTAAACTGTCTTCCTGTCTGTAGACAGGAAAATGTTTTGAAGCCAGTCAAGGAGCTGTGGCATTATGTACATTGATTGTAGCTGGGGAAGATGCCAGATTGAACATCTGCCTCTGACAGAAATTGAAAAGGGCAGTTGGTAAATGAAATGATATCAATAAATCTCAGTGATAGGATGATGATAGGGGATGTCTGTGAGGAACTCCAGGAAAGGTAGAAATGGGCTCATAAGTAGAAATTTAAGGTGTTAAATTATAAAATTAGGTATCTACATTATTTATTGAATTTCAGTGCCTTTAGGAAGACGATAATACCAGTGCTGGAATTTTTAGCAGTGGGGAGAAAACAATGGAGTAATAAGATTAAATAATAGGATTAAAGGAAAGCTGGGAACCAGTGGAAAGATTGGATTTGTTGTTAGTAACCTTGGGCTAGAGTTCTGATTCAGTCAGTTACTGAGAGCCTTGTGGTCTTGGTGACCCACGCGATTTCTCTTCTCTGCCATTCTAACCCCTCACCATAACTTATCTCCAGTGTTTAAGGCTTGAGAGTCACATTTTGATCAACAGACAGCAAGTACTATTAGCTAGAACAAGCAGGCGTTAAATGTCTCAAAATACAAAGAAATTCATATTCTAAGATATTAAAATTAAGGAACTTTTATTGAATGTTTGCTGGAAAACAGGTCTCTTTCTATAAGCATATTAAAAAAAAAACAAAAAACAAAGCTCTATTCTCAAGTGGCACAAAGTCCAGGAGGGGAAAGAGACAATCAAAGAGGCAATGGCTAAACATTGAACAACTATTAGAAAAATGTGCTCCATGTTCAAGTGCACAGAGATGGAAGCCAGTTAAAGAGATAACTCAGCAGAAGATGTTACCTGAGTTGAATCTTAGAGGACAGGTAGGCACTGGTCAGATGGAGAAGATGGAAAGATTATTCCAGCAAAAGGGAACAATATTTACAAAGAAACAAAGAAAAAATAGTGTTCCATCTTAGATATAGCAAACAGTTCAGTAGGGCTGGAATGGAGCATTTGATATTATGCTTAAAAAATAAGTATAGAGGTCAATCATGATAGATTCAGTATATTTTTATTGTGGATTGTGATATTTTTTCTATAAAGCAGGTAACATATGTTAACTGAAGAGGCTTTGTGAATTGCAG
This sequence comes from Lipotes vexillifer, assembly GCF_000442215.2. NCBI lineage: Eukaryota > Metazoa > Chordata > Mammalia > Artiodactyla > Lipotidae > Lipotes > Lipotes vexillifer. The sequence goes on from NW_006774067.1 coordinate 2,528,553, forward strand.
CTGCTCTTCATTTCCCCTCAATCCAGTGGTGCACTGATAAATGTTTAACAGCTGGTCTCCAAGGTTGGCCGAAGAACCTGACGGTTCAAGCTACCAGCAAGGTGCCATTGAACTTGAAATTTGGAAGAGACGTGCATACTCTTTCTCTTGAGCCAGAACTAGCCAGCTCCAGCATACCACTGCCTCAATCTTACCTTCGTATACCAGAAAGGAGTCCTGACCTGACAGTCATTTGATTATTTAGGAGTGATGAGGATTGTGGTAGACTGGAGAATATTTTATTATCTAAAGTGGCTACTGCAAAGCACAAACTGTAATCACCCAGTGTTGCCACAACTTCCAATTTTTCAAGAAATGTAGACTTACACATTTTGTTTGTGAAGCATCCCAAATCCAAATTGTAATTGTTGATAAACCGTAGTTTTAAAATACTATGAAGGCTAATAGTGAATAGACCTAAGAAAACATGTCTGTCAGATACACCCAGTCTGAAGGCCTTGAGTTGGTATAAGCAATGCAAGCTTCTCCAGGTTTTAAGCTAAGTGAGTGACACAGTTCCATTGGGTGAAATTAGCTCCCAGAATCATCCAGAGTGGCCATCTTTGTTTCATGTAGCTTTTCCGCATACCTGACCTGCTTCCAGACAAGCAGGTTTTTTGGCTCCATGTTTTCCATATGCCATTCTTTTCACCCCTTCCTTTAAAGAGCTGACTCAGCTTTACGTTTTCAGTACTGAGTGTGGCAGAGACGGGTGCAAAGGCTTGACTGAATAAGGCAAATAGAGAATATTGCTTGCTCTACGTTCCTCGTAGGCAAGTCCTGGTGGTCCACAGCTAGTCATAAACCAGATCATGAAGCTGAATTAAATAATCAAGAATTAAATGTACCTGAGCTAGAAAATAAATTCTGTGCTACAGTGGTTCAGGATCCTTTCTTCAGGTCTGTCTCTGAGACCTTTCCTTATTGATAAGCAGTGATAAGCTAGGCAACGATTCCAAGCCTAGACCCCTACTGCTTCCTACATCCGAGCTAGAGAAACAAATTACACTCCAATTTAAAAGCCAAGATTTTATCTTCTTCACCACGGTATTTAAGCATGTTAGCTAAAACGAATGTAACTTTTGTTTTATTTAATCTTTCTGTCTTGGGAATAACATTCATTCATTCAAGTATGCATGCATTGATGCAACAAATATGCGTTTATTAAGTACCTATTCTAAGTCAGGCTCTAGAACATAAAGATATTTAAAAATATACCCCTACCTGAAGAACGCTCACAATATAGTGGGGGAAATGCTGAGAAAACACACATATGCACACAGTATAACAAGTGAATGGAAGAGATAAAAGCAGTTGCATTTATATTATGTCTGCTCTCAATTTCTACGCTTAGTTTAGGGTCTTTTCTAACTGCTCCAATGATAATAAATAAGATAAAGGTATGCAAATATTCTTTATCTAAAAATAATCCATATTCTCTGCCAACCTCTTCACTATCCTGATCTCTTTGATATTTCAAAGTCTGCGTCCTTTCTTTTAAGAAGCTAAAAATTGGTGTGGGACTTAGAACTCTAAGAAAACCCCTTCTTCCTTTCTCTGCCCTGAGTTAAGGTAGGGCTTTTTTAATGCCAGTGATGTCAGGTTCAAGGGGACATTATTTCCTGAGTCCAAACCTAGGGCACGCACATCAACAACAGAAAATTTTAATTTGGCACTGACTCAGAAAATCCAGGATTATGTGACTGTTCTATGTCTCAAAGCTGAGATTATATGTATCAAATAACTCAAAAGATAGAGCAATATTTTCTTTACTCAAAGACTGAATTCTCCCAAAGGATCTGAATCATCCTTGGAATCTTTGGCAACAGCCTATGTTTCATGTAGCTGGAGATGGTGACACCTTCATTGTTTACTGTTCCCTGGCTAGATCTCAGGAACCTGGGCTGTTCCTTCCTGGGTTGCTTTCTTTTTTTTTTTTTTTTTTTTGCGGTACGCAGGCCTCTCACTGTTGTGGCCTCTCCCGCCGCGGAGCGCAGGCTCAGCGGCCATGGCTCACGGCCCCAACCACTCCACGGCATGTGGGATCCTCCCGGACCGGGGCACGAACCTGTGTCCCCTGCATCAGCAGGCGGACTCCCAACCACTGCACCACCAGGGAAGCCTCTGAGTTGCTTTCTTTAATCACCTTTCCTTTCCATTAACTTCAAGAAAGCTGTTTTCTTTATACTATTCTCTTATTCATAGAGAGAAGCAGACAAGACTCAACACATAGCTCAGCCCTGACATTTCCAATCCAGGAATAGAAAACCAGAATGCCAACTGGGAGTCTATCCCAGTAATTTTATTTCACATGACCTGGAATATTGATTTTTAAAAGGAGAACTTGCAGGAAGTTTTATATGTGTCCTGGATAATACATATAATTTCTTTATTCAACCCTGACACTTACTGTACCACTTGTTGCCCTTCACATCTAATTGAAGCATTAAAAAATACTGAAGAATTTTGAAGTTCCAGAACCAAGCACCATAGATCACCATATTTATCCTGGTCTCTCTCACGTTGTTTTTACACATATGAGCTAGAGCTAGCTAGTTACAAGATACTGAGTCAAAAATTTACCTTTGTATTTTTATTTTACTTCAGCCTCTCCTCCTGCGGTCATCACTTTTCTTGATCTGCCCCTTAACTTCAGTGATGAATGTCTTAACTTCAGTGATGAATGTCTTAACTTCAGTGATGAATGTCTTTACTCACTTATCTTGAGTCTGTTATTTCTTTTTTTTTTCTTTTTAGGACAGAATTCTTCTAAGACCTTTTTAATATTCTTTAAAAAAAATTTTAATCCCATAATAATTGACAGTATTCATCTTCTTTCAAATTTTATTTTTATTTATTTGTTTGTTTGTGTGTTTATTTATTTAGTTTTGGCTGCGTTGGGTCTTTGTTGCTGCCCTCGTGCTTTCTCCAGTTGTGGCCAGCGGAGGCTACTCTTCGTTGTGGTGCACGGGCTTCTCTTTGCAGTGGCTTCTTTTGTTGCAGAGCATGGGTTCTAGGCGCGTGGTGTGGCACGCAGGCTTCAGTAGCTGTGGCTCGCAGGCTCTAGAGCGTAGGCTCAGTACTTGTGGTGCATGGGCTTAGTTGCTCTGCAGCCTGTGGGATCTTCCTGGACCAGGGCTCGAATCCGTGTCCCCTGCATTGGCAGGCGGATTCTTAACCACTGCATCACCAGGGAAGTCCCAGTATTCATCTCTTGCCTATTTATCATATTCAAGGAGCTGGTAGCTTTGAAAACTCATTTTTCATGAAATCTTGAGCATATGTATTAGAGCTGGGGCTAGGGACATTTTTGAACAGGTAAGAGAACTAACCTGGTTTAACATAAGACCTCCGTTGGCTCTAGTGGCAAGGAATTTATGATACCAGACAGAGTGTGTCAGTTCTTAAGACCACATGAATGAACGTAAAGAGGTTCCTGCCTTTCCTCTGCCCTCTGCAACACAAACCTTTTTGATGGGTTGAACAGCTTTGCTTCTGAATTGCTCTGTTGCTTCAGCAATTAAATTTTGTAATAAGAATTCCCAAGATGACTATGCCATAAATGAGAACAAAAATTAAGGTTATAGAGATAGTTAGACCAGAGTCTGAATTACTGTTTTCATAGAACCTATAAAACTTTACTGTGCATTGCTACAGTGAAACATCAAAAGGAACATTTAACCCATATGTTAAGCTTTCCAGTTCCTTCTGGGCTACATGTTGTTCAATGAAATGAAGTACAATGCACAAGTGCTATATCTGTGAATGTAGTTGTAAACAAAGTCACTGATCTCATGGAGTTTAAACATTAGGTAATATTTGTAACGTGATGCAAACTATATCAATTAGCATTATGATTCATAATTCACCACTGCATCTAAATCTCTTATCTACTTACCTGATTGAGATATGTTTCCACAAATATTTATCAACTGAGTCTTTTGTGTGATGCTCAGGAATATTTTTCTCAGTTATTTTGAAAGGTGTTCTGCTTAATTATTTTAGCTAATATACTTGTTTGTTTTTTTAATTGATTAGCAGCCAACAATATTAATTAACCAGGCTGCTGTGAAATAAGCATCTTTAGTAGAGAAATGGTTCATTTGATTACTACTATTATTCAGTCCCTATAATTTAGCCTTTGCTATTAGCTGCTTGAAGTTATCTTCCACAGATTATTACCTCAATAATTGCTTCCTATTATTGAAGATCATCATTGTTTTAAATTTTAATTATTGTTATTATGAACCACTTTGGAATGTATATTGAAGAGAGAGCCTTAGTAAATACATTTTTTAAATGGTTCAATATCCTAAAATTTCATATTGGAGAAACTCTGTTAATGTCCTTCCGGGAGAGATTTACATGTGTATTTTTATGAGATGTATACATCTTTTAGATATTAACTTCATATGCCTAAGCACTTAACACATTTCTACAGAGCATTGGTGGTGGTCATCACAATGCACATCTGTGACTTAATGTGACCAAAATGGAGGTTAATAACACCTGCGCATTTTACTTTTTGAAATATGTTAGTAAATCATGCAACTATTTTTATTGGCAGTGATATGTATCTATCAATGTAGGTAATCTCCAGCATTTTTATATTATTCTGTAGCAAGATTCAGAGGTGTTTGTAAATAGATTTATTCTACAGTTGTATATATATGTATGTTTTTGTAAATATATGTATACACACATAAACAGACCTAGATTATATACACAGATAATACTTGCGAATATTTTAACAACTTATGCGATACTTGCTCCAAACCATATGTTTAAAAGAACAGGTGGAGACCGTGGCTTTATTTATCTAAAAATTACTGTTATTGAGCAAGAAATAATATTCTTTGAGACTTCATAGCACGAAAGTGTTCCTGACATTTTTGTAGCAACTAAGGCTTTAACTAATGTGTTTATTTTATTAATAAAATAAAAGTCCTCTCATCATCATCATGCTAATTCCAAGGATGTAGATCTAATTATATACATATGCAACATCTGTTGAAGAAAGTTGATCTACTTGAAAGTAATATATTGTCTCGTTCAGGCATTCATAAGATGGCTTTTGGAGTTGCCAACAGCAATTCAGGGCATCGTTTATTCATGGTACTTCCTCTAACTCTAAGAAATCTAAATCAATAGAAATTTTATCTCTTTACAATTATCAGTTTTAGTAGTAGCTTGGCTTTTTTTTTTTTCCTAGAAGATGGCTGTCTTGTATTGAGCTGAAAGTTACTTTGATTTATCCTTTTGTACTCCCTTGGGTGTTCTGTATGAAATGTTCTAAACGAAAATGCTCGGTATTTCTGCTTTGAATACGTGTTAGCATCTTCCTCCACTACTGCCATTTTCCTCCCTCTCTCCCTCCTCCTTTCTTTCTTTTCTTACTTTCTTTATCCTCTCTCCCTTCCCCCTTCTTTCCTTTCCTCCACCCCCTTCCTTCCTTCCTTCCTTCTTTTTATCTTTGAAATACTTAGTACATTAACAACTTAACTGAACTGAAACTGTTCAGTCTGTATTTATTTTTGCTAGTTAATTATATAGAATATTTAGTGAAATAAAACTGTGCTTCTTAGTCATAGAATCACAGGTTATCCTTCTGGCTTTGCCTTCGTATTTATGTGTTATTGGACAAGTTACACAGGTTTTATTTCATCATGTGTAAAACAAGAATATTAATTACCATTTCTTTGGGTTGTGGTAGAGATAAGTATTTCTCAAATGATTAGTTCCCTGAAGATACATTGTAGGTACTCAGTAAATGTTAATTCCCTTTTTATCTTGCATGAGATACATGATACCACAGTAAGAAAGGTACATTCTCTGCTTGTGCCTGACCAATGAAGATGAGCTGAGCACAAAAGTAATATAAACACAGACCATGTGTATAAGAGTTTCTTACAATGTATCATGAGGTTCGAAAAAGAGGCTATTATTTTTGTCAAGGAGAAGTAAGAAAGGCTCCATGGAGGAAGTCACTTTTGAAACAGACCTCAAATAATAGATAGTTTTGGGCTAAGAGGAGACATTTAAAGGTTGTTGAGCTAGTGAAATTTTCATTCTAGGTAGTGAGAGTATCAAGAAGTGCTGAGAAAGTATAACCAATAAAAACAATACAGAAGGCATGAACTCTGTAACATGTTGGGAAATGGAGAGGAATAACTCTAGAAAATTAGTTTGAGGCCATGTTGTGAAAAGACTTGAGTTTTGGTTTTCAAAATTTGCAAATTAATTCCTGTCTTAATTTTTCTTATTACTTTTCCTCCACTTAAAATAGCCTGACCAAGTCCATGAAGTCAGATTTTGCTTGGTTGTTTCTGATATTGAAATTTGCATATTTTAAACTAAACACTCTCTTTCCAGTTTCCACTTAATGATAAACTTCTGTGGTGAATGTGCAAAATAGCAGATGTTTTATTATCTTTTAAATAAATTATAAAACAAGAAACGAAAGTCTTATTTTTAATTTACCATTTTTGGAATTGTAAATTTTTTTGGTGTAGATCTGATCTTCTATCTGGAATTATTTTCCTTCAGCCAGAAGACTTCCTTTTAGCACACCTTGTAGTGCAAGGCTGTTGGCGATTAATTCTCTCGTCTTTTGTTTATTCTGAAAATGTCTCTATATCACCTTTATTTCTTAAAAGTATTTTTGCTGGATATTAAATTTTAATTTAATCTTGTTTTCGTTCAGCATTATAAATCTATTCCATTTTCTTCTGGTTTGCATTATATCTGAAAAGAAGTCGATAGAAATCTAATCCTCTGAATGTAAACTTATTATTTCTTCAAATATTTTCACCATCGAATCTCCTTCCTCTCCTGTGATTCCAACCACAGAATTTTAGACTGCTTGATATTGTTCTACATGCCACTTAGGCTTCTTTTACTTTTTCAACCTTTTAATTTTTTTCTTTATGTTTACCTTTGGAGAGTCTTTTATTTTTTCTACAGCGTCTAATCTGATATTAAACCCATCCAGTAAATTTTTTTCAGGTATTTTTCCATCTCTAAAAGTTCCATTTGGTTTTATAAATATATTTTGCTTCTCATTATATTCATATTTTTCTTTAAGTTCTTAAACATAACTATGATAGTTTTTTTAAAACTATCTGTTAATTCTACCATCGTTGTCACGTCTGTGTCTATTTCTAATGATTGTTCATTCTCCTGGTTATTGCTCACATTTTCCTGCTTTTTACCTTGTCTAATAAGGTTCTATTGTATGCTGAGTATTGAAAATATTAAATTGTCTGATGTCTGGATTTGGTTGTTCTTCTTTAAAGATTTTGGGCATTTTGTTTTGTTTTACAATAATTTAAGTTAATCTTGGGTCAACTTGCTTTTTTGAAGATTTTAACATTTGTTAGGATGCATTTAGAATAGCTGTAACCCCTAACACCATCTTAGCCCTTTTACTAAAGTATGACCTTCTTGGGTCTCTAATGAATGCTTGGTTATTCACTAAAGTTCCTCTACTCGGTTTGGAATTTGAGTATCTCTCTGTCCTGTGAGAGCCTTGGGAATGGCTAAGTTTACAGCCCCATGGTATTCTTTGATGAGCCTTATGGAGCTTAAACCTGGTCATGCACAGCTTAGTGTTCATCCAAAGACTCAAGGCAACCTCTATTCAAATTTCAGAAGCTCTTCTCAGCCTTCCCAAACTAGATTCTCTATCTCCTAAATTCAGTGATACAACTATGCTCTGCTTGGATTCCCTTTGCCTTCACGTGGTCTGGAATGTGGTTGTAGGCAGAAAGACAGAGTGACCATAGCGATCATCTCATTTGTTTTTCTTAGCTCAAGGATTAGAGTTCTGAGTTGCATATTGTCCAGTGTCTGAAAAAAGTTGTTTCATATATCTTGTCCAGTTCCTAGCTCCTATTATTGGATAATTGACACAGTTTCTTGGAGGAATTGTTTTTTCATTCCTGTGTGGATAACTTCATTTTTATTTTTGCAAGAATATTTGGAAGGTGGGCTCGAGTTCAAAGGCATTGCTGTAGGCTTCAGCACAGCTATAAGGGCACCGTTTTCCCATCATGCTGAGAATTGCAAGATCCTAGTTTTATTTTTCTTATTTAAAAAAATTTCTTCATATCATTTTCTACCTATTTATGTCTTTATTTATCTTCACCAAAAAGATAAAGCTTTATGGAAGTATTTCTCTTGGGAAGGTTCTTCATTTTGAAATAAATCAGACCTCTGTTCATACTATTGTTTTGGAAGAAAATGTTTCAGAATCTAGATATAATATGCTCTCCTCAACACTATTATGAGAAAACTGTTGTACCCATATACTGGGTTCACAGGACTGGACAATTAGAATTATTGCCATTATTTCATATTTGTCCATACAATTACACACTAAATGATTATACCTTAAGCACCATATTTTAAAAATTGTTTATATTGACTGAAACATGCTTTTTTACTAAGGAATTTTGGAATTGAATAATTACAAAAGCTTCAAGTTTGCCCATAGAAGCTATTCTGCAACACTAGGCCAGGAAAAGAGAAATTCATCTTCTTAGTAGTCTGAGGGGAATCATGTACTGGCAAGTATTTCCTAGAAAGAATATGAAAATTGTGAAAGTCAATAAGAATGTATAATAAGTCCATGATAATTAATTACCCAAAAGTGAAGAAAATTTTGGTAATTTAAAAAATAGATAATCAAAATTCTTTGGGACTTTTTAGATTTATTGTATTTTTTTATACTATTCACAAATTATAAATAACTAAATGGTGCTATAAGAGTTTATATAAATTTTATATAATAGTGAAAGTTTAATCTACTGTTGAAACACACGGGCTCATGTGTCAGACTGTCTGAGGTGAAAAAATCTTTCATTGATTTATTATAGATTTCTTTCTAGTTTGAATATTAGATTTATACTGGAACCTTTATTGCCATTATAACAAAGTGTCTTAATAATACTGAACAATTATTCTAAATTAGTGAATGAAGAGATACATTACTTGTAAGTAATGATGGCATTTTCCTTTCTGCCCTCTTAGAAGGTAGAATACAGATAATGCAGAACATTTCCATTTAGAATATAAAGATTACCAAATCAATATTCAAACTGAAGCAAAGAGTGACATTAGCATCACATTTCTTTGGGGTGAAATTTTGTCAAATAAAAACTGTGCCAGGACTTTAGAATTAGGGCTGGTTAAACTTTAAAGAAAAGCATTACATAATATTACATGGTTTTCTATTAATCGTGACAGTTTTGGGTTTGTTAAAAAGAGAAATAAAGCAGATTAATTAAAAATCTAAGATGATTATTGGATGCTTTGACACTTAGTTTTTTGGAGGAGTTGCTTTTTCCTTTCCTGTGTTAGGTAACTCTATCATTTTTATTTTTGCAAGAATATTTGGAAGGTGGGCTTGAGTTAGCCTACAGTTAACATTGCTGTAGGCTTCAGCACAGCTCTAATTTATAAGGCACTTGCCAAGCTTCATGTCTATGGCCTGGATCTGTCATAAAATAAGTGCATGACAAAATCTGACTACTTCTGACACGTCCAGCACACATTTTAAGCAAACAACCTTACTCAGTTTTCTCTGAATAGGGACCAAACCATCCTTAAATAATATAACAGGACATTTGCATTGTAAAGGGCAGGACTGGGCAGAAAGACCTGGCTCCTGATCTAGGTATATTTGAGATTTGTCTTGGAAGATTCTCTATACAAAAGTCCCTTGCTTAAGACCTTTCATAAATACATACTTCATTGCCCTCTATATGCCATACCCAGTGTGAAATTCAGCCTAGAATTCTGCACTACTTAGCAAATATTATTGTAGTATGAAGTTCCTGAAATACTAAAAATAAGAACTTTTGATCTTAGAGCAAAAAAAGATGATTAATATTTTACGAATTTACACATACTTAGTCTTAGTTACTTTACATACACTTTTAGAAAATGCATTCTGCCTCTTTCCACTAGACAGTAAGCCTCTTGAGGAAAAGGATCAATTCTTACTTGCTTTATAATTCTAGCACCCAGTGGTGCCTGGCAAATGCTTCAGTGGTTCTGTTTTGTTTTGTTTTCTTTGTGGTACGCGGGCCTCTCACTGTTGTGGCCTCTTCCGCTGCGGAGCACAGGCTCCGGACGCGCAGGCTCAGCGGCCATGGCTCACGGGCCCAGGCGCTCCGCGGCATATGGGATCTTCCCGGACCCGTGTCCCCTGCATCGGCAGGCGGACTCTCAACCACTGTGCCACCAGGGAAGCCCTCAGTGGTTTTTAATAATAAATAATACATGAAGAAAAACCTGAATCCTTTTGGTATTAAGACCTGTGGCTGTCTTCACCACGAGATGAGAGTCCTGAGAATTTTATTTTTATGCTTTATGTGAAGGTTTTATAATAACTTCTGTTTGGAACCTGATCAAAGTCAATTATAACCCATTCTTACAAACTCATTCGTTTACACTTATTGAATCTCCTTCTCCACTTCTCATTCATCCCAAGCCCTCTTAAAGTGCCTCAGACACTTATGTTCCTAGGGAACTGTGTTCCCTTCATTTTTCAGTCTCGTTGCAGAACAGACCGCTGCTTCTTGCTATAAATAAAATATGCTCGTTCCCGGAATACATGACCCCTTCAGCCATATCAAGTTGAAGATCCATGCCCCACTAACAGCCATGTACTATAGAAATGCCAGGTAAGGTGGTATTCTCCCAGCTCACATTTTATATTTCCAGTTGATCACTCATCTGTCTTCACCATCATGTAATGAACCCTTATGCTAATTACCTATGGCACATTCTATTGGTTAACATCTTTGATTATCTTCTATTGTTATCACATCACGTACACCTGCCTCTCATCCTTTCTCCCTTCTGAAGCCTGATATCCTCTCTCACTTCAATGTCACTTTGTATGTCCCATCAAAGTTCTTTGACCTCCTCAAATACAATGAATTCCACCTCGACTTCACTTCAAGTAACCACACCATGGACACACTGTAAATATATGACCTCCAAAAGCATTGAGATCAATCTTGTATCTTTAACTTTATGAATTTATTTTGTCCACCAGATCTGCTAGTTCATCAAGGTTTCTAATCATTTTACTCCATTTTCTAACAATTTATCAGCCCCTTTCTTATCACTTCCCTACTCAAAATTGTCCAATAGGTTCCTATTATATTTAAAATAAAAATCCAGCTTCTTATGTTGACCTACAAGATCCAGCATGATCTGTTCACTGCCTAACTTTGTGATTTCGTTCCCCTCTGTTCACGACCTTGTTCTTCATACTCATTGGTTGTGTTTCTAACCCTCCAGGATAGAAAATTCACTCCTATCTCAGAACCTTTTGTAATTTTTTTTCACCAAGCTGGATGATACTCCAGTTAGATTTTAACATGACTCCTTTAATCACTCGTCTCAACTTAAATGCTGCCTCATCAGACTCCTCTAAATAAAGCAGGTTTCCCCTTCCACACCTCACTGTATCTGCTTGTCCTCTACCATATTACTCTAATTTCTTTGTAGAATTAATATCTGAAATATATATTAACTAACTGTGTTTAATATCATTCTCTTACCGCCTCAGAACAAAGACCTTTTCTGTCTTATACATTGCTATATACTCAGTGCTTTGAAGACCCTCAGTAAATATTTGTCGATCAATTGACAGACATATACACCACAAGTTAGACTCCTAGAGGAATAGCAATCTTGTATTTTCCAGGACCCTCTGATGTATTTGGCATAAGTGGATGATGACAAATATTGGTTGGAAGAATAAATCTGCAGACAAAGGAATGCAAATGGAAAGTAAACATATAAAATTTAAACTCAATTCAATATGGATATAAAAACCATTGAATTACCATTATTATATGTTAAAATGGCAGAATTGAAACAAAAATATCCTGTACTGATCCAAAGTTGCATAGAAAGGCCTCAAAATATCAGTCTGATGTATTCTACTTCTAGGAATTATCCTTGTCATTCAAGATTTGTGTACAAATATTCATCGTAATATTACTTGGTTTAGTAAGTAATTGGAAATGACCTTTATGTCAACAGCAGGAAATTGGTTGAAATATTTCTAATATGGAATAAGAGTCATTTCAAATGACAGAATGATATACATCTAGATGTTTTCTCCTGTCCAGAGGTGAGAGAAAGATTATCCTTTATCCTGTTAAATATATTCTATTCAACAGGATCTTATTTTTAGTTCAAATAAAAATTCTACCTCTTTATACTGTGAAAGCTTTTCCTAAGTTCCTGGGAGCCTGTGGTTCTGTTAGGAGACATTGAAAGAGATATTATAGATTCTCATAACACTGAATCTAGGATAAGGGAGTTTTAAAGAATTTTGTTTTTTGACATCATGAAACATTTAAATTCTAACAGCCAAATCAACCTAAAAAAATATACCTATCATGGAATTTTGATAAAGCAGCAATGTTATACTCAATATATGCTATTCTAGGATAAAGATGAGTATGCAGCATAAAGATAGGAGAAGACAGCAGAACTAAATTAAGATCTATTGTCCTCACAGAAAATAACCAGCAATTCCACTGATTACCGGTCCACAGCATCCTATGCAGCTGTGTTTTTCTTCCTCCATGTTTTCTAATTGTGAGAGTCTAGTTTCTAAAGAGGTTTCTGCAGACTTAGTCAAGCATTTACTTCTAAAAAGGGAGTCTTAGCTTATGGCAGAGAAACCCTTGAGGCCTTGGTGTGCAAGTATCTGAAGAAAACACCTTTCCTCCCAACTAAACCCTCAGGGATTTGGCAGAATATACATCTTAAACTATGGATCTAAGGATCCATTATTTTGTATAAGAAATATGTTTAACTGCTCACCTTAGGTAAACTAAGGCCTGTGGGCCAAATCCATCTGGTTCACCACTTGCTTTTGTAAATAAGGTTTTATTATAACATTGCTACACCTGTGCATCTATGTATTTTCTTCAGTTAGCTATGGCTGAATTCAGAAGTTGCAACAGAGACATATGGCCCACAGAGCCTAAAATATTTACCACCTGGCCCCTGTAAAGAAAAAAGTTCATACACCTCTAACCTAGAGCATTCTTTTCATCTATACTTCATATTAACTTAAAAAAAGTATTGCTTAAGATTTTTTCCATGGTGTATTATTGTCATTAATACCTTGACACCATAATAAATTTTTATTAGAAAATTCCTCTCTTTTGTAAGTAAAAAAGAGAACAGTGAATTAAGTCTTCATAGCTCCTAACTGCAGTTTTTTTATATTTGCATCAATATTCTAGTATTCTATTGAATATGGTAATCCATATTAGACATATTATCAGTGAATCCCTTACTGACATGGAATTCTGAAATTATAATTAAAGTCATGTCCTATTTGGAAACTGGATATAACTATCTTATATGGGTGTCATATAAAACTAGAAACCTATAGTCTATGTTCAATAAAATAAATACAAATATTTGAAACCCCAGGTTTTTCAATAAGGATCCATGTGAAATGTATTCATTAATTCAATTTGTGAGTAGGTCATTTAATTATTGTACTTAATCAAGAAGAGTTTTTATTAATATTTAGACATTTTTAATCACATCATGATTTTTTTCTTAGACTAGTTGTTTCTGAAAGGAGTCTAGAAAAACATTTTCAATGTTATGAAAATAAATCTGGATAAAATGTAGAGGGAAAATTTTAGTCAGTGCTTAATGTAGAACTGAACCATTTCCCTCTAAAAATGTAGATCCAACCCCAAACAATAATTATCTCTTAGTAATCATCTCCCCCACTAACACACACACACACACACAAACAGTTCAGCAAAGTAAAGACACAAAACAGTTCAGCAAAGTAAATGCTGTAAGTTTCTGAAGAAGTTTGTCATAAGAAACACTGTTTTGTCCACTCTATTCCAGAGCTTAAGGATGGTTCTTATTCTCGGGAAACATCAGGCTGATCCATAATAGAGCTATACTAACTCGAAGAATGCAAGATTAAAGGAAGAGCTGGTAGAAATCAATCAATCCAACTTCCACCCAACACTGACTTTGCTTCACACACTGATCTAATAAATAATTAAATAGCTTCTGTCACTTTTAGTAACAGAAAACTCAGCTACCTAACAGAAAGCATATTTATTTTTTTATATGTGGCAACTAGTTAACACTGGCTGCTCATATTAAAGCTGGTTCTTAATTGAAGAAATCCTATTAAGCCAGTTGTCTTATTAAGTTCTTAGACTTAAATGTCTCAGGCATAGTATTAATACTTTGCACATATTGTCACCTTAAATTTTCACAACAATTTTATAGAATTCTTCTTTTTTTATTGATAAGCAAACCAAGATATTATACATATGAAAAAATTAGTTACCTTCTTTCTTTTTTCTCCCACAGACTCTTTTCCATCCAGAAGATGTATATAAACATCTCTGACTCTTTTTTTTTCTCCAAATTCTAGTCATCTTCAAGACTCAGAGTTCAAGCCTCTGGAGTCTTCAAAAATCATGTTATGCTACATTAATTCTTCCTTTTCTTGAACTCCTAGGGACCTAGGAGTTTAGTTTGTACTAAATAGTTTAGCACCAAATCACAAACTATCCTAGATTTTCTAACTGCTTCATTTATATCAGTCTAGTTTCTCCAAGAACATAACAGACATTTTACTTACCTAAATCTTACTTACTTCATTCTACCATTGTCTTCAAAGCATTTTGCAATTTAAAGGAGCAATTGGCTGAATTTTAAGAGCATATATTCCAAATGGTTTTAGCTACAAATTGGAGAGCTGCCTGCAATTCAATCTCTCTTTGTTACAATACAACTTTATTTTTCCTTTTTGTTTTCAATCAAATATTTGGACTTTCTCTTGCTTTTCAGGGATCAGTTCCAGGGACATGCCACATTTTTTTTTCCTCAGTCCTAAGGAGACATTATAATGGTTGAGTTTTGTTTCATGTTGCCAAGGGACATAATTGTGTGCAATATAAAAAAAAAAGCACTTCCCTTGTACTAGTAAAGGGAGTTGGCATTTAACAGTCAATCTTAGTATTATATTTGTGACATCTCATGGTTACAGGAGGTATTTCATATGTTTCTCTCGCAGTTATAATTTGTTGTTGCTTAACATCACTAACATTCAGAGAGAAGAAAATCAAAACCACAATGAGATACCTCTTCATACCTGCCATCAAAAACAAACCCTATGAAAGATAAGTTCATTTGTATCATATTTTAGATTCCACATATAAGCGATATCATATGGTATTTGTCTTTCTCTGTCTGACTTAACTTCACTTAGTATGATAAACTCTAGGTCCATCCATGTCACTGCAAATGGCATTATTTCATTCTTTTTTGTGGCTGAGTAGTATTCCATTGTATATATGCGCCACATCTTCTTTATCCATTCATCTGTTGATGGATACTTAGGTTGCTTCCACATCTTGGCTATTGTAAATAATGCGACTATGAACCTTGGGGTGCATGTACCTTTTTGAATTAGAGTTCCTCCAGATATATGCCCAAAGGGGAATTGTTGGATCATATGCTCACTCTATTTTTAGTTTTTTTAAGGAAAATCCATACTGTCTTCCATAGTGGCTGCACAAAACAGAAACAGACTCACAGACATAGAAAACAAACTTATGGTTACCAAAGGGCAAAGGGGGTGGGGAGGGATAAATTAGGAGTTTGAGATAAGCAGATAAGCAATTGTTTTCCTCTAAGAGTTTGATAGTATCTGGTCTTACATTTAGGTCTTTAATCCATTTTAAGTTTCATTTTTGTGTATGGTGTTAGAATGTTCTAGTTTCATTTCTTTTACATGTAGCTATCCAGTTTTCACAGCACCATTTATTGAAGAGACTGTCTTTTCTCTGTTGTGTAGTCTTGCCTCCTTGGTCATGGATTAATTGACCATAGGTGAGTGGGTTTATTTCTGGGCTTTCTATCATGTTCCATTGATCTATATTTCTGCTTTTGTGACAGCACCATACTGTTTTGATGACTGTAGCTTTGTAGTATAGTCTGAAGTCAGGGAGCCTGATTTTTCAAGCTCAATTTTTCTTTCTCAAGATTGCTTTGGTTATTTGAGATCTTTTGTGTCTCCATATAAATTTTAAGATTTGTTGATCTAGTTATGTGAAAAATGCCATTGGTGATTTGATAGGAATTGTGTTGAATCTGTAGATTGCCTTGGGTAGTATAGTCACTTTAACAATATTGATTCTTCCAATCCAAGTACATGGTATATATTTCCATCTGTTTGTGTAGTCTTTGATTTCTTTCATCAGCATCTTATAGTTTTCAGAGTACAGGTCTTTTGTCTCTTTGGGTAGGTTTATTCCTAGGTATTTTATTCTTTTTGATGTGGTGGTAAATGGGGTTGTTTCTTTAATTTCTATTTCTGGTCTTTTGTTGTTAGTGTATAGAAATGCAACAGATTTCTGTGTATTAACTTTGTATCCTGCAACTTTACCAAATTCATTGATTAGCTCTAGTAGTTTTCTGGTAGCATCTTTAGGATTTTCTATGTATAGTATCATGTCATCTGCAAATAGTGACAGTTTTACTTCTTCTTTTCCAATTTAGATTCCTTTTATTTCTTTTTCTTCTCTGATTGCCATGGCTAGGACTTCCATAACTATGTTGAATAAAAGTGGAGAGAGTTGACATCCTTGTCTTGTTCCTAAACTTAGAGGAAATGCTTTCAGCATTTCACCATAGATTATGATGTTAGCTGTAGGTTTGTCATATATGGCCTTTATTATGTTGAGGTATGTTCCCTCTATGCCCACTTTCTAGAGATTTTTTTTTTTTATCACAAATAGGTGTTGAATTTTGTCAAAAGCTTTTTCTGCATCTATTGAGACAATCATATGGTTTTTATTCTTTGATTTGTTGATGTGGTGTACACACTGATTGATTTGCCAATACTGAAAAATCCTTGCACCCCTGTGATAAATCCCACTTGATCATGGTGTATGATTCTTTTAATGTATTGTTGAATTCATATTGCTGGTATTTTTGTTGAGGATTTTTGTGTCTATGTTCATCAGTGATATTGGCCTGTAATTTTCTTTTTTTGGTGATATCATTGTCTGGTTTTGGTATCAGGGTGATGGTGGCCTCATAGAATGAGTTTGGGAGTATTCCTTCCTCTGCAATTTTTTGGAATAGTTTGAGAAGAATAGGTGTTAACTCTTCTCTAAGTGTTTGATAGAATTCACCTGTGAAGCCATCTGGTCCTGGACTTTTGTTTGTTGGGAGTTTTTTTAAAATCACAGTTTCAATTTCAATGCTTGTGATTGGTCTGTTCATATTTTCTATTTCTTCCTGTTTCAGTCTTGGGAGAGTGTACCTTTCTAAGAATTTGTCCATTTGTTCCAGGTTATCCATTTTATTGGCATATAGTTGCTTGTAGTAGTGTCTGATGATCCTTTGTATTTCTGTGATGTCTGCTGTAACTTCTCCTTTTTCATTTCTAATTTTATTGATTTGAGCCCTCTCCCTCTTTTTCTTGAGGAGTCTCAAAAAAGATTTATCAATTTTATCTTTTCAAAGAACCAGCAAAGAGGAAATCATAAAATACCTAGAGACAAATGCAAGTGAAAGTGCAATGATCTAAAACCTATGGAATGCAGCAAAAGCATTTCTAAGAGGTAAGTCTTAGAAAGTCAATACAGTCTTACTTAGGAAACAAGAAAAATCACAAATAAGCAACTTAACCTTACACTTAAAGCAACTAAAGAAAGAAGAACAAACGAAACCCAAAGTTAGCAGAAGGAAAGGAATCATAAATATCAGAGCAGAAATAAATGGCATAGAGACCAAGAAAACAATAGAAAAAATCAATAAAAATACTCTTCAGCTTTAAAAAAGAAGGAAATTCTACCATTTGCGACAACATGGATGGACTTGGAAGACGTTATGCTAAAGTGAAGTAACAGTCATAGAAAGATAATACTTCATGATTTCACTTATATGAAGTAGATAAAATAATCAAGCTCATAGAAATAGAGAGTAGATGGGTGGTTGCCAGGAGCTGGATGTAGGGGGCAGTAGGGACTTGTTGTTCAGTGGGTCTGAAATCACAGCTATACAAGATGAATAAGTTCTAAAGATTTGCTATAAAACCATGCCTATAATTAACACAATGTTGTGCATTCTAAAACTCAAGAGGGTAGACATCATATTAGGTGTTATTAATATTTTGGAGGTACCAGATGTATTTATTACCTTGATTTTGGTGATGATATAACAGGTGTATGCATATATACAAACTCATGAAAATGGATACATTAAATATATGCAGTTTTTGTATATTTGCTACACCTCAAAAAAGCTGGGGAAAAAAAGGTGTAGATTAATTCATTGTTTAGGACTGACGTTTGTTTTTTAATTCTCAATTTTAGTAGCTCTGGTAGTATTTGAATAGTTTATCTAAAAGTGAGTGAACAACAGGAATAAGGGGACAGTAAAAGGCACATTTTTCACTTATGAAAACTAACAATGACAGACTCAGCTGAAGTAAGTCTCTTTGGACTCAACAGGAAACTACTAGGTACAGTTGACCTGGTTTCTAAAAATTCGCATTCAAATAGAAAACACGTTGATTATGTGCAATTCTATTTGTATTTTAGACTCAGGGTCATATTTCTGTAATTGTAACCCAGCCATTTCAAGGCTCTTAGCAATTCCTTCTACATTAATCATCTTGTTTCTGGCATACCAACAAGATTTTAGTTAAATAAGAGGATGATTTTTCATATAGATTATTTTAGATAATTACTAGGCAGGAACTATGTTTAAATTTCATATAGTGTTCATTAGCCAGTGCATTGTGAATGTTTCATAGAATTAGAGGGAACACGTGTCTAGTAATGGAAAGGATTCTCTTATAATATTCCTAACGTTATCATCTGATTTCTGCTTGACAGTGTCCATGTTTAATCTCTTTTTTCTATTAAATAAATAATTTTATTATGTAACTTAAGTTTTAAAATATCAGTTAAAAGGATTACATTATTACTAATTGTCAATAGGAGCATTCATTCTAATTGACAGATACTACAAATAAAAACCCTCTAAATTATTAGTCCATTTTCATTGCTTAGAGGGTTTTTATTTGTAATAATGTAATCCATTACATTATATATATCCATTTCTGCAAAGTCATACAGTATCTAGATTAATGTTATTCATGTCTTTTTTTTTTTCTTTGCTGTACGCGGGCCTCTCACTGTTGTCCATTTGTTCCACCGCAACAAAGAGTAGCCCCTCCCGTTGCGGAGCACAGGCTCCGGACGCGCAGGCTCAGCGGCCATGGCTCACGGGCCTAGCTGCTCCACGGCATGTGGGATTTTCCCGGACTGGGGCACGAACCCGTGTCCCCTGCATCGGCAGGCGGACTCTCAACCACTGCGCCACCAGGGAAGCCCAATGTTATTCATGTCTTATTGACATTTACCAAAAGTAAAAAGCCTTAGGAGTTTGACCAATTAATTATTGAGTTCTTACTATGTGTGAAGTACCACAATAATAAGTCCTGTAGAAAATAGAATAAAATAAGTATGTAGGCTCTCTATTCTTTAACTGTAGATACTAAAGTGTAAAAAAATACTGGGACTCATTTATACTTAAAATCACTGTAATATAAGAAGACTGTAATAAAAAAAAGAACTGTGCATAAGCCAACACAATGTATTAGACCCAAATAATTATTAGTATTTGAGTATTTTCAGAAGTTCCTTCTCTCATGCCCTTATTAAATGATGGTAGATTTGTTGGGTTCTCAATGTCCTCAAATAAACCCATCCATTACTACTACATACTCCCTAGAAATGGAGCATGAAGGATTCTATTTCTGTTATGATACTGGCATTGACAGAATAAAATTTTACTTTCCCTTTTTCTCCATCCTCAAATCACACTTATGATACCCAAACTACACACATTAACCACAACTAACTCTAATTTAGGGAAGGGAAAGTTGACAATTTACAATGTAGTTTATTCCAGGAACTGTGTTAGGTAATTTACTTGTTTTATCTCATTTAATTGTCAAAACATCCCAGTCATATATATATATATATATATATATATATATATATATATATTTTTTTTTTTTTTTTT
>NW_006774067.1:2548867-2615033 GCF_000442215.2 Lipotes vexillifer
AGGTGGACTCTCGACCACTGCGCCACCAGGGAAGCCCCAGTCATATATATTTATTACAGATGACAAAAATGGATCAGGGAAGGAGAAGTGAATTGCTTAGTAGATTTGTTACAAAGATACTAAGTTAGTAATGGGTAGAACCATCAGTTATGTACACTATTTCATTCCCTTGTCATATTAGTACAGTGAGTAGTACATAGTAGGTTCTTAATTTTCAAAAGAAGTTTAAAAATATTCATTAAGTCAGGAATCCATACTAATAGTGAAACAGGCAGAATGGAGGGAAAAGTTGCAGGAAATAAGGTATGGCAGTTTTAACAACGCACTTTTAACAGCTTCTCCATTGAGAGGGGTGGTCTATATCACCTCCATTGAATATGAGTGAGTCCTATGACTTCTTTGACCAACAGACTAGAGCAGAAGTCTCACCAGTTTCTAGATTCAGGCTTTAGTAATCTGCTATGTTTTACTTCTTGTCCCTTGAAATGCTCTCTTTAGAGGAAACTGGACACCACATTAGATGTCCAATTACCTGGGCTTCCCTGATGGCACAGTGGTTAAGAATCCACCTGCCAATGCAGGGGACATGGGTTTGAGCCCTGGTCTGGGAAGATCCCACATGCCATGGAGCAACTAGGTCCATGCGCCACAACTACCGAGCTGGCGCTCTAGAGCCCGTGAGCCACAACTACTGAACCCGAGTGCCACAACTACTGAAGCCCATGCACCTAGAGCCAGTGCTCCACAACAAGAGAAGCTGCTGCAATGAGAAGCCCACGCACTGCAACAAAGAGTAGCCCCTGCTCTCTGCCACTAGAGAAAAGCCTGCACGCCCCAATGCAGCCGAAAATAAAATAAATAATAAAAATAAATTAAAAAAAAAAAGAAGTCCAATTACCTGAGACCATTTTGGTGAGGAATTCCAAAATGGTCATGTGGAGAGGATATACAAAAAGAAAGCAATACTGGTTATTTGCCAGTTGTTCTGCCGCCTAAGTCCAGATACCAGTAATGAGTGTGAGGTAGTCATCCTGGACTTCCCAGACCCAGAACATGCCACGTGGGAAAGAACTGAAGTCCAAGACATGTGGCTGTCTCAGCTATATCCTGACATTTGTGCTACCTAGATGAAACCTAGATATCATGGTACAGAGACAGGCCATCCTGACTGTACCCTGCCCAAATTCTTGTTCCCCAGAATTGGGAGAGTTCAAGGGATAGGCTTGGGCAAGACTGACTGTGTCTCCCTACCCTCACAGACATAGGGACATTGTCAGTGTAAAACAGGAAAAACGGAAAAGAAAGACTATCCTATTCCCTTTCTTCACTCTTCAGAGAAGTGAGGGAAAGCTGAGGGCGTAATATATTCATTTTTTAACTTGTGACAGCCATTATCCAAATGTGTTTGGCTTGTGTTGGATTATGAGTCTTCCCTTCTTAGATGAGAATTTCTATATGCAGACTTAATAATCACCCCAGCAGAGTCTGTCCACAATAGCTAAACATTCTCTAGTCTCTTTTCAAACATCTCCTTCTTCGGTGTCATGGTTGTGCCTGTGTGACCCATAGTGGCAACCTCAGTTCCTGGTGCCCTTTGTCTCTAGCGTTTCAGGATAAAGCAATTTGTGGAGGCTAAACAAAGCATGAAAATGGAAAATCTGTCCAGGAGTTTGGGAGGCAGCATGGTATAGGTGATTTGGAGCTAGGCAGACTTGAGTTCAAATGCCAATAATGTGACCTCTGGACAATTCTCTGATGTCACTGTTTCCATCTGCAGAGAAAGGATACACTAAATCATGAAGATACTGTTGGGATTAGGTAAAATGGCCAATGAAAAGCACCCAGCATATAACACAGTAGTTGCTCAGTGTCAATCCATTTCCCTTCTCTTACCCTTTGAGGCTAAATAAACAAGCATCAGGAGTGAGCCTGGCTCTGTCTACTTAAGTGAGAAACTCAATGTTTCATTTGTTATGACAACTTCAAAGCATCTGTGGAAAATATGTGGTCACTGGACCATAATAATTGATATTTTTATGCAGATTGGCCAGATGAACTGCAGAGCCATTTTCTGAGGTGATGCCTAGCAGTTTTGACCAGTGAGCAGGAACTCAGTATAAACATGTGGTTCTTCCATACCCATTTAAATGTCAGTGTGTGCACCAAGATATTACCAAGAGATATGTTTCCTCTTCTTTCCTTTTACAAATAAGATTGAACACTTATAAAATCTCCCTTAGTCTAAGTTCTGTGATCTTGTCCCACATCTTTATTGTTTTAACCTTTCTTTTTTTCTCCCTTTCCTTAAAATGTATTCTCACTAAGGTAATTTAAATGATTTGGGGATCTTAAAATACATTTCTGTAGATTATAATGAAGGCTGATAACTTCTCTTAGAGTTAGACCTATTTGACTTCAAGGGACTGACACTCACGTTACTTTAAATATTGGAAAGTTATTTCAACAATCAGTGAGGAGTCAGGGAATTTAGGAAACGTGAGGGAGATTGAAGTGAGAGGGTCGTATGGAGACTAAAACTAGACCCAAAGCTGAGACCTTCTTCCTTTTCTTCTGCCTTTGGCTCAGCAGTTACTTTTTCCGACACTGCTTCTCTTTTGCCTCACCCTCAACTTGGTATCTACACAGAGATTCTACCAACATCCATTGTGTATTTTCTTACAATCTCAGATTACTTATGTCTTCTATTCTCTCTCTTGGTCTTTCTCTTGGCAGCTTTTCAAACTGCCAACTGTTTTACTTTTTAAAGAGCAGTGACAAGATTGACCTCTCATTGTTATTGCAGAGGTCACCCTGCCAGGCCAGGGCAGAGGCCACAGCGGAGTCCAGAAAATGGCTGCACTTGGGCCACAGCTGTAGCTTAGACAAGCGGATTGGGGTGGTTTCTCTTAAAAGACCCTGTCATTGTAACATGCACCACAATTGGCATGTTTAACACAATGTGAGATTTTTAGGGATATTCTTATCTACTTATTAATCAGACTTTTAATTAGCTTCTCATGTGTTATGATTCTTCTAGCCATTATGTACACCAAGAAAACTTTCCTTACCCATTCATGCCAAGATTAATTTTTCCTAGGTGCTATCACAGCACATGTCAGGTGGCCTTGTAATTGCCTGGGTGTCCCCTCCTTTGGGATATAAATTAATTTAGAACAGAGAGTATGTTATATTTATTACTAAACTCCTATTATCTGTCTACCATATGGAAAGTAATATATACATATATGAATAATATATATAATTATATAATATATATATATAACCTTGAATGTGTACAGAGGGTAAAACGTATTTGATTTGTCCATATCCATGAAGTAACTATTTAGAAAACACATTGATTTGCTATGCAATTTCATATGTTTAAAAACTTCAACTCATTATCTGCCACAAAGGGTAAGAAGCAGTATTAATTAAACATTGTCATTAGGGCACATATCCTTTATGAATCTATACTGAATGCCTTTAATATAAATGGCTGTTTTAAATGATTATTTAAAGGTAATTGACTTTCTGCAAACCTCTCCTTTATACTTTTAGATGTTCAGAACATTTTCTCTATTATTTAAAAATGTGGAGCTTTTTATTATTGGCTGGTTCTGTCATTTCTTCTAGCCAAATATTTGACAGAAAAAATGTTTCCTCAAGTTGGCATATTTTTCCCAGTTCAAAAATGTTCCAGTGACATTTTAGGCTAATTTTATTTTTACCAGTCAAAAAATTGTCCTTTTCACTGAGAAGGTTTTATTGCCAAGGAAGATTAATAGGGGGTGTCAAGAATAAGAAAACATGTCAGACTTTTGTACTTTTTCTGTCAATGGGTCATTCATTTATTCAGTCATTCACAAGGTTAGTTCATTCTTTTAGAAGCAGTAGAGTCCTAGTTTACATTTTTCATATATTTAAATGATCTAATTACTGAGAGAACAGCCAGATAATATAAAACTCAGCCTGGTGTAATGGCAAATGTGGAAGCAAAACATGACAGTTCTTTCTTTAAAAGTGTCTAGGGTTCCTGATATGAATACCCAAGATGCACTGGAGCTATTTATGAAAAATCAGAAGTTTCTCCTGCTGCCAAAGGCAGATATTTGTTGCTTTACTCTACTTGGGTATTGCCATTTGTGGGGAACTCTCTGCTATCGCTGTAATCTTCAACCTGATTAGAATATTCATGAAAGGGAACTCTGCTATTCAAAGTGCAGAAAATAAAGAAATAAGATCTGCCAGAAAACATAAATAACACTTTTATTTCTGTCTAAATTCTTAAGAATAATATATTTCCCTGTAGAAGCTGTTGGAAAACAATATCTTATTGACATTACACTAAATGTTCTTGTCAGGCTGATTATCATGTCGTAGAGCCTGTTTTCCCCAAAGGGAAGGGCCTGAAGTCTAATTCTTCCACAGAAGCCTAGTCAGGCTCTGACATCCCTGAGCCTGGATGGCTTGGGGGCAGGAAGAGGTAGCTAAGCCCATAGAAGAAGCCTAGACCTTACCTTCTTTAGGTGTGTCATTTTCTTGCTTTCATACTCCTTCCTCTAATATCTTTCCATCATAGTATTAATAATTATCACATCATCACATACACTTTGAAAATATTTAAAAAGAACCTGTTGGGAGAATGTTCCCAGAAGGAGAGGCTGATTCCTCTGCTTCTCTCTTAGCTTTGTAGTATTTCTTCCATTAAATTCTCAGGAGCTATGACCAGGGACTTTTATGAAAATCCAATAGCCTACAGTCTGTTTCTTAGGCATGTTGAGGACATGCTAAGAATGGCTATATTGTCTCCTTATAATCCTAACCTTTGCTCTGAGGTCAGTTCTACCTTGAGTCAAATTTCCAATAAATGAAGAACTCCAGGAAGCTATTCCTTGGAAAATCAAGACTTCTAAAATTAATAGTAGACATATTAATTAAAAGGTTAATGGAACAATAATATAATGATAACATCTTTTATGTACATACTAAGTGCTGGCAAATACTGTTCTAAGTGCTTTCTAAGCAATAACTCATTTTTAGATGAAGAAAATAAGGTACAGAACAGTTAAATAACTTGTCTAAATAGGGACGAGAAGAAGCTGAGTCAAGTGAGGCACTTGACTCTCGTGAAAAAGGAAATAATGCCTACAAACCCAATAATCTGCATTAATAATATTTAAAGCAATGAATTAAAAATCAAAAAATAAATCCATGATAAGCAAAATATCCAAATTTAAAATAAAGACAGGTTGTGTTTATCTTATGACCCAGTGTGATTGTACAGATTGTACAACCAGAGCAGGTGTTTCCAATCAATTCCCTGTTCCTAAGTGTGCACGGTTGTCATGTCCTCTTGCTGGGCACGTTCATGAAGGTTGACAGTGGTGTTCAAATGGATTTGGTAATTCAGAGATATATCTCTATGTACCTATCGTCTATCTATACACATACACACGTGTATATATATATAAACTCATATATACAGTATATCTATAAGACCTATGTGTGTGTATACGTATAAAAGCTGTATTAACTTTCTGTGCTTGGTTCAAAATAGGGAGGAATATTTAGATACATGTACTTAGAGACACACATTTTCATTTTTGTCTGACTCCAGCATGGCTTGGCAGGCCCTGTGCCTAAGACTCTACAGCCAGTATCTGGCAGAGCCAGGATTTAAACCCAGGTGGTCTGGCATCAGAGTGCTCATTTTAATCTACAGACTGTCTCTCTACTGATAAGAAATGTGCAGAGTTGGCATAAAAACACAGATTTTATTCCAGGGTCTCTTAATCTTCAAGTCAAGAAACTGAGGCATTGGCTGATATATACAGACTATTGATTATTCAGAATTTTTTGCTGATGTTTGTTACTTGCATATCCTTTGTGGAAATGTGGCAGCTTGCATAGTTTTCCTTCTTTCCTTGGACTAGTGTATCTCCCCAAATTCAATTTCAATTTCATTAATGAAAAGTTTGTATGAAGAAAAAGAAATATATAATTTTTAAATATTAAAAGTGCAATTATCATCTGAACTTTTAAAATATTTAACTCTTGAAATCAATAATATGCAACCTGAAATAATGTAATAATCATACTACTATATTGATAGCAATTTCTCAAAGAAACACACCTCTGTGTAATATATGAAATGTACTGTTGGGTGCTCATTTTAAGAAATGTTGTAAACAAAATAAATATTGGATAATAATTTATATCAGCTATGTGTGAAAATCACATGAAATTATTACCATATTTTCTTTACATTGATGTAATCTTTCATAGTCTCATCTCTAAAAAGAAGAGTAATTGGAAAATCTGTTTCTTCTAAAGTCGTTATACAATTTGGAATTATTTCTACTCATGGCAGTGTTTCCTTTTCCTCTTCTTTCTTTACTTTAATTAGTGAAGGTTTACTGCATTAATGTTTTCAGTGGTTCATAGATATGTTCCATTGTTAGCATAGTTGAAAAGTAAATACTGCTTCAGCCGAAAGAATTCATGCAAGTGAGGATTTTTTTTTTTCTTTTCTAATTTTCACTGTGTTTTTCAGTAAGTCTTTACCAGGAACTTCACATTTGTACAAAATTGAACACATATTTATATATGTGAAATATTTAATTTTCATTTTC
Organism: Lipotes vexillifer; assembly: GCF_000442215.2. Lineage (NCBI taxonomy): Eukaryota > Metazoa > Chordata > Mammalia > Artiodactyla > Lipotidae > Lipotes > Lipotes vexillifer. Next base: position 2,555,500 of record NW_006774067.1, read on the forward strand.
TATTGATTGGATTGATAGTATATATACTCCCCAAATTTTATTCTGAATTGTGGGGTTCTGGGACTTTTTCTTTCTTTTGGCACCTTATTTTAAGCTGAGAACACTTTTACATTACTGTAGGAGTGATGGGGCGGGGATGGATTTCTCTAACTCTTAGGCAATTCTCTTTACTAATCTGGAAAGTAATTAGTTTGGAGAGCTGAGAGACAGGCATAGTTATTATCAAAACAGTGCTGGTATGTGAATTTGGGTTGGGCTTTAACTTAGGGTCATTCTCACCTGCAGAGTACTTCAGGGAAGTTTCATCTCCCTCCACTTAATTCGTTGAGAGCTACACTTGCATTTTTGTGAATAACAACTTTATACACTAACAAAAAAAAAGCAAGAATATCACATCCTCTCTTTCTGGATGGTAAGAAAATTTCCCCTATCTCTTTAAGTAGGTTGTTTTTAGGTTCATATAAATAATTTGTGAGAAGAATCAGTGTTTGTAATTAATGAACCTTATTTATGCAAGGGGCATACAGGCCGCTTTTTTCAAATTGACATTTTCAAATCACTCTTCCTGATAAATCTGTCCATAGTTCTGGTTGTAGTAGACTGTTGAGTTTGTACAGAATTGATGCTATTACTCTAGAATATTCAATCTTTCCCTTTCTTCTCATTTTTCCACATTTACTTGCATTGCTTCACTCTCTGGCAAAGTACCAAGCTATTTTCAGTCTCTTTTGTTGCATCCCTTGTTATCCTTTCCTTTGGACAGAATGAAAACTTTCCAAAATAAGCTTATGAACCAAGGTTTTGCCAGGTGCTGCGTAATCAGCTGACCTATTTCAGATGCAGTCATTTTTTCTCTCCACATTTCCTGCACTCACATGTGGATATTTTCATACAGAGATATCTGTATGCAGTGCCCAAGCAGTTATTTTCATTTCCTGATTTATAGAATGCACATATTTATGGATGTCATTTAGTTTCTTCATTTTTCAACTTCTCTAGGGCTATGTTTCCTTTAGGTTAGCTTCTTGTTATTTTTCTGAATGTGGTCCATGATTCTTTCGCACCTCTGTGATTTTATTTGTACCAGTTTCTTCTCCTAAACACGAGATTCTTTTGGCATGCCTACTACAATGTTCATTAATCCTTTCCCAATCTATTCTTCATCACTAAATTCAGATGCTTCTGAGATGTTTACCAGGAGACTCGTCCTTTTCCTTCTCTGGACTCTCTGGCACGTTGTTGGCATTTTCTATATGTGGTAGTACATAAGTATTCTCTCTCTACATGGCCTCTGTCTTTACAGGATATCACCTAAGGAAAGCTAACCATGTCATCTCTGTATCCCTTAGAGTACAAAACACAGCTTTCATTTCATGATACAACTAGTCCATATCAGAAATAAAAGATGAAGATTATATAAACTGTTAACCAAATGTCAAAGAAGACTGAACCTTCAGGCATTGTAATTCAGAGGGTCAGTGAAGACAATTTCTTCCTAAATCTGAGGCTTGAAACCTGGCTGCCTTTGTGTAGCACACATCTAGTAGGAGGTTCTGAAAATTGAAAAGAGTCTCTTCCATTTTCTAATCATGTTTCAAATAGTTCTTTTTGAGAGGCACATGTATTCCATTTTACAGAATGTGTAGGACATTGTGTTTGCCAAATTTACACAAATTCTGTTTTTTACAATATCATTGAATAAACACAAAGATTTCTAAGGGCTAAAGAACAGCATATGTATATTACCTGTTCTTACTCTATATATTAAATTTGGTTTCTATTTTTAAAATATTCACTTTATATCTGGTCCTTCTTTTGCAAACAGAGTACTAACATTGTGAATAAGCCCCCATCTTGAATGCTTAACAGTGAGAAAAATGTCTGACTCGCCTACTTGCATTCCACTGAGTGGTAACATTTCACCAAAACTGCTTAGAAAGATTTTTGCACAAAGTACTCAAAGAGGATTTTTAGATAGTTTATAGTAGGTCAAGACTGAGGATTAAACTGCACCGCTTCAAAGAATCTATTAAAACCATGCAAAACTTTATGAATAATATGATTAATTCATAAAACCAGCATTATCTGTGGAATGGCCAATGAATATGGCTGAGTAGGCACAATCTAAGAAAAAACTTAAATTTAAAAAATTACAATAAAAAGTCTGAGCATCTGTTGATGAAAAGCTAGGCATATAGGATATCTTTAAGCTGAGTTCACCCATATGGAAAATACATATATTGAATTTAAACAGTGTATAGTATTCCTGGAGTACAGGAAGCAAATGGAGTATGATGAGTTCATTTATTCAACTAAGTGCCAGGTGCTGTTCTAGGCACAGGGAATACCGCTGTGAAATTTTCTCTCTTTCATTTCATGGATCTCTAGTGATTCTTTCATATGTGGTTTATTGATGCTATTGCGAGTCATGCATTCCAACATGAAGAGAGATAAATGCATAACACTGCAAAGAAATGAAATATGAGATACATCTGAAAAGAAAAAAAGTACTTAATTTTCAAACAGTGATGTGGTATTCAAGAAACTTTCTATAAACAATACAGTGTTCCTAGACAAGTATAATTGGGCTGTGATTAAAAGTGTTCATTTGTACTTTTCTTTATTCCCTTGAGTCCTGAAGTCTCTTTATGCTCAGATACCCAAGTAATAGATCATTAACTGTAACCACCCATGTTTGTTCCTTTTCAATGCAATTCTATTTTGAGCATGAAAGAGAATCAAATGGCACATTACCAAAGGGTAAAAATTAGTGCAGATGAAGGATTTTAGGACAGTGTGAAAAGCTACTTTGCATCATCAAGATTTCTGCTAAATGTTTAGAGATAGAGATGGGGGTGGAAACATTTCACCATTTTTCTCTAATGAATGTAACGTCACCTCTACATCATGTTAGGGACATGCTTTTAATCAGAAAGCACTCTTTACAAGGTGGAAAGAATATTTACTTAGGTTATTGAGTAGATTTGAGTTTGTATAAACATAAAAAAACATGGCAATCCAGCTCTCAACTTTTGTCAATTGGTGGGAATCTGATAAAATACCGCTGGGAAGTGTCTCTAGTGAACATGGCTTAGAGACCACATAAACAGCATCTTAGGAGTTTCAGCATCTTCAAATATCTCCATTTGACACAGCTCCCCTCTGCATAAGGAATTCAGATTTAGTCCCAGACCAGCAAGTTTAGAACCTAAATTAGACCTAACACAACCAGGGCTATATACATACTCTGTAGAAAGGTGAATAATGGGATAGAGGGTGAACTCTTGAGATTTTATGAAGCATTGAATCAATATCAGTAGACTACCAGGAAAAAAGAAAATCTTTAGGATGTTTTCTCCTTAACTAGATGGGGAAATCTGACTGTTTCATAGATTTGTGACTTGTAAATGGCAGTAACCTCTCACATTCTGTTTCTTTTTATTCTCACACTTAGTGAAGTACTCTAATTCCTCTGCATACAAATACATGTTGTTGACCAATTATTAGGGAAAAGCATAAAATCAGAAAACATGTGTTTTTTGCTATAGATCTAGAATATTAAAAGCTGAAATAGACATGAGGTTGAGAGAGACATTATGGTTATAACCAGTCAAATCAGCCTGAATTAAAAAATTTTTGCCACTCAATAGCCTGAGGACCAGATTCTCAAAATATTTCTCCTAAATATTTATAAAACCAAGGCTTCATTGCATAATATATCTATGCTCACTTGGAATTAAACACATGCACAGTAGGACAAACAGCACAGCCATCCCCGTCTCTACCAGTAGTACCAAGTAACGTGGTTGTGGAAGATGTGATAGTTATTTTTTAAGACAGCAATTTCAAAGAAATTTGGGAACATATTTCAAATTTCCATACATTTTTCTTGCTAATCTGATAGTGAATACAAATATCTAAATTAATCTGATTCATTTTTGTTTTAAAACCATATAGCTCTGTGAGATAATTATTCATTCATATATTTAAAATAGAAAAAATACATAATGCTAGGAAAAATACTTTTTGAGAATATACTTAGGAGTTTTTAAAAAAAGGAATGGTGGTGCAGTTGTTAAGAGTCCGCCTACCAATTCAGGGGACATGGGTTTGATCCCTGGTCCGGGAAGATCCCACGTGCTGGGGAGCAACTAAGCCCGTGCACCATAACTAGTGAGCCTGTGCTCCAGAGGCGGCGAGCCACAACTACTGAACCCCGCATGCCCTAGAGCCCGCATGGTGCAACTACTGAGCCCATGCACTGCAATTACTGAAGCCCGTGCTCCGCAGCAAGAGAAGCCACCGCAATGAGAAGCCTGCGCACTGCAACTAAGAGTAGCCCCCGCTCGCCACAACTAGAGAAAGCCCACGTGCAGCAACGAAGACCCAAAAGCCAAAAATTTTAAAAATAAAAAAAATTAAGAAAAGGAATACATGTATACCTTATTGGGGACATATTATTCTCCACTAAGGATTTAACTAAAGACTTTTTATACGAAGTTTTCTGTATTTTAAAATAGCTTTAAAATTTTTTCTTTCAAATATACAAACCAGCCAGCAGTAAACTTAAATCTTAATCTAAGAAAATTGAATCCAGCCAAAAAACCACAGATAGCAATTATTTCAAAACAATGTTAGGTATTTAAAAAGCAGTTGCGCTTTCAAAGTATCTTTGCATATGTAATCTCATTTCATATTCCCAGAAACCATATGAGACATTTTAATTTCTGAAAATGAGAAATCTAAGTCCCCTAGAAATCTAAAGCTCACCTTTTTTACATAGTCACTAAGAACTAGAGACAGAATTTGGATTAAAGTCACCTGATTGGTTATTCAGTGCACTTTGGATGATACCGTATTGCTTTGAATTAGTCATGCAAATATTCAGAAATGAGTAATTTTTATAATTTGATTAGTCAAATAATTTTCATTATTTTTATATAAAACTATATATGAATTATAGACTTTTAAAAATAGAGAAGCAAAATGAATTTAGTAAAATTCTCCAGTTACATCACACCTCATCAATAAATAACATGTTAACACCTAGGTGAATTTTCTTACAGACTTGGTAACACACTTATACATATATTAAAACAAACAGGATCAGAATTCACACACCGCTTTATAATCTCCTTATTTTTTCCACTTAGTAATGTATCAGGACCTCTTTTCCATATTATCACATATCCCACAGAATCATTTATAGAATCTGTCCCGTATGGTTTTTTTTCTCATTGTGTTTAGTAATGTCATATGAAAAAGGGATCTTCTCCATCCTGTGGTCAGAAGTAGTCTATATGAATAACCCTCTCCGTTGCCTAAATAAAAATTAGAAGCACAAAAGCCCTTGAATTTTCACTTCTTGCTGAGTTTTCCGGGAGCTTTAAACTGAACATACTGTTGTTTCTCACAGGAGGTAGGAAGAGGTGATCAAGATGGAACATTTCAGAAGGCAAAGTCAGTAACATTTAGTGAAGCTCATTCCTCAATCAGATGTGATAAATGGCAGATACATTTGTCTGAATGCTAGCTATTCCACTGATAACTTGTATGGATATTTTCAGGGCAGTGTACATGCACAGAGATTTTGTGAAGAAAAATTTAAATTTCCTAGGTTACCAAGTGAGGGATTCACTAAATATTTGAGTATTTATATAATTAGATGTTACAATACACCAGATTACAAAAGGAGACCTCAAAAAAGTAAATAATTTGACTTGAAAAGCATTAGAACAGGTAAGATTGATGAGCACTATTTCATATTCATTACACCTTAAAATATTAGTTATTAATATTTATAGATATATTTAACGTGTTTTTCCATAGCAGAAACCATAGTTTCTAAAAATACATATCATCCTACTTCAAGGATGATCAGAGCCCCAGTTTTTGTGGGACTGAAGGTTTTGCAAGAGGTGGGACTATGAGGGTTACATCAGGGAATGTTTGGAACAAACCAGATAGTTGGTCACCTTACCTGCTTTGGTCTCACAGTCCTGCCTGTCCACAGGGAAATAACTGTAATATTGTTGGAATTGTAAACATAAAGGTCTGTAGGAAAATTAAAACTCTAAACTAACAGAAACTATCAAGATAATAAGACCCACAGGCAAAGGCTGCCTGCTGATCAGTCTAGGAAATAATTTCCTCGAAAGTTTTGTTACCTAGAGTTTCGTGGGGGATCTTAACTGTCCAAGAGATGATAGTCTACTTGGGTCTTAAAGGCACAGTCCTTTATACTTAGCATATGATATTCGTGGCAAATTGAAAACTGTTCAGGAAATCCATTTAATATACATTTTCTGATTTGGGGCATAAAATGCTTCATAATACCCTTTCATTGGTTGGTTTGTTTAATATCTGAAAAACCTGTAGCAATGTTTGCTTTGTCTCTTCTGACTTTGGTCATTTAAACCTTCTCTCACATTCTTACTGTTCACTCCTACCAGAATTATCTCATTTTAATTAGACATTTCAAAATATGAATTTTATTTATCCTTACCATTGTTTCTTTTTTATTTTATAAGTAAGTGTCATCTCTATGATTTTCTCCCCTCAACATTCTCCAGGTGTATCTGCTGTTTTTCTGAATTCTGGCAGCTAAGTTCTTTAATTTCCAAATTTTTTCTTTTTTCTAATATGTATATTTATTTTTAATTAATTCCACAATTTTATTGTATATTATTTTTATTAACATTCCATGGAAATTAATTAATTTTAAAATTTGTTACTTTTTTCTTTGCTTTCAGATTGTATATTTTTTACCATTATACCCCACTTCTCCACATGTTAATTTAGAGGTATATACTGTTTTTCTTCTTCTTTTTTTTTTTTTTTTTGCTGTACGCAGGCTTCTCACTGTTGTGGCCTCTCCCGTTGCGGAGCACAGGCTCCGGACGCGCAGGCTCAGCGGCCATGGCTCACGGGCCCAGCCGCTCCGCGGCATGTGGGATCTTCCTGGACCGGGGCACGAACCAGTGTCCTCTGCATTGGCAGGCGGACTCTCAACCACTGCGCCACCAGGGAAGCCCTGTTTCTATTCTTTTAAAGTTCACCCCAGTACTTAGAACATGCATAACTCTTCCTACACACTCCTGCTCATTCTGATCACATCATTAATATGTTTACACACACTCAATTGTGCCTAATATGAATGTAGAACCATTTGCTTGATTTTAAACTTCTGATCTGGGTGACTTTTTCAGTCTTATCTACCACAAATTTCTTTAAATTCTCCATCATTCTAGATTGAACTCTTCACTATTACTCCCTCTTTGCTCTGTTTTCCACTCTTGGTTCCACCTGTAATATTCTTCTTTAATATTAAAAAAAATGTAGTACTCTTACAGTCTTCAGTCCCCAGTTCACATAATGTCAATTTCTGATAGGTTTCCCTGGCCTCTTCAATCAAAGACTTAGTTTCCCTTCCTTTCCACTTCTTGGCACTACATGTGTAACTCAGTTTCAATCTTAAATTACCTTTATTTCAGTACATATATTGGGTGCGCCAAAAGGTTCGTTCAGTTTTTTTCCATAAGATGGCTCTAGTAGCACTTCGTTGTCTTTAACTTCATATGAAACAATTCTGTTAGATTGTATGTGACAACTGTCATATCAGCGTGCATTTTAAAAAGACATCAAAATTGGTGAATTTTTGTGTAGCCATTTTAATACTGAAGATGGAAGAAAACAACATTTTTGGCATATTATGCTTCATTATTTCAAGAAAGGTAAAAACGCAACTGAAACACACAAAAAGGTTTGTGCAGGGTATGGAGAAGGTGCTGTGACTGATCAAACGTGTCAAAAGTGGTTTGCGAAGTTTTGTGCTGGAGATTTCTCGCTGGACGATGCTCCATGGTCGGGTAGGCCAGTTGATAGCAATCAAATCGAAACAATAATTGCAAACAATCAACGTTATACCACGCAGGAGATAGCTGACATACTCAAAGTATCCAAATCAAGCACTGAAAATCATTTGCACCAGCTTAGTTATGTGAATCGCTTTGACATTTGGGTTCCACATAAGTTAAGCGAGAAGAACCTTCTTGAGCATATTTCGGCATGCGATTCTCTACTGAAATGTAATGAAAACGTTCCGTTTTTAAAACAAATTGTGATGGGCGATGAAAAGTGGATACTCTACAACAATGTGGAATGGAAGAGATCATGGGGCAATGAAACGAACCACCACCAACCACACCAAAGGCTGGTCTTCATCCAAAGAAGGTGATGTTGTGTATATGGTGGGATTGGAGGGGAGACCTCTATTAGGAGCTCCTTCCAGAAAACCAAATGATTAATTCCAACAAGTACTGCTCCCAATTAGACCAACTGAAAGTGGCACTCAATGAAAAGCATCCAGAATTAGTCAACAGAAAATGCATAATCTTCCATCAGGATAATGCAAGACCGCATGTTTCTTTGATGACCAGGCAAAAACTTACAGCTTGGCTGGGATGTTCTGATTCATCTGCCATATTCACCAGACATTTCACCTTTGGATTTCCATTGACTTTGGTCTTTCCAAAATTCTCTTAATGGAAAAAATTTCAATTCCCTGGAAGACTGTAAAAGGCACCTAGAACAGTTCTTTGCTCAAAAAAGATTAAAAGTTTTGGGAAGTTGCCTGAAAAATGGCAGAAGGTAGTGGAACAAAAGGGTGAATATGTTGTTCAATAAAGTTCTTGGCAAAAATGAAAAATGTGTCTTTTATTTTTACTTACAAAACCAAAGGCACTTTTTGGCCCACCCAATATTTCAACTCTCCTAGAGAATACACATGAGTTTAAATGACAACTCTTTTATCATCTTTGCATTTCCTATCATGCTTGGCCAATTGCTTTGTCTGTAAATGGGTGCAGTAGAAACGTAGAAGGTTGATTGAACAAATGAATAAATGAATGAATGAACCAGTTGGCCTAGGATAATGCCACATTGTCCTAGGCTGATTGGAAATTGGCATCCATTCAGTGAGACTCTCTAAATTGTTTCCACAACAAAGTTGCATGCTTCATAGAGTAGATAGTCAGTGATTGATCCTATTAAATTGGAACAGCACCTGTTTCTCTTTTTAATGTATTTTCAGTGCATATCAAGCATGCTTGATAATGCAGGCTTTAATTGTTCTAAATTGGATTGAGTCTACTGAAATAATAAATGAGGCAATTTTGTCTTCAAAGACAATGGACTTTAATGAGAATATTTCTGTATCTGGCAATTTGCAGTCATAATTTATTTATATCAGGGCTCATGATTCATCATTACAATTTCTTTCAAATTTTATAAGAAAAATCATCTCTATGAGTACAAGTGTCTTATTCTGGCAGCTGTTCTTCACTAGCTGATATTTTCTGCAAGCTCCAAACTTAACATTAGCAGCTTTCAGCATAATTTTTCTTTGTTTACATTTGGAATATGTTCACCATATAAAAACAGTCTCATCCTAAGAATGCAAGGAAGATATAACTGTAGTTGTAACAGGGCTTGCTAGCAAACTCTAGTCTTCTTTCATCCCAGGTGAGCATGATGGTAGCAGAAATCATCCTTTCCCCATGGTGAGAATCTATAAAAAGAAACTGGATCAAATTATTTTTTCCAAAAGTCTCATTGTACCCAAAGGTTTCTCTAGAAACATTTGCTTTGTGAAGATTTAGCTACTTCCCAAAGGTTCTAAAGCATGATATTTATTTTTTATTGTTTTCTCAAGTAACTAATCTCTGGTTGCTGGGGAAGGAATGGGTTGACACTATTACAGCATTATAGTAGTATTTTTAACCAATTTCTATCTCTATTTATTAATTTCATTCTATTTGTGTTCATTTTATGACAGATCCATCAAGAATCTGTAAAGCAATTCAGAGGCTGGGGAATACCTAGGTAAAGGCTGACTACCTGAAACTTTATAGCTGCTTTCAAAATCACCAGGGGGATAATAAAAGGTCCTGGAATAAAAGCAGGAGGTGGAAGAAGAGGGTGGCTGCTTAATTTGCTTCTTCTTGCAAAAATATTTGGCTAAACTGATGTCCAGTATATGCAGGTCATATTAATTCACTTATCAGTTTATTTTAACATTACTGTAATTATTTACACATACACACTCATTTGTCTCATTTGTATTGAAATTAATTTCTATGAATGTTAAACAGAAAAGTCAGGAACTGATGCTGAGAAGAGGCATTCCAAACCAAAGATTTAGAGGTTGGAGCTTTAGCCTCAGATTAAAACAGTCAAACACATAAACATGCAAACATGAGACATGAAGCAACGATGCTTTGTGTGAACGTATGTCTGTCTGACCACAAACAAAAAATAAATATACCTTATTCCTTGAGATAACCTCCCTCATAGATAGACAACCTGGAGTAGTGGGAATAAAACATACTTTGGAGTTGGACAAAATTACCTGTTACAGATAATGTCACTTACTAGTGTTGACAAATCACTTAACCTCTCGGAACTTCAGCTTCTTATTTTGTTAAATGAAGTTAATATAATCTATATCATAAACCAATTAGAGAGTTCGTGGCAATGACATGTAGAAAGTGCTTGGCATGTAGAAGGCATTCAGGTAATATTAGTTCCATCTCCTGGTTATAATTGTTTAGTTTCCCATTAGAAAATATAGAACTCAATTGCATTGAGAAATGCTTGAATATAGGCTGGTTTCAGCCCTCAATATGGACTGTCTTGAACTAAATTTTAAGACCCACCACCACTGTACTATAGTCCATCCATACAAGAAGCAATCTGAGCTGTTTCTTGTCTAAATCCTTGGTTTTAATGATTCACTGCCTCATCAAAACTTGGCTCCATTATTAACTTTCAACTTCCTGGCCCTGTGTTTAAAGTACAAATTTAGACTGGGTTCTACATTTCAATCTGACAATGGTGCGTTCACTTTCTCACTGACTCCTTGTTGAGATACACCTATTTCTACTTTCCTCACTGCCAGCCCTTAAGGATCCCTAGATTTCTCCAGGTTAAGATATATTTTTATAATCAGATATGGCAAATTTCAATACCCTTGGTGGTAGACAGTGACCTCAGCTTCAATTTGAAGAGTATAATTCTCCCATATCTTTAAATTCATCATTAGGGTAAACATAATCGAAAGTCAAGGAATTGATGGACATTGTGAGGGAAATGTCCAGGTAGAACTTTTGAAGACACATGAAATAAAGTGAATGTTCCTGAACATTAATGCATTTTGAGGCCAGTCATTGAGAAAGTAGAGCCTGAGTGGGTCCTAGAAGAAAGGCAAGCATCACCAGTTGTGAATAAGAAGATGAAGGAAGATGGAGTAATTGTGAGCAGATGAAACATCATGATCCTAAGCTTCAAAGTGGAAATGACTATTGCATGTGCTAGCGAGAAGACAACTTGTCTTTGGGTGGCTATCCTACTGAGAATAGTTCACACAGGTCCTTGATTCTTTAAGATAGCCCCCCCTTTTTTTTAACATCTTTATTGGGGTATAATTGCTTTACAATGGTGTGTTAGTTTCTGCTGTATAACAAAGTGAATCAGCTATATGTATACATATATCCGCATATCCCCTCCCTCTTGCGTCTCCCTCCCACCCTCCCTATCCCATCCTTCTAGGTGGTCACAAAGCACTGAGTTGACTTCCCTGTGCTCTGCAGCTGCTTCCCACTAGTTATCTATTTTACATTTGGTAGTATATATAAGTCCATGCCACACTCTCATTTCGTCCCAGCTTACCCTTCTCCCTCCACAGGTCCACAAGTCCATTCTCTATGTCTGTGTCTTTATTCCTGTCCTGCCCCTAGGTTCCTCAAAACAATTATTTTTCTTTTTTTTTTTTAGTTTCCATATATATGTGTTAGCATATGGTATTTGTTTTTCTCTTTCTGACTTGCTTCACTCTGTATGGCAGACTCTAAGTGCATCCACCTCACTACAAATAACTCAATTTTGTTTCTTTTTATGGCTGACTAATATTCCATTGGATATATGTGCCACATCTTCTTTATCCATTCATCTATTGTTGGACACTTAGGTTGCTTCCATATCCTGGCTATGGTAAATAGTGCTGCAATGAACATTGTGGTACATGACTCTTTGAATTATGGTTTTTCTCAGGGTATATGCCCAGTAATGGGATTGCTGGGTCATATGGTAGTTCTATTTTTAGTTTTTTTAAGGAACCTCCATACTGTTCTCCATAGTGGCTGTACCAATATACATTCCACCAACAGTGCAAGAGAGTTCCCTTTTCTCCACACCCCCTCCCTCATTTATTGTTTGTAGATTTTTTGATGATGACCATTCTGACTGGTGTGAAGTGATACCTCATTGTAGTTTTGATTTGCATTTCTCTAATGATTAGTGATGTTGATCATTCTTTCATGTGTTTGTTGGCAATCTGTATATCTTCTTTGGAGAAATATCTATTTAAGCCTTCTGCCCATTTTTGGATTGGGTTGTTTGTTTTTTTGATATTGAGCTCCATGAGCTCCTTGTATATTTTGGAGATTAATCCATTGTCAGCTGCTTCATTTGTAAATATTTTCTCCCATTCTGCGGGTTGTCTTTTCATCTTGCTTATGGTTTCCTTTGCTGTGCAAAAGCTTTAAATTTTCATTAGGTCCCATTTGTTTATTTTTGTGTTTATTTCTCTTTCTCTAGGAGGTGGGTCAAAAAGGATCTTGCTGTGATTTATGTCATAGAGTGTTCTGCCTATGTTTTTCTCTAAGAGTTTGATAGTGTCTGGCCTTACATTTAGTTCTTTAATCCATTTTGAGTTTATTTTTGTGTGTGGTGTTAGGGAGTGTTCTAGTTTCATTCTTTTACATGCAGCTGTCCAGTTTTCCCAGCACCACTTACTGAAAAGGCTGTCTTTTGTCCATTGTATATTCTTGTCCCCATTATCAAAAATAAGGTGACCATATGTGCATGGGTTTATCTCTGGGCTTTCTATCCTGTTCCATTGATCTATATTTCTGTTTTTGTGTCAGTACCATACTGTCTTGATTACTGTAGCTTTTTAGTATAGTCTGAAGTCTGGGAACATGATTATCCCAGCTCTGTTTTGCTTTCTCAAGATTGCTTTGGCTATTCGGGGTCTTTTGTGTTTCCATACAAATTGTGAAATTTTTTGTTCTAGTTCTGTGAAAAATACCATGGGTAGTTTGATAGGGATTGTAATGAATCTATAGATTGCTTTGGGCAGTATAGTCATTTTTCACAATGTTGATTCTTCCAATCCAAGAACATGGTATATCTCTCCATCTGTTTGTATCATCTTTAATTTCTTTCATCACTGTCTTATAGTTTTCTGCATACAGGTCTTTTGTCTCCTTAGGTAGGTTTATTACTAGGTACTTTATTCTTTTTGTTGCAATGATAAATGGGAGTGTTTCCTTAATTTCTCTTTCAGATTTTTCATCATTAGTGTATAGGAATGCAAGAGATTTCTGTGCATTAATTTTGTATCCTGCTACTTTACCAAATTCATTGATTAGCTCTAGTAGTTTTCTGGTAGCATCTTCAGGATTCTCTATGTATAGTACCATGTCATCTGCAAACAGAGGTAAAGACAGCTTTAATTATCCTTTTCTGATTTGGATTCCTTTTATTTCTTTTTCTTCTCTGACTGCTGTAGCTAAAACTTCCAAATCTATGTTGAATAATAGTGATGAGAATGGACAACCTTGTCTTGTTCCTGATCTTAGTGGAAAAGGTTTCAGTTTTTCACCATTGAGAAAGATGTTGGCTGGGGGTTTATCATATATGGCATTTATTATGTTATGGTATGTTCCCTCTACGCATAATTTCTGGAGGATTTTATCATAAATGGGTGCTGAATTTTGACAAAAGCTTTTTCTGCATCTTTTGAGATGATCATATGGTTTTTCTCCTTCAATTTGTTAACGTGATTTATCACATTGATTGACTTGCATATATTGAAGAATCCTTGCATTCCTAGGATAAACCCCACTTGATCATGGTGCATGATTCTTTTAATGTATTGTTGTATTGTGTTTGCTAGTATTTTGTTGAGGATTTTTGCATCTATGTTCATCGGTGATATTGGCCTATAGTTTTCATTCTTTGTGACATCTTTTTCTGGTTTTGGTATCGGGGTGCTGGTGGCCTCATAGAATGAGTTTGGGAGTGTCCCTCCCTCTGCTATATTTTGGAAGAGTTTGAGAAGGTTAGGTTTGATAGAATTCACATGTGAAGACATCTGGACCTGGGCTTTTGTTTGTTGGAAGACTTAATCACAGTTTCAATTTCAGTGCTTGTGATTGGTCTGTTTATATTTTCTGTTTCTTCCTGATTCAGTCTCAGAAGGTTGTCCTTTTCTAAGAAATTGTGTATTTCTTCAAGATTGTCCATTTTATTGACATATAGTTGCTTGTAGTAATCTGTCTTGATCCTTTGTATTTCTGCAGTGTCAGTTGTTGCTTCTCCTTTTTTATATCTTAATTCTGTTGATTTGAGTCTTCCCCCTTCTTGTCTTGATGAGTCTGGCTAATGGTTTATCAATTTTGTTTATCTTCTCAAAGAACCAGATTTTAGTTTTATTGATCTTTTCTATTGTTTTCTTCATTTCTTTTTTATTTTTTTCTGATCTGATGTTTATGATATCTTTTCTTCTGTTATTGTTGGGTTTTTTTTGTTCTTCTTTGTCTAATTGCTTTAGATGTAAGGTTAGGTTGTTTATTTGAGATGTTTCTTGTTTCTTGAGGTAGGACTGTATTGGTATAAACTTCCTTCTTAGAACTGCTTTTGCTGAAGCCGATAGGTTTTGGGTTGTCATGTTTTCATTGTCATTTGTTTCTACATATTTTTTGATTTCCTCTTTGATTTCCTTAGTGATCTCTTGGTTATTATGTAGTGTATTGTTTAGCCTCCATGTGTTTGAATTTTTTACATATTTTTTCTTTTAATTGATATCTAGTCTCATAATGTTGTGGTTTGAAAAGATACTTGATATGATTTCAATTTTCTTAAATTTACCAAGGCTTGACTTGTGACCCAAGATATGCTCTATCCTGGAGAATGTTCCATGAGCACTTGAGGAGAAAGTGTATTCTGTTATTTTTGGACGGAATGTCCCATATATATCAATTAACTCCATCTTGTTTAATGTATCATTTAAAACTTGTGTTTCCTTATTTTTTTTCATTTAGGATGATCTGTCCATTGTGAAAATGAGGTGTTAAATTCCCCTACTATACTGTCGATTTCCCCTTTTATGGCTATTAGCATTTGCCTTATGTATTGAGATGCTCCCATGTTGGGTGCATAAATATTTACAATTGTTATATCTTCTTAGATTGATCCCTTGATGATTATGTTGTGTCCTTCTTTGTCTTTTGTAATAGTCTTTATTTCAAAGTCTATTTTGTCTGATATGAGAATTCCTACTCCAGCTTTCTTGATTTCCATTTACATGGAATATCTTTTTCCATCCCCTCACTTTCAGTCTGTACGTGTTCCTAGGACTGAAGTGGGTCTCTTGTAGACAGCATATATATGGGTCTTGTTTTTGTATCCATTCAGCCAGTCTATGTCTTTTGGTTGAAACATTTAATCCATTTACATTTAAGGTGATTATCGATATGTGTGTTACTATTACCATTTTCTTAATTGTTTTGGGTTTGTTATTGTAGGTCTTTCCCCTCTCTTGTGTTTCCTGCCTAGAGAAGTTCCTTTAGCATTTTTTATAAAGCTGGTTTGGTGATGCTGAATTGTTTTAGCTTTTTCTTGTCTGTAAAGGTTTTAATTTCTCCGTCAAATCTGAATGCCATCTTTGCTGATTAGAGCAATTTTTGTCGTAGATTCTTCCCTTTCATCACTTTAAATATGTCCTGCCACTCCCTCCTGGCTTGCAGGGTTTCTGCTGAAAGATCAGCTGTTAACCTTATGAGAATTCCCTTGTATGTTATTTGTTGCCTTTTCCTAGCTGCTTTTAATATTTTTTCGTTGTATTTACTTTTTGATAGTTTGATTAATATGTGTTTTGGCATGTTTCTCCTTGGATTTATCCTGTATGGGACTCTCTGTGCTTCCTGGACCGCATTGGCCTTTTCCTTTCCCATATTAGGGAAATTTTCAACTATAATCTCTTCAAATATTTTCTCAGACCCTTTCTTGTCTCTTCTCCTTCTGGGACCCCTATAAATTCGAATGTTGTTGCATTTAATGTTGTCCCAGAGGTCTCTGAGACTGTCCTCAATTCTTTTCATTCTTTTTTCTTTATTCTAATCTGTGGTAGTTAGTTCCACTATTTTATCTTGCAAGTCACTTATCCGTTCTTCTGCCTCAGTTATTCTGCTATTGATTCCTTCTAGAGAACTTTTAATTTCATTTATTGTGTTGTTCATCATTGTTTGTTTGCTCTTTAGTTCTTCTAGGTCCTTGTTAAACATTTCTTGTATTTTCTCTATTCTACTTACAAGATTTTGTATTATCTTTACTATCAGTACTGCGAAATCCTTTTCAGGTAGACTGCCTATTTCCTCTTCATTTGTTTGGTCTGTTGGGGTTTTACCTTGCTCCTTCATCTGCTGTGTGTTTCTCTGTCTTCTCATTTTGCTTAATTTACCATGTTTGGGGTCTACTTTTTGCAGGCTGCCAGTTTGTTGTTCCCGTTGTTTTTGATGTCTGCTCCAACTGGCTAAGCTTGGTTCAGTGGGTTGTGTAGGCTTCCTGGTGGAGTGGACTAGTGCCTGTGTTCTGGTGGATGAGGCTGGATCTTGTCTTTCTGGTGGGCAGGAGCACATCCGGTGGTGTGTGTTTGGGGTGTCTGTGACCTTTTCATGATTTTAGGCAGCCTCTCTGCTAATGGGTGGGGTTGTGTTCCTGTCTTGCTAGTTGTTTGGGATCAGGTGTCTAGCACTGTTGCTTGCTTGTCGTTGAGTGGAGCTGGGTCTTAGCATTGAGATGCAGATCTCTGCTAGATCTTTTGTCGTTTGATATTACATTTTGCCTGGAGGTCTCTGTTGGACCAATGCCCTGAACTTGGCTCTCCCACCTCAGAGGCACAGGCTTGACACCCGGCCAGAGCACCAAGACCCTGTCAGCTACACAGTTCAGAAGAAATGGGAGAAAAAATAAATAAATAAATAAAAATTTAAAAAATAAATAAAATAATATATTTAAAATAAAAAATAAAAATTAATTATTAAAAATAAAAAAATTAAAAGTAATAAAAATACAAAAAAAGAAAGAACAAAAGAAGAGAGCAACCATACCAAAAAACAAATCCACCAATGATAACAAGCACTAATAACTGTAGTAAAACAACAACAACAACAACAACAACAAATACGGACTCTCAGAATGCTAGGACAAATGGTAAACTCAAAGCTATACAGACAAAATCACACAAAGAAGCCGACACATACACACTCACAAAAATAGAAAAAGGAAAAAAAAAATATATCTATACATAAAAAAAGAGGAGCAACCACATCAATAAACAAATCTACCAATGATAATAAACTCTAAATACTAAACTAAGATAAACATAAAACCAAAAGAAATTAGATGCAGAAAGCAAACCCCAAGTCTACAGTTGCTCCCAAAGTCTACCGCCTAAATTTTGGGATGATTCGTTGTCTATTCAGGTATTCCACAGATGCAGGGTACATCAAGTTGATTGTGGAGATTTAATCTGCTGCTCCTGAGGCTGATGGGAGAAATTTCCCTTTCTCTTCTTTATTTGCACATCTCCTGGGGTTCAACTTTGGATTTGGCCCTGCCTCTGCTTGTAGGTTGCCTGAGGGCCTCTGTTCTCACCCAGACAGGATGGGGTTAAGGGAGCAGCTGATTAGGGGGCTCTGGCTCACTCAGGTTGGGGGGAGGGAGGGGTACGGAATGCAGGGCGAGCCTGCATTGGCAGAGGCCGGCATGACGTTGCACCAGCCTGAGGCACGCCATGTGTTCTCCTGGGGAAGTTGTCCCTGGATCACAGGACCCTTGCAGTGGTGGGCTGCACAGGCTCCCAGGAGGGGAGGTGTGGATAGTGATCTGTACGTGCACACAGGCTTCTTGGTGGCGGCAGCAGCAGCCTTAGCATTTCATGCCCGTATCTGGTGTCCGTGCTGATAGCTGTGACTTGTGCCCATCTCTGGCGCTTGTTTCGGCGGTGCTCTGAATCTCCTCTCCTTGCACACCCCAAAACAATGGTCTCTTGCTTCTTAGGGAGGTCCATCCTTTTCCCTAGACTCCCTCCCAGCTAACTGTGGCACACTAGCCCCCTTCAGGCTGTGTTCACACAGCGAACCCCAGTCGTCTCCCTGGGATCTGAACTCCGAAGCCAGAGCCTCAGCTCCCAGCCCCCAGCCATCCAGACAAGCCTCTCAGGCTGGTGAGTTATGGTCAGCACTGATCCTCTGTACAGGAATCTCTCCACTTTGCCCTCTGCACCCCTGTTGCTGCATTCTCCTCCGTGGTTCCGAAGCTTCTCCCCACCATCCCTGTCTCCGCCAGTGAAGGGCCTTCCTAGTGTGTGGAAATTTTTCCTCCCTCACAGCTCCCTCCCAGTGGTGCATGTCCCATGCTTATTCTTTTTTCTCTGTTTTTCCTTTTTTCTTTTGCCCTACCCAGGTAGTGGGGAGTTTCTTGCCTTTTGGGAAGGCTGAGGTCTTCTGCCAGCATTCAGCAGGTGTTCTGTAGGATTTGTTCCTCATGTAGATGTATTTCTGATGTATTTGTGAGGAGGAAGGTGATCTCCGCATCTTACTCCTTGGCCATCTGGAAGGTCTCCTCTAAGAAAGCCCCTTTAACATGTACATTTTCCTGGAATGTTTTGCAATGGATTGACACTCCAAATTATTAAATTTTCAGCTTATGCAAAGCAGACACTCTCATACCACTATTACTGGGATGGAAATTAAGATGGTATAAAGACAATTTAAGAGGTAAACGTCATTGATGTCTATGCAAATTAAAGTACGTGTACTTTTTGAAATGACCAATGATGCAGCAGGGAACTGGTCATATTTAAATAATTTTACCTGTGGATATCCAGTTTTCTAACATCATTTGTTGAGGAGACTCTCATTTCCCTATTGTGTATTTTTCATACCCTTGCCAAAGATCAGTTGACAGTGTAACCATGGGTTTATTTCTGGGTTCTCTATTCTGTTCCATTGGTCTAGACGTCTGTTTTTATGCCAGTACAATACTGTTGTAATTACTGTAGGTTTGTAATATATTTTGAAATCAGAAAATATGATGGCTCCAGCTTTGTTCTTTCTCAATATTGCTTAAGCTATTTCAGGTCTTTTGTGCTTCCACCTAAAGTTTAGGATTTTTAAAAATTTTTGTAAATAATACCATTAGGATTTTGATAGGGATTATATTGAATCTATGAAAAGCTTTGGGTAGAGTGGACATTTTCACAATATTAAGTCTTCCAACCTATGAACACAGATGTCTTTTGACTTATCTGTGTCTTCTTTAATTTCTTTCATCAATGTTTTGTAGTTTTTAATGTACAAGTTTTTCACCATCTTGGTTAAGTCTATTTTTCAGTATTTTATTCTTTTGGATACAATTGGAAATGGGATTAATTCTTAACTTTTCTTTTTGGATAGTTCACTCTTCGTGTATAGAAACACAACTAATTTTTGTATATTGATTTTGTATGCTGCAACTTTACCAAATTTATTAGTTCTAATCGTTTTTTGGGGGAGTCTTTAGAGTTTTCTATATATAAGAACATGTCATCTGCAGACAGAGATAATTTTACTTCTTCCTTTCCAATTTGGTTGCCTTTTATTTCTTTTTCTTGCCTAATTGCTCTGACTGAGGCTTCCAGTACTATGTTAAATAGAAATGGCAAGAGTGGGCATCCTTGCTTTGTTCCTGATCTTAGAGGAAAGCTTTCAGCTTTTCCAGTTGATTATTATGTTAACTGTGGGGTTTTCATATATGGTCTTTATCATGTCGAGGTAAGTTTTTTCTATTACTAGCTTTTTAAGGCTCTTTGTCATCAAAGAGTTTGTATCTTGTCAGATTCTTTTACTGTATCTATTGAGATGATCATGTGATTTTTATCTTTCATTCTGTTAATATGGTATATCACATTAATTGATTTTCACATGTTGAATCATCCTTGCATCCCAGGGATATATCTCACAGTCATGATGTATGATCCTCTCTTCAATAAGTGGTGTTGGAAAAACTGGATAGCCACATGAAAAGGGATAAAATTGAAACTTTGTCCTATGCCATACACAAAAATCAACTCAAAATTGATTAAATATTTAAATGTAAGACCAGAAACTGTAAAACTCCTAGAAGAAAACGTAGAAGAAAAGCATCCTGACATTGGTTTGGGTGATGATTTCTTATGTGTAACATCAAAAGCACAAGCAACAAAAGCAAAAATAGAAAAGTGGGACTACATTGTACTAAAAAGCTTCTCTACAGCAAAGAAAATAATTAACAGAGTTTAAAGGCAACCTGTAGAATGGGAGGAAATAATTTCAAACCCTATATCTGATTAATGGTTTAATAACCAAAATATATTAGGAGCTCCTACAATTCAACATTTTAAAAATCACATAATTAGATGAAAATAGGCAAAGGACTGAAATAGATATTTTCCAAAGAAAATACGTAAATGACCAACAGGTGTTTGATAAGATGCTCAACATTACTAATCATGAGGGAAATACAAATTAAAAATAGTGAGATATCCCCTCACACCAATTAGGATGTATAAAAAAAAACACCCCAGGGCTTCCCTGGTGGCGCAGTGGTTGAGAGTCCGCCTGCCGATGCAGAGGACACGGGTTCGTGCCCCGGTCCGGGAGGGCACGCATACCACGGAGCAGCTGGGCCTGTGAGCCATGGCCACTGAGCCTGCGTGTCTGGAGCCTGTGCTCCGCAACGGAAGAGGCCGCAGCAGTGAGAGGCCCGCGTATCGAAAAAAAAAAAAAACCCAAAGCTAACAGAGAAATTGGAATCTGTACACTGTTGGTAGGAATGTAAATTGGTGCAGCCACTGTGGAAAGCAGTATGGAGGTTCCTTAAAAAAATTAAAAATAGAACACTACATGATTCACCAATTCCACTTTGGGGTATTTACCCAAACGAATTGTTATCACTGTAAATATCTCTTTGAGATCCTGACAAGTATAATCAGAACATTTCAGGTTTTAATAATTTTTTCTTTATTAGCACAATTCTCAGAGGCAGGTAATTCCAGTAGTTTTATGGTATTCATTGCCTTTATTGCCAAGTTTACTGTGTTTAGGGGTGGTGGTGGTGAGGATCATATTAAAATACATAATTTGAATCATGGTCCATATGAAGCATCTATGATGTTCAATGACCAACTACTGCTATTCTCACAACTTTATATGAGACACAGATTAAAAAAAACATGAATGAACAAAAATGTATCTTGTCATAATAATCGAACTCAAGCTCTCAACATTTCAGTAATTTATTTTGGTCTTCTCTTTTTCATATCTCCCCCCTCCCACCCGTTTCTCAGTAGCATTTCTAACAAGGTGAATGGCAAAATACAGATGAGAAGAAGAAATCCCAGTCATTTTTTCAAATAAGATTTTTGGTTAAAACAGTTAAGATGCGGATCTGTAAATTACATGTCATTTAATGTCTTTATCAGCTCTTCTCTATCATATCTGTTAACTGAGAGTCATCAATAAAAAGAGGACTAGAGTTCAGAGGTATAAAGTAGTTGGAATGATTACATGACTTATCAGAAAGGCAATACCCCATGGAAATACACGGGGCTGGGATGAAAGAAAGATGACATTGGGGATTGAATATTACTGAGGTGGACATGAAAAATGAAATGAGAATGACTTGGAAAAGAAAAAGGAAAAGAAAATAATCTTTCCTTCCACCCAGAGAAACAAGGATTTCTTTGGAAAATTTGAGCCTTAGACGAGAACAGGCTAAACATACATTAATTCATTTGTTATATACTTAGTGAGTTCCTGCTGTGTGCTAGACTACAGTATGATAAGGGCTGAGGATGCAGTGATGAACAATACAGGCATGGACCTTCATGGAGCCTTGTAGTTTGAGAACAGATAGTGTTCACTCTGTGTCCACACTAGATCTCTGAAACAAATTCCCTCATCATTCACTTTGTGGTGAGAGTATTTGCACCATACTTCAGGCCATAATAGTAATAGCAAAAAAGGACACTATTCTCTATAATTAATGACAGAGAGAGTTCCTTGGGAAAAACCAAACTTATTTAGGTGTCACATCTGTAATATTTTGAAGGGGCTTTTGAAATTTGCTTAAAATCATTTAATAAAAGAGATTTATTAAAAAGGAATTTAAAGGAGGATTTCAGAAAAATCTGTAAAATATTATATTTTATTTATATATAAACTATTGAATTGGTGACCACGTGTATTTATATTTTGTCGAATGAAGTCCTCAACCCTGTTTTAGCACAACAATAATGATAAACATTGGTAGAGGAGTTAATGTGGATAATTGCCCACTTCAGCTGCTACTGCTGACAGATAAATCCCTAGTAAGGAAGTGATTGCAGTCAAGAGCATAATCACCACACCCCAGGGACCTCCAAAGTCTTAATCAAAATAGTTTTTGTTAAGTAATTTTTAACTATTACCTTTACTATTTGAAAGTAGTGATCATGATCTATTGAAGATATATTTTATTTTTAATCTTTCAAGCTTATTACACCGTCTGAATGCCAGCTGCCCTTTCATTCTTTTTCAAGTATTAGCTCCTTGATTCACACAAAATTCCCTCTGATGGGTGCTATTATTTTCCCCACTTTGCAGAAGAGTAACGAGTGTGGTTAAGTAATCTGTCCAAAATAATGCAGCTAAATCGCAGATCTGGATTTGCACTAGGGCATTCTGACTCCTTAGTCTGTATCCCCAAATGATCTCTGCCCCCAATCCACGTTAAATTGCATTCTTTGTTTGTTTGTATATTTTTTTATTGTTATTATGTTTTAAGAAAACCATTAATTTTGGACATTTTAATGACACAATTTTTGATAATTGGAGGGGTCATGCAA
The DNA here is from genome assembly GCF_000442215.2 of Lipotes vexillifer. Classification (NCBI taxonomy): domain Eukaryota; kingdom Metazoa; phylum Chordata; class Mammalia; order Artiodactyla; family Lipotidae; genus Lipotes; species Lipotes vexillifer. The sequence continues at coordinate 2,578,529 of NW_006774067.1, forward strand.
TTAGTCTGCTTTAGTATTAGGGCAGATGAAATCATTAGCTACAATTTTTGAGCTGCTCAGTGATAAAGTGTGTTCCTCCATACTGTGTTCCGCCTTCTAATTCTAAGGCTATAGTGAATTTTACTATGCTTATAGGAAGTTTGTCTTCCCTTAAAAATATAAAGCACAGGTTGACGGTTAAAGATTTTGTGATGATAAAGACCACTGTTTCCTGCCAGTTCTTTGTGTCTCTGCCCTTGCTCATAACCCCAGAAGCCCTGTAGCTAAGTCATGGAGTTATGGGGAAATAATTGATACCATGGAATTCTAGAACCATATGCAAGTTGGTGTTAGTAGATATAAAAACTTAAAACTTTCCAGAACAAGCAGATCTGCAAAAAGGAAATGGTTATATTTACAAGGAAAACCCTCATCTCTGAGAAAGAGGGAGACTCCTCTCTCCACTGAAATGAGTCAAATACAATCTAGATTTATTTCCTAAATTCTAAGATTAGGTAAATGTGTGATATTTGGCGTCATTCCAAGGCACTAGCATCTACTGATTTATAAATGACCTGGAAATATTTATGCATAAATGAGCACTCGGAGGTGAAGGACATAAATCAGCAAAGGGTTATGTCCCAAGAGCCAAAGGAAGAGAATGTTTCAAGCAGGGATAGTCAATAACACACAAACTTCTTCAGAGATAAAGAAAAGACTTAAAGTTGTTTCATACAAATTTGTTGTGAATTTTTTATTTCTAATACTTTTATTTTTAATATTTTTCTTTCATTAAAAAACTTTTTCTGCAACATTAATAGGTTTTATAATTGGTGCAAATGTAAAAGTTCCTACTTATAGGGAAATTGTCTAACATGACTATACTTTAATTTGAATGTTTGCTTATGAGAATAAGCAGGGGTATTATGACTGCTAGTGGCACTTAGTCTCTACAAAGACTTTGGAGGTTGTGTGGGGAAATAAGTTGTGATTATTGCCAATTCCCCTGGGAGGCTGAGTTTGGATTTTTGTCAAGTTTTGAGCAATAAGTTCTAGAGTAACCACCTAGGAATGCCTCCTAAGGAGCAGGAGAGCTCACCATGAGCCAGGGGAGAGTGAGCAGAAAAGAACTAATAACACCTAATATGGTTTTACTGTAGAGCACTTTGTGCACATGCTGGAAAGAATGTATTGTGCTGCAACATCTTCTAAAGAGCTCAACATGGACACTATTATGAACATGCACCATAATGTACTGTCCTGTGTCATGCCCTAGTACATTTGTATAGCTGTTTTCTCTGATATGCTGTCCCTTCTCCACCTTTTATGTGTCAAAAATTAACTTAATTGCCACCACTGGGAAGCTTTTTCTGATCTCATAGACTGGATTAGGAATCTTTATTTTCCCATAGTAGCCTGTGCATGATAAAATCAGACCCACTGGTTTCCAAAATAGATTATGAACTTTTCTAAGACAGGCATTATATTCTTCATCATTTTATTCTAGTCCAAACAGGCATTATATTCTTCATCATTTTATTCTAGTCTACTTCCTGACACATATTATGCACCTTAGTAACCATTGTTTAACTGAACTAACCTCCTAAAGTTGTGTTAAGAGAATATCACTGTTGTAGGCATCTTCTGAAATCCTTCCCAATGACTCCTGCCTTCTCAGACCCATACCCTTGTGTGGACTGGACCAAGTGACTTGCCTCTACAAAATAGCATATGGCAAAATAAATAGGATGTCACTTCTGATATTAGTTTTAAAAGGACCTTGAATTCTATATTGCTCTTACTTTCTCTCTTGCCTTCTTGTTTGCAAGAAGAAATTGATGAAATACACTCTGAGCTGCCCTATGGAAAGGGCCACATGGAGAGGTATTAAGGGTGGTTTCTGGTCACCAGGCAGTAAGGAACTGAGACCCGCAGTCTGCTTGCCCATGAGGATATGAATCCTGTTAACAACATGAGAATAATCTTGGAAAAGTATCCACCCCCACTCAAACCTTAAGATGACTGCAGCACAGGCTGAAATCTTCATTACAGCCTTGTGAAAAACCCAAAGCCAGAGGACCTATGGAGAATAAATTCTGTCGTTTTAAGCCACTAAGTTCTGGAGTATCTGTTATTTAGAAATACATAAATTACACAATCATAAAGCCAAAAGCCTAAGATAGATTATTTATGTGAGTAGATAGGAGATATCAATCACCTTAACATGTTATAGGCAAGACCTGGAAAGTGAAACTTTCCAGAGAGGAGATACCACAGGTATCCAGATACAAAAGTCAACTATTGCAAAAGAGGGCCCATGTTTCCTGTAGAAACAAAATGTATCCTAGCATTTGCATTTTATGTTCTTGAAAATTGGTCAGAGGATGTGCCACAAGTGTAAAAATCAATAATTTCTTACCAGATATGATCAATATTTTGAATATTTTTTTCAGTAATGTGTTAAGTGAGGTACAGAGTCTGAGCTTTTCTTCTGAGGTTATATGATACAAAGAGTTGAAATTTAACATACCTCTGTATGATTGTCAACTAGGTCCTTTCCACTGAACTATGCCATCCAATCCCACATCAATTACCAGTCCTCCAAGAGAGAAAAGAGTAATATATGCTTATAGCCTGAATTTATCTATAAATGATTCAACTAGAATTCCCCGAAGCTAACGAGATTCTACTCATTCTAGAACTGAGCAAGGAAAAACACTGAACAATAAGACTTGATTGTAGAGATGGAAACAAGATTACATGCAGAGGAAATTGCTCTGTGAGTTATGATATAGCAGGAGAGCAACTCTGAGTTTCAGCTGATGGCCTTTTGTATCATACTTCCTTGGTACAGTGTAGAGAAATAAGAGGAACAAAGCTCAAAATAGAACAAATAGACCACTTAAAGATAGGGAACACAAAACGGGGCATGGAAAATGATGGTGACACATTATTGAACACTTTCCATGAAAAACATACCGAAAACACAGCAAATATTCAATGGTCTACATTATATTTGCTGAAGCAGGACATATACTCAAAAGCATAAATGATGATACAAGGTTAATATTATGATAAAAATAACATTGGCATAAAACTTACTATATTTATACACCTATACAAGCTTTTTCCATTTTCACAAGAACCCTCTAAAGTAAGTCTTATTATTTCCATTTTACAGATGAGAAAACTAAAGCTTAGCGAGTCCTCATAAATTAAAAAATAATCTACACAAAACCCAATTAAATGGCATAACTGAAAGAAGTATAGTATTTTAAGGCTGGAGTGATAGATAGAAATTTATTAGAGGACTTGGGGCATGGCCTGGAAAAGGAAATGCAGGATTTAAAGGAACAAGGATAGGCTCCAGAACTCAGACAATAAATATCTGTGTCTAATCCACCCCCCCAAAAAAATAAATAAAAAAATAAAAAAAAAATAAATAAAGGAACAAGGAGGTGTTTGGTTTAGAGAGAAAGCACACCAGTGATTTCTCAGCAGCAGAAACGTATATGGATCATTTAAGGAGCAATGGAGAGCCTGTGTCAAATGAGAAAATAATGTGTGTGGAATAGCAGATGTAGACATTAGTAGCAGATGTCTACAATAGTAGACATTGATTTTGTTCATTTTGAATTAATAGAAGAGATGAAAATTGGGTGATGAAAGGATTACACAAAATATTGCCTTCCTTATCGAATTCATCCCCTTTCACTTACTATTACTTATAATGCTTTGTATTCTATTTTGTACTTATCATTTTTTCAAAATTATTGTCTGGATTTTTTCATCTCTTTTTTTCCAAAACAAACAATTTTTATTGAAGCATAGTTGATTTACAATGTTGTATTAGTTTCAGATATACAGCAAAGTGATTCAGTTATATATATATATATATATATATTTATGTATGTATGTATATATATATTCTTTTTCAGATTCTTTTCCATTATAGGTTATTACAAGATACTGAATATAGTTCCCTGTGCCATACAGTAGGTCCTTGTTGTTTATCTATCTTATATACAGTAGTGTGTATCTGTTAATACCAAACTCCTAATTTATCCCTCCCCCCACTTCCCCTTTGGTAACTGTAAGTTTGATTGCTATGTCTGTGAGTTTATTTCTGTTTTGTAAATAAGTTCATTAGTATCACTTTTTAAAATTCCACATATAGGTGATATCATATGATATTTGTCTTCCTCTAACTTACTTCACTTAGTATGATAATCACTAGGTCCATCCATGTTGCTGCAAATGGCATTATTTCATTCTTTTTTATGGCTGAGTAATATTCTATATTCTATTGTATATATACACCACATCTTCTTTATCCATTCATCTGTCAATGGACATTTAAGTTGTTTCCATGTCTTGGCTATTGTAAATAATGCTGCTATGAACATTGGGGTTCATGTTATCTTTTGGAATTAGAGTTTTTATCTTCTCCGGATGTATGTCCAGTAGTGAGATTGCTGGGTCATATGGTAGCTTTAATTTTAGTTTTTTAAGAAACCTCCATACTGTTCTCCATAGTGGCTGCAACAATTTACATTTCCACCAACAGTATAGGAGAGCTCCCTTTTCTCCACACCTTCTCCAGCATTTATTTACAGACTTTTTGGTGAGGACCATTCTGACCAGTGTGAGGTGACAACTTATTGCAGTTTTGATTTGCATTTCTCTAATAATTAGCGATATTGAGCATCTTTTCATGTTTCTGTTGGCTATCTCTATGTTTTCTTTGGAGAAATGTCTATTTAAGTCTTCTGCCTATTCTTTGATTTGGCTGTTCATCTTTCTTATTTTATCAGTACACTTTGCATCACTTGATCCTTCCTACCAAAATTATTTTGAGTTTTTAATACCATCACCTCCAAGTTCTAATTTCTTATAAGCCCATAAACCCTAATTCAATCTTTAAATGTTTTCATTACAGAGAAGCAGTTTTAAGATAAATGTAATACAGATGGGAAAAATAAAGGAAAGTTAACGTTCATCATTTAAAATTATTATTCTTTCTGTAAAATTCCCTAACTGCATTCATTTCATCAGTTTGTCTCTCCTAAATTATAGTTGGCAATGGATTCATTGTAGGATTAACTAAGCAAAGCCAAGACCATTAATTTATGAGTAACGTCTATTCATTCTTCATTTATACTGCTGAGTAAAAGGTCATGTTTTTATGCCAAATTAAATGCAACTGTAAAAAGCAGGAAGACATTTTTAGCAAAACATTCATAAAACTCTTTGACCTGTGTGGTCAGAGACAGTATAATACTAGGAGCAAAGCCACAAATAAACTAAATCTTAAATTATTAAAAATTTCATGAATCAGGATGTTGAAGGAACTGGGAAAGAGCCAAAGTCATTCCTAATTTTTAATTGATATTTTTACCTTGTTACATCCAAGCCTAGAGTAAGTAATATATTTGAATTTCTCTGGTTGCTACCTTTGAAGATATATTAAAGGAAAAGGAAAACAAAGGCTTTTTACAACTAAAAAAATTACATATCCACTCTTTATTTTGATTTATCCTTCATAAATGTCAACTTAAAGAACAATCTTTTGTAATGAATGTGGCTTTTTTTTTTTTTTTTCTGGTACACGGGCCTCTCACTGTTGTGGCCTCTCCTGTTGTGGAGCACAGGCTCCGGACGTGCGGGCTCAGCGGCCATGGCTCACAGGCCCAGCCGCTCCGTGGCATGCGGGATCCTCCCGGACCGGGGCACGAACCCGCATCCGCCACATCGGCAGGTGGACTCCCAACCACTGCGCCACCAGGGAAGCCCTACACAAAGTATTTTTATTGCATTGACTGTAACATTGGCTGTTTTCACCCTTATTTTTAAGTTTGCTTTTAATATAGTGATCAAGGTAAACTGAACTACATTTCATAAAGAAAGTAATGTTAATAAAAATAAACATTATTGCAATTTTATAGCCTAAAACTGTCTATTTCCCAATTTTCAGTATGGAAATGGGATGACATAGTCTTAATATTCTAATATTATGTTTCTATAAAACACTTTAGAAATAAAAAATATTAAAATAATATTATTTTGTTTAAATAATATTTCCTTTTATAGTCACACTTAAATGTAAAATACAGAGAGAAATCCTATTATTTGTACATCCATATTCATATGTATATTTAAAATGAAACTGTGATTCATTTCACTATTAATGCTTAGAAATGATATGTATCACATTTCCACATGTGAGAAAATACAGAAAATCCTATTTTTCATTTTATAAAATGTCCAGCATAATTTATGAACATATAAATCACAATTATAATGATGATTAAAAACCTATGGGATGCAGCAAAAACAGTTCTAAGAGGGAAGTTTATACCAATACAGTCCTACCTCAAGAAACAAGAAACATCTCAAATAAACAACCTAACCTTACACCTAAAGCAATTAGAGAAAGAACAAAAAAAACCCTAAAGTTAGCAGAAGGAAAGAAATCATAAAGATCAGATCAGAAATAAATGAAAAGGAAATGAAGGAAACTATAGCAAAGATCAGTAAAACTAAAAGCTGGTTCTTTGAGAAGATAAACAAAATTGATAAACCATTAGCCAAACTCATCAAGAAAAAAAGAGAGAAGACTCAAATCAACAGAATTAGAAATGAAAAAGGAGAAGTAACAACTGACACTGCAGAAATACAAAGGATCATGAGGGATTACTACAAGCAACTATATGACAATAAAATGGGCAACCTTGAAGAAATACACAATTTCATAGAAAAGGACAACCTTCTGAGACTGAATCAGGAAGAAGCAGAAAATATAAACAGACCAATCACAAGCACAGAAATTGAAACTGTGATTAAAAGTCTTCCAACAAACAAAAGCCCAGGACCAGATGGCTGCACAGGCGAATTCTATCAAACATTTAGAGAAGAGCTAACACCTATCCTTCTCAAACTCTTCCAAAATATAGCAGAGGGAGGAACACTCCCAAACTCATTCTACGAGGCCACCATCACCCTGATACCAAAACCAGACAAAGATGTCACAAAAAAGAAAACTACAGACCAATATCACTGATGAAGATAGATGCAAAAATCCTCAACAAAATACTACTAAACAGAATCCAACAGCACATTAAAAGGGTCATACACCATGATCAAGTGGGGTTTATTCCAGGGATGCAAGGATTCTTCAATATGTGCAGCTCAATCAATGTGATATACCATATTAACAAATTGAAGGAGAAAAACCATATGATTATCTCAGTAGATACAGAAAAAGCTTTCAACAAAATTCAACACCCATTTATAATAAAACCTCTCCAGAAAGGAGGCATAGAGGGAACTTACTTCAACATAATAAAGGCCATATATGACAAACTCACGGCAAATATCGTTCTCAATGCTGAAAAACTGAAACCGTTTCCTCTAAGATCAGGAACAAGACTAGGTTGCCCACTCTCACCACTATTATTCGACATAGTTTTAGCTCCCAAACTTTTAGCTACAGCAATCAGAGAAGGAAAAGAAATAAAAGGAATCCAAACAGGAAAAGAAGTAAAGCTGTCACTGTTTGCAGATGACATGATCCTAAAGATGCTACCAGAAAACTGCTAGAGCTAATCAATGAATTTGGCAGAGTAGCAGGATACAAAATTAATGCACAGAAATCTCTTGCATTGCTATATGCTAACGATGAAAAATCTGAAAGAGAAATTAAGGAAACACTCCCATTTATCATTGCAACAAAAAGAATAAAATACCTAGGAATAAACCTACCTAAGGAGAGAAAAACCTGTATGCAGAAAATTATAAGACCCTAATAAAAGAAATTAAAGATGATACAAACAGTTGGAGAGATATACCATGCTCTTGGTTTGGAAGAATCAATATTGTGAAAATGACTATACTACCCAAAGCAATCTACAGATTCAATGCAATCCCCATCAAACTACCACTGGCATTTTTCATGGAAGTAGAACAAAAAATTTCACAGTTTGTATGGAAACACAAAAGACCCCGAATAGCCAAAGCAGTCTTGAGAAAGAAAAATGGAGCTGGAGGAACAGACTCCCTGACTTCAGACTATATTACAAAGCTGCAGTAATCAAGACAATATGGTACTGGCACCAAAACAGAAATATAGATCAATGGAACAGGATAGAAAGCCCAGAGATAAACTCATGCACATATGGTGACCTTATCTTTGATAAAGGAGCCAAGAGTATACAGTGGAGAAAAGACAGCCTCTTCAATAAGTGGTGCTGGGAAAACTGGACAGGTACATGAAAAAGAATGTCATTTGAACACTCCCTAACCCCATACACAAAAATAAAATCAAAATGGATTAAAGAACTAAATATAAGGCCAGACACTATCAAACTCTTAGAGGAAAACAGAGGCAGAACACTCTGTGACATAAATCACAGCAAGATCCTTTTTGACCCACCTCCTAGAGAAATGGAAATAAAAACAAAAATAAACAAATGGGACCTAATGAAACTTAAAAGCTTTTGCACAGCAAAGGAAACCATAAACAAGATGAAAAGACAACCCTCTGAATGGGAGAAAATATTTGCAAACAAAGCAACTGACAAAGGATTAATCTCCAAAATATACAAGCAGCTCATGCAGCTCAATATCAAAAAAACAAACCACCCAGTCCAAAAATGGGCATAAGACCTAAATCGACATTTCTCCAGTACAGATTGCCAACAAACACATGAAAAGATGCTCAACGTCACTAATCGTTAGAGAAATGCAAATCAAAACTACAATGAGGTATCACCTCACAGTGGTTTGAATGGCCATCATCAACAAATCTACAAACAACAAATGCTGGAGCGGGTGTGGAGAAAAGGGATCCCTCTTGCATTGTTAGTGGGAATGTAAATTGATACAGCCACTGTGGAGAACAGTATGGAGGTTCCTTAAAAAGCTAAAAATAGAACTACCATATGACCCAGCAATCCCACTACTGGGCATATGCCCTGAGAAATCTATAATTCAAAAAGAGTCATGTACCACAATGTTCATTGCAGCACTATTTACCATAGCTAGGACATGGAAGCAATCTAAGTGTCCATCAACAGATGAATGGATAAAGAAGATGTGGCACATATATACTATGGAATATTACTCAGCCCAAAAAGAAACAGAATTGAATTATTTGTAGTGAGGTAGATGGACCTAGAGTCTGTCATACAGAGTGAAGTAAGTCAGAAAGAGAAAAACAAATGCCATATGCTAACACATATATATGGAATCTAAAATAAAAAATGGTTCCAATGATCCTAGGGGCAGGAAAGGAATAAAGACACAGACATAGAGAATGGACTTGAGGACACAGGGAGGGGGAAAGGGTAAGCTGGGATGAAGTGAGAGAGTAACATTGACTTATATACACTGCCAAATGTAAAATACATAGCTAGTGGGAAGCAGCCGCATAGTACAGGGAGAACAGCTCGGTGTTTTATGACCACCTAGAGGGGTGGGATAGGGAGGGTGGGAGGGAGACGCAAGAGGGAGTGGATATGGGGGTATAGGTATACGTATAGCTGATTCACTTTGTTATACAGCGGAAACTAACATAACATTGTAAAGCAATTACACTCCAAAAAAGATGTTAAAAAAAAAAAGAAATCACAATTATAACAACCCGTTGATTAAAGTGGGTGAAACAGTTATCCATGTTGTTTATTTCCTTTCATATATGTAAAAGTAGTTGCTCTTTACTTTTACAGGGTATATAAACTTATGATACAAAAGAAGATGCTCTCTGCAAGAAGGCAAGAATACTTGCTTTATAATGAAGGAGATTTACATTTTATGGAGAACAGTAGAGGAAAAAGTGTATATCAATAAATAATATCAAATAAAGCAGAAAAATGAAGAGAATTAAGCACATATTTAATGCACTGTCAAAAGAGCTACATATTTCTCTTATTTAATAATTTGCCTCTCATATCACATTAGGAAACTCAATGCCTTTTGTGGATTCAACTCTAAATTTCAAGAAGGACTTTTTCCCATCACTTTGTCGAGGGAAAAATGAGCTCAATTGAAAGTCGGTAATAATATGAAATTGTATTTCTGAATGGGAAATAAGCATATGACACACATTTGCATCCTGGTTTCTTTTGTTATAAAATATGAAAACATTAAAATGAGATATAAGATAAATTAGAAACTGGTTTGAAGGAACTAATCCTTCCAGTTTCACTGTGTTGCCCAATAATTAAGCATATCCAATAGTTGTCAGAAGCATGTAAAGTAAAATAATTCAAAATATTAAATTTCATTTCATGGGAACTCTCTCTTCAAATTGAAGGGATTATCAGGCTTTCTTCTTGTACACTAACAGAAAAATACTTTTCTCTACTGAACTCAATCTGTGAACTGAATGAGCACAAAGCAAATAAGGAAGGCTTGAATGCTTGAATCTTGGAAATCATCAACTTTTAAAGCTATCCATTCTAACAAGTACGAAGTAATACCTCATTTTGGTTTTGAATTTCTCTGTTGATTAGTGATGTTAAGTGTCTTTTTATATACCATTTGGCCATTTGTATGTCTTCTTTGGAGAAATATCTATGCAAGTCCTTACCCATTTTTTAATTGGGTTTTAAAACATTGAGTTGTAGGAATTTCTTATATATTTTGCACATTAACTCTTTATCAGATATAGAGTTTGCAAGTATTTTCTCCCATTCAGTAGATTACGTTTTCACTTTGTTGATTGTTTCATCACTATCATGTATTCCACACCCAACCTTTATTTCTCTGTATTAGAGAGTGACTGTGCCTCCCATAATATCAAGAAACTAGGCATTGTCAGGAAAGATTTCATTCAATCATTTTCTTTTCCAACTCCAGATTCATTTGAATAATAATAGCCATTTTCTGAAAATTTGTCTTGTGCCATGCGCTCTACTAATTCTGAATTTCTTAACCCATGCTTCAGTCTCCTCATCTGTAAAATGGAAATACAATAGAACCTTGCTCATGGGTTTTTGTGAGTTAAGTAATTTAAAAACATACATATTAGTGCATGGCATGTAATAAATATTGAATACATTTAGCTGTTTATTACAAACATCATCATTATCATCAGTCTCCATGCATTTGCTCTAACCATAAAATCGGGCATCATACTTAATGCTTCCCTTCCTCTCTACGTGCATTCAATTTATTACTGTTTTCTCTTGATTCTAGCTACTAAATTTATCTTGTTATCCCCACTGTGACTTTCCAAGTTTACAATCATCTCTCAGATACTTGTATAATTTAGAATATTATAATTGCCTCTTAATATGTCTCCCTACCTGCAGACCTTTCACTTTCTAATCCAGTCTTCATAAGGCATAAGAAGGATCTTATGAAAAAAAATCAGACTGATTTGATCAAGTTACTTTCCTATTTAAACTTATTAATGAGTCTTCATGGGAATAGATATAAGATTCAAACCCCTGAACTTGATTTAAATCCTTGATGCTCAACGTGGGCCAGCAAATGGACCAGCAGTGTTAGCATTACTTGTAAACTTATTAGATATTAGGGCCCCACTCCAAAACTACTGACTCAGGATTTAGGTTTTAACAAGATCCCAGATGATTTCTATGCACATCAATTTTTAAGTACTGACTTACATAGTCTTTTAATCTAGCTTCTGCCTACCATTCCAACTTCATCTTTTCCATTTCTGTGCTTTGACACACTGTGATGCAGCCCTAATGATTTTTTAAATTATTGTATTTAATATGTATTTAACCAACTCTGTCTTCTTCTAGGCCTCTGCATATACTGTTTGGTTTGTCTGCAGCACTATACTTACCTTCATAACAATGCATCTTTTCCAAAGTCAAACTCTTTTATTCAAGTCTCTTTTTCTCTTGCTAGTCCAAGAGTGCTGTTCTGACTGCTATCATATGTTACATACCCCACCCTTTTGCTTCCATAACACACTGTACTTCTCCCATCCTAGCTCTAAACATAATGTCATTGTAATTCTTTTGTCCCAATTACAGTAAGATTATAAATTAAATCAGTGCAAATATCCTTACTACTTTTCCCCCCATGTGATTTTCAATGCCTAGCAGAGTGGCAATACATGACAGATGATCAATAAATATTTGTTGAACAAATGACAAATGACAAGAATATTGAGACTTAAAGTGTTTGAATAATTTATCCTATTACATAGTTTACAACTAGGAAATATTAAAGTCTAACCACATTCTCAAAACATAATTTTCCTCCCTCATGTCTCTAGATGTTTCCTTCTTGAAATAGTAAACCCTTTAGCTTTTTCTTGATTTTAAGCCTATCAAATTTCTCTGGACATGTGTGTAACCAATTATTTGGTCTCTCTTATACTTTTTTTTTTTGCGGTACGCGGGCCTCTCACTGTTGTGGCCTCTCCCGTTGCGGAGCACAGGCTCCGGATGCGCAGGCTCAGCGGCCATGGCTCAAGGGCAAAGCCGCTCCGCGGCATGCGGGATCCTCCCGGACCGGGGCGCGAACCCGCGTCCCCTGCATCGGCAGGCAGACTCTCAACCACTGCGCCACCAGGGAAGCCCTCTTATACATTTAACATTTCCAAATCCAGCTGATCCTTCTCCTCATGCTATAAATGCACATATATTTCTCCCATTTAAAAATAAAACAATAAGAACAACAATAATTTTTTTCTTGGAGAAAGGTTTCTCAAAGATGTTCAGTGTATAATTGTGGCCAGATGATGTCAAAATTTGGTCTAGAAAACAAAAAAGGAAGTTCTACCATCATATACGTTACAGATCATTACAACATATATAGCTCTTATGGAGAGTCACAATCATTATTTTTAAAATATCTGGTAGAAGACCTGAGGCCAGGTTGGAAACAGAAAGAAACCTTTCTAGTATCCTGGAAAAAGATGATTGTGACATTGTTTAGTGCTATCACAATGGAACTAGAAAAGTGATCAAGTTGTAGACATTTTTGATAATAGAGCTGAGAGAGCTTTCTGATCAGAGGTAGTTACAAGCTGAGTCTTGGGCTTCTTATGACTACTGTGAACAAAGATAAAGATGTGGTTAATTCTGATAATTTTCTATGAAAATTGTTGTAATATTGTGTTAGTGTAGGCAATACTGGAAAAGAAGTATGAGACATTAACATCATAAAATGTTTGTTTAAATAATTGATTTCTACAGGAAGCTTTCAAAAAGGTATATTGAATAATATATTTTATTACTGTTTACATTATAATTGTAAGATATATTGAAAGTCACAGGTATCCAAGTAGCTATTCAATGATCAAACAAAAAAATATAAACATAAGTATATAGCATTTATAGGGAGGAAGAGCTGAATCAGGGATTATAACACAAAAGATATAATCTTTTAATGTCTCAATATAGTGATTTGCTTCTAGATCATTGCTTGAAAAATATTGCTCGTACATTTAGTTTTTTTCAAGCATTTGGAGAAATTGTAGGTGGAAACGATAGATTCTCCAGCTTTCCGAGCGATGGGGAAAAAAAGAATACAAACAAAAGTAAAACAGAGAAAGCGTGTTCGACACATACTCCTACACAGATCTCTTAGGCATATTTGCTTACTTGATATTCAAATGTATATGCTAGAATGAAAAAACTATGTCATTCATTTATTCTTTCATTTATTCAATGAACTTATATCTGGCGGTTACTCTGTGTTGGCAAATATGGCAGCACTGATATTACAGAGGTTAAGATAGGAAGGGAGAGCACCATTTAAGCAGATTAGGGAAATACAACACTGAGTATTCTAATAGTGTTGATGAACATAGCCGTGAAAACACAGAAGAGATTGTGTTTGATCTTGCCTGAAGATGCTGGAGAGACCTTACAAAAGGGAGAGTTGTTAAGGTGCCTCTTGAAGAAGAAGGGGTTCTGCAGCTCTAAACAGAGAGAAGAACGTGTGCAAAATAGGGATTAGTTATTTAATTTATTTTTTGTCATCCTGGGATACTTCTAATTTCACAGTATGTAGGTTTTTTCCTCAGAATTCATTAGTCATTAGCTCTGCACATGTGGAAAGATCTTTATTAATAAAATTGATTTTACTTACAAAAGAAAAAAAAAAAGGCCATTGTTGATTTGGACATGAAAAAAGTCCAGATAAACTATGGCTCAGGGACCAAGATGCCATAGGACAGGAAAGGCAAACCTAAGAGTACTTTTGATATGATGAGACAGAAGTCTGTGTTTTAATCTGTAGGTCATTAGGAGTCAAGAAAGTTATTTAAATAAACTACCCTTGTGATTTTGAAATAATTCTGTCATCTGTGTGTTCTGGAATGAGTGGGTTAACTGGTGGCCAGAGGGGGTCAGAGAACGTTACAGAGAGTTTGTTGTTTCATGTGGGGTTTAGGAAGTTAAAAAGATAGCATTTACAGTGGGAGGAAGAGAGTGAGTTATCCGTCAGAAAACTGAACAGTCCTTGTTAGGGTAAGGGACCCAGCTCATTCCTCCAGCTACCAGTAGTATGAATGATGGTGGCTCATAGCTTTCCATTGACAAGAGGAGCTACTGCACTAGAAGTTATGCACTCTGAGTGGGGGCACACTAAGCAGCCCACATCCAATGACTGGTGTATTTAGGGCTACAAAGACCCAGTTCTCTTGCCTCCATTCAGGACAATTTAGAATGGCCATCCCAGCTCTAGATCTCCCTGTGGAATTGTCTGAAGCCTGTTACAACTTCATTGTAGTCCAACTTCTGTCTCCAACCTACCCTAGTTCCCTCCTTCTCTTACAGGTGTTGATCTTAAGAGCATTCCCCAAAAACCACCTGCATAAAAAATAACTGACTCCTGAAGAACTAAATGTAAGACATATGTTAGATGCTATAAATACAGGAATATGGGGTGGAGATTAGACATACATAGAATAACTCATAGGGACATTATTAAAAATGAGATTGGCTGTTGACAAAGAAGGTCTCATGTTTGTCTCTTCCTTTGAAATATGATAAATTCCCTTGGTCTGTATTCTTTTTTGTGTGCATCTTTTGTGCACTTTTGTAGTCTTTCAGCAAATATGTACTAAGTTTTCTGTGTAATTTGCATTTGTGAAAAAATGACTTTGGGAAAAGTAAAAACAATGTATTGGAAGAGAACAAGATTGGAGGTAGAAAGTCCAAGTAAAAGGCAAATTTAATATTCCAGGTGATCTACATAGGGCAAAAGCAAGGCGATCAGTATGGGGATTGAGATGGGGAGGGCACATTTAAGTTATAATTAGGAGCAAAGAAGTTATAAAACTTTCAGCAACTTATGAAACAAATCGTGGATATAACTGGATTGATTGTGAGTCCCAGTACTCTATCCTGGCCCTTAGGTTGCATCTTGTTATCACTGAACAAATAAAGATGAAACCAGAGGGAGAAGAGGGAAGGGAAGTAGTTCAAATCTGCACAACCAGAGCCATTGGAATGTATGAGATCTGCAAAGAGGAGAATCGATAGTGAAAGAAAAAGCGACTGATGAGAGAGTAGGGCAGAGTAAGGCAAAAAAGACTTGTGAATGAAATTGCAAAGAAACTAGGGGGAGAACCAGGTGAGGATGGGATGATGATATTCTGGATTCCAAGGGTTGAGATAGATTTTAAAAAAGGATCATAACACTATTGAAAGCTACAGTCAAGTGTGAAGAGGATATAAAAAGTGACTTTGGATTTAGAAATCAGAGCAGTATTGCAAGGCTTAACTAGTGCAGTTTCATTGGAATAATGAGGTAATAGTAAAAGTTCAAGCATTGTAGACTGACAAATGAGAGGAGGTGATGTAGGAATATGATGAGTTTAGACTATTCTTTTGGTCATCTTAGAAGTGAAAGAAAGAAGAAATAATAGATGGAGAGAAACTCAAAGGTAAAGCTTTAACTTTCTGAACTTTCTATTTTTTTATATTTTAATTTTTAAGTGCAAAAACACTTATGCGTATTTATAAGCAGAGGGGAAGAAACCAGCAGTGGAGAAAAAGACTGTCAATATACAACAAAATAACTTAAGGCTGAGGGCTGGAGAAAATTCCCAAGGTCAATAAAGGGTAATGAACATAGCATGCAGAGTAGAGGTGTCATACTTTAGTTGTAACTAGTTTGTTTCTTCCGAGACAAGAGGGAAAGAATTATTGGTATACACAAGTTTGTAGGCTGAATAGGTGGAAGCAGCTGGTGGTGGACACACCTGATGACATCCATCTTTCATGTAAAATAGAAAGGAAGTTTTTATGCTGAAGGAGAAGTGTTAGAAAGCTAGAAGGGGATATGGAAAATTTTAAATACTGGCTCTGAGTAATGTGAATGATTATGAATGGCTAAAAATGGATGCAGCACTAAGAATCACTGAGAAGTCATATATATTTATGAACCATAATTTTGAAGAGTTACCAAACTGCACAGTTGAATGATTTTGGCCAATTATTTTGTGCAAAAAATAAAGTATTCAAGCAATGAACAGGATTATTTGGACATCTGAGATGGAAATGCTTGCCTTCATCTTTTAGGCTAATGCATTGGCCCAGCGTTGGTTTTCACATACTCTGACCATTACTTTGGGTGATTCAAGAGAAAATCCAATGAGTGTGTGTGTGTGTGTGTGTGTGTGTGTGTGTGTTGGCAATATTACCAACCAGGGTTCTTGGCCTCCTTAATCAATAGAAATATAAGAGGCCAGACAAGAAATTCAAGCAAGGCTTTATTGGGGCCTCTGCTGCAGCAGGGGGGAGTGAAAACAAGTAACAGTCTCCCTTGCTCACTAGCTCACTCGCTGGAGGTGGGGCAGGGGGGAGAGCTGTTTCCTTACATGGGGTGAGGGTAGGGGTGTGTCCAGGGGTCAGGCTGGAAGGGTGGCTTAGGTGGTTTGCCCACCCCTTTGGTGGTGCTGTGTGCAGGGATCATGTGTAGTACCCTGCTTTTGCTCCCAGATCTTCAGAAGTGGCAGGTTTTTTTGTTTTGTTTTGTTTTTTAATCTGGTGTCATAATTTGCCCCAACTGCACATGGACACAGTTATTTTTAATCCCTTATAGTTTTTTTGTATTTTGTTGCTTGAGGAGAAGTTTGTCCAGGTGCAGGCACAGCAGCAAAGGACCCCAGGTCCCAAAACCCGTCTCAGCAATATGTGTACACAAAACACAATTCCAAATGGTAGATAGTAGTCATGAACATAGAAGTAAGAAAAAACTCACTGAGAAGAAATTTTGCAATTTAATGGTAACTAATAATTCTCAAACTTGATACCAAAACATCTGAACATGAAGTCTTGTGAACATACAGTGAACATAATCCAAATGAAAACTGTGTCTTTAAGATCTGCTGATAGAGATCAAAACAAGGTATCATTCTTTAGGAAGCAAGCAGTCTGATATTTGGTAAACAACCTAATGTTACTTTTTTTAAGTTTATGAAAGCCTTTCCCCCAAATCCTTGGAGAGTCATTTTCTTGACTGCTCCCACATGAATGTTTCCATGCTTATAATAAAACTGTCAAAAGGTTCAATTCAGTTGTTCCTGTTTCTCTCTCTCTCTCTCTCTCTCTCTCTCTCTCTCTCTCTCTCTCTGAGTGTGTGTGTGTGTGTGTGTGTGTGTGTGTTCAAGGGAATCTCTTGTGATTAAAACAATTGGGCAATTTTTTTTCCAGAAGATGAAGTACCCCTAAAAAAGTATAAGTGTTACAGACTCAGGTTGATTAAGTGGGAAGCCAGGAGACTTAGCTGGTTAAAGAGTGATTAAAGGCTATTGTCCACAGTACACACAATTCATTTAGTCTTGTAGATGCATGAGACAGGCATGTGGAAGAGCATCAGTAGCACAGGAGAAACCGTAATTACTCGAGGGTACATGTATGTATTTGTGTGCAAAGCAGAGGCCTCTTAAAACTTGGATCGGGGGCTTCCCAGGTGGCGCAGTGGTTGAGAGTCCGCCTGCCGATGCAGGGGACACGGGTTCGTGCCCTGGTCCCGGAAGATCCCACGTGCCGCAGAGCGGCTGGGCCTGTGAGCCATGGCCGCTGAGCCTGCGCATCCAGAACCTGTGCTCCGCAATGGGAGAGGCCACAGCAGCGAGAGGCCCGTGTACCGCAAAAAAACAAAACAACAACTTGGATCAGATTTGCTGTTTTTATAGATGAATTGTCAAATCCACATCTTTTTGAAAGAACTAGTCATTAGTTTTACATAAAATGTAAAACTAGCTGAATGTCCAGTTGCTTACATTTATGCTTTTATTTTTCCCCCAATTTGTACCTCAAAAATTAGTCCTGTGTAAAACTGTCATTGGATTTTCAAATGCAGGAAAGAAACCACAGGCATAGGCTTATATAACCAATAAAACTTATAAATGCCACATCAAAGATCAGCAAGCCTTACTGGTACATGTAGGTTAAGACCACACAAAAAAAGTCTAACTATGCTTGAGGAGCTAAACTGTGGTTGCTGTGGAAACAGAGCTTAACCTTAAGGTTTTACACTGTGGTGCATGGAAAATTTCAAGCCGACTGTGCAATAATGTCAGCTTTTTCAGTGAATATACAGCATCAGTTATGGGAAATAGCATGAATGGAAGATAATGAGTTCTTAAGACTGACAACAACGTTGAACACACAAACACACATATGCACACACACAGACACACACACATGTCTAACTTTTTAGAAACATAATTAGATATTATGTTTTTAAAAAAAAATATTCCATTTTCCTTGTCTTAGTCCATTTGGGCTGCCATAACCAAATACCCTATACTGAGTGGCTTATAAACAGCAAACATGTATTTCTCACAGTTTTGTAGGCTGGCAAGTCCAAGATCAAGATTCCAGCAGATTTGGCATCTGATGAAAATCTGCTTCTTGGTTCATAAGCTGTCGTTTTTCTGCTGTGTCCCCACATGGCAGAAGGGGTGAGGAAGCTCTTTAAGATCTGTTTTATAAGGGCACTAATCCTATGCATGAGGTTTCACCCTCATGACCTAGTCACCCCCCAGAGGTTCCATCTCTTAACAACATCACATTGGGTATTAGGATTTCAACATATGGATTTTGGTTGTGGTCGGGGACTGGAGGGAGCACAAAAATTTAGTCCATTGCATTCCTCCACTCTGTTTTTCTAAATCATTTCCAATGGAAAACTTTCACTCTCATAACGTTTATAATGTTATTCTAAAGGTGTCTTCTTTTTTTTTATTTTGATAACAGTGGTAATGGATGATCTCTAACATCTCTGTCATTAATAATTCCACTGGTGCATTGTAAATAAATCACAGAGGCATGAGCATTTTAAAATTATTTTGTCCCATGGACAATAGAGAACATGTATAAATTTAAGTATACATAGATATACGAACAGAAATTTAGCTAAAGAGAAAATCATCTTTTATAGACAAAAATCTGTAAACAAAGTACAGATACATTTTTATATCCCCAGATAAAAGAGTGCTGCTATATAGATAGGATGTAATTTATACAAATTATTTACCTAATATCTCTGACATTTCTCTATAATTGCATCATTTATATTTCCCAGTGTGACCCAAATAGGAAAAGGAAAAGCTAGGAGACAAGGGTATATCAAAAGTACCCTAAAAGCAGCCTCTGGCTCAGAGGTCCTCCACCCCTGCGCCCACACTTTCTTATTGGATTCACACAGTAGTCCAGTTCCATGTCCCCCCTTTCTCTTACTGGCAACCCCAAGTTACTAAAACATTCTCATCTCGGCTAATGATGTCTTGCTCTCATTCCACTGATGCCAGCCTTCCCTCCTCACCTTCCTGTAGCCTTGGTGCTGCAGGCTGTTGTCTTTGCAGCTGATGTTGGCTCACCTTTGCGCTAACCTTGAGTGTGGCTATTGTTTTCTTGTCAATCACCATGTTGACACAGGGCTGGCACAGTAACTATTGTGGAAGCCAATTTTTTTTTTTTTTTTTTAACAATGTTGTGGCTCCTGTTAACTTTCTAGTGTGTCTTCCAGTTTTTTCAATCACTGCACTGAAATTGGGTGAAGACTTCATTAATAGAGCTAATAATTCTTTAAACACTCAAACAGGGACCATGATTTATTTTTTTTCTGTGAGTAATCCACATGTTTGGTGCTAGTACTTTATTATTTCGATGTAATACTTAATCATCCTTCTCTATTGCTTTTTGAACCTATTCACACATCCCACTAGGACATGAACTAGAAGATAATATAAATAGCAATTCGTAGTGCAGTATTCCAACTTATTCTGTCTTATCATGGGCAATGAACACTTTTATGTCAAGTATTCACCCAAAGCAATGATAGAGGGAGCAGTTCTTATAGCAAGTCACTGCTCTAAGTGCTTTACCTACATTAACATTTAATCTTCATGAGAATATTAATCCCTATTTTACAGATGAGGAAACTGAGGCACAAAGAGCTTAACAATTTGTCCAAATTCTCACAGCTAATTAGGGGCAGAGCTGTGATTTTAAAGCAGGCCAACCTGGCTACGTGAACTTTTATTATTCTGCCTCTTTAAGTCTGGGATAAAGACAATTGAATTTCTCATAAGGTACAACTTCCTGAAAGTTAAGGACAAGCCTTTGCAAATTATTTAATTCAGAGGTCTCCATCAGGGGATTCACCATCAGCTCTAACAGTTCCTCTCAAAGTATCCATAATGGCTTTATGCAAAAAAACTTTTTTGATGCCCATGCTGAGAAGCATGTCATTCTAAAGGGGCTTTGAAAATGAAATGACTTTTCTCTGGAATCTCTACTACAGCGGAATTTAAATACTATTTTACAGTTCTAATTAAAATGACACTATTTAATGCAGTGATACATAGGATCCTTTGTAGTGCAAATTTTTTCATCTACCCCAGACATCATCAGCAAATGTCAAATAACATCCATGCCATGATTGCCTTTATCTGGCCATTCAAAAGAGTCACCCCACACACCCAATTTTGAACTCAAGTCTTTTTGAAATTCATATACAATAAATTATATTAATTGGCCACATTTAAATGGGGGATTAACATGATGAAATCATAAACTAAAATAATTACAGATTTTTAGGAGGTATTTGTCCCTAGAAATCAAAAGCAGAGTTTTTTGAGCAATGCAGTAACTGAGATAAAGAGCAGTCATGACGAATATTCCTTGTTTCCTTAATCAACATGAGTGAACTTTTGAAATCTTCACGTTATATTTGAAAATTCCCTTTCCCTGTTCTCCAAACTCATCTATTTATTCATTTTAATGTTTCTATTTATGGAAATTTCAATTTTCATCTTTATGAAAATATACCCCATATATGGAGTGTATTATATATATTTTATATACAATCAAGGTAATACATATTCACAGTTTAGCCACTCATGATGTCTCATTGAAAACATCTTTCTTAGTCCCTTCTGTTCCCAGTTCTCACTCCTCAGAGGTACCACTTTCAAGTCTTCCATTTTTAAGTCTTCTAGTTTTCTTTACAAGTTTACCTCCATGTTTATCAACAACATGATTAGCCTGCCTTTTTATATTTTTCAGCTTAAGGCATCATTCCACATTTCAAGGAAAGATGATTTTTTTTTTTTTTTACATTCCCTTCACCCATATCTGCTTCCTCTTCCCTCCTCTTTCCATTTTAGTTACATGAGCCCATATGTATTTATATCATCAGTTTCAGTTCGCTCAGTACTCAGTGTTTGCATTATTATGACTATGCAATATTTTTCACAGCAAAGCCATGCAGCATGCTATGATGTTACATAATGTTATAAGGATTAAATTACTTACAGCTTTTGAAGTGCTTAGAACATTGTATGTAATAATTCTACATAAGTGTATATAGTTTAATCAAAATCTTTTTGATTTTCTACTTTTCACTTTTCTACTAATGTAGTCAATTCTGTAGTGGATAGTTTTTACATATGTCTTTGCATGTTTGTCTAATTGTTCCTTGAGATAAATTCCTAGAAATAGAAAAAAAAAATCCTTTCTTTAAAACTTTTTTTCCAATATGTATTAACTGTCTCATTTTTCCTCTTGATTTTCTACAAATTGTTTATTAATTTAGCTAAGGTTTCTGACAGAATTGTAAAATTATTCTCAAGTTCCTCATATACATTATGTATTTTATCAATTTGTTTCATAACTCTTCTGTCTGATTCTGCAAACTTTCTAGGACAGCTGTGCAGAGCTTGCCATGGGATATCTTTTGCCAGCATCTGGAGGGTTTCTTTTACCTCTCTCTTATTGGAAGCCTTATTTCCTCATTCCCATGCTTGTTTGTTTTCTTAGTGTTTTCCTTCTTTCATGTGGAATATATCCTCCAATAGTTTTTTGAAAAACAGGATACAGAAAATAAATGACAAGAGACTCATGTGCCTGAAAACCCTTTCACACTTTATTTGATGTGCGTTGGGTATAATTACAAATAATTTTCACTTATAATTCTGGAAGTTGTCCCTGTTCCTTGTTTTCTTCGGGAACACACTTTTCCAGTACATTGACTCTTTGGGACTGAAATCACATTGTGCCTCTGCTTGGGCCATAGGGGTAGCCATGCCATGCAGGCTTGTGATTTAGAGTACTATACATCCCTGACCCTGGTAACTGACTCAGGAATGGCTGTGCCACTCCAACAGCTTAATTCATAGCTTAAGCTGGGATTTGGTACATAGGCCATGGGAGAGAGAAGATTTATCCTCTGGGATCGTAAGCTGTTAGGACTATGTAAACCTGGAGCTTCTGACAGCGCCCTCCCCTGGTCACATGAAGAATATGATGTATATCGCATGATATTGCATAATGATGCAAACACAGAGAGGAAAGAAAACTTAGGGATAGGAGAGAGAAAGACAAAAAAAGTTTTCACCTCTAGAACCAATCGTACTTAAACGAATATTTTCTATTTTATAGAACTATTTCAAACTGTAGATCTATTACGAGAACAAAAAGATATTTAATATAACTAGTTATTTTTATGTCGATGAAACTGAAACTATATAAACCAATTGCCTCTCTCTGGTCACACATGGTGAACAATGGTGGCAGATTTAGAACCCTTGCCTCTTCCTCTAATGCACTGTAGTTTCTTGGGTGTCATGTGCCAAAGCCCAAAACCTGAATAGTGGTGAAGTTAAGTGCCGGAGGCTTATTGCTATTTATTCTTTGCATACTTATTAAACAAACAACCGAAAAACAAAAACAATAAAAAGTGCAGTTAGCCCCTATTATGTAGCCGTCTGTGTGTCTGTCACATTTTTTTCTAGTTAGTTGTTAGGTTCAAATATTAAATAATTATGAGTATTATATATATTTATATATACAATGACCTCATAATATGTGCTTCTACATATACATTTCTCGTTGGTCCTCGTGAGAATACTGTCCAGAGAGCATATGACAAACTTCAGGCTCCTGGATTCCTTCATATTCCCACTTTACCATGACTGTGTAAGTCATTCTGCAAAGTTCTGATGTGCCTTTAGCTTTCCTTTTTAGTGCATATCCTTTTTAGTGCATATTGAGAAAAGTCATCCAAAAATTCATCCTATTTTTATATATGTATCATAAATATAAAAATAAATAATAGCATTTTGCCAGTTAAACTAGACCTATTTCCCTAAACTAAAATCCCAGTGATTGTTTTTATAGGTTTGTATTAATTTTTTGGAAAATATTTATTTTGTAAGATTATTAAATATGTTGATAAATTTTCTTCAGTGAAAATGACAATAAAAAACTTAAAAAACTGAATAGTAGTACTTACTACTTGCCCACATATTTTATTGTCCATTTAGACATTTTCTACTTTATGACCTTGTCAAAAGAGATAAAACAAGACTGAACAAAGAGAGAAATCTTCTAAAACTTTACAAAAATGGGATAACTTGGTACCAATGATGTCAAAGAATGTTTATTCTTATTTTCTTTGGTGGATATTTCATCATCATCATCACCATATTTCAATCTAAAGTTACATTAAGGCTCCTTCAAAATACCTCCCTTTGAATTATTCAGTGTATGACCCTAGCTTTCCATTTTCAAATTGGATATATTCTCATTAAATATGTAAGTTTTCCCTGTGGAATATTTTTAATTCTGGAATTGAAAGTCCCTTAAGTATCTTTTGCTTTATGGCTTAATATAATGAATACTTAAAATATCTGCAAGATCTGGCCTACATTTTAGGCAGTGCTAATAGGGCCATTTTAGACATATGTTTATTTGTAAACGGGACACTTTCAGACTATAATAGATGCATACATTACTAGACTGCAAATTTGTATATTTCTCTACAATCTGCTTCTCAGTTTCAGAAGTAATCTTCTCTATAATGCCATGAAGATAGAGAGATAGCTGGGAGTCCATCTTTTTTCCTCCATGTCTCTGGGTTATTTGTAATGTGGTTCACTTACCTTCCAGTCATCAAAGCTCTGGAATGATGAAGCATCAGTAGTTATATGCAACCCATATAATGAAAAAGAGTGTGAGAAAATTTGGAAATTCATACTGGTACATCTGCATTCCCCTAGTCTGGGCTACCCTAGAAGATGAGAACTGGTGTTTTTGTTATGAACAGAATGTTTATGTGCCCCCAAATACATACTTTGAAGCCCCAACCCCCAGTATGATGGTATTAGGAGGTGGGGCCTTTGGAAAGTAATTAGGTTTAGATGAGGGGGGGGGTCCTTATGATGGGATTAGTGCCCTGTAAGAAGAGATCAGAGCTTTTGCAATCTGTCTCTCTCACTCTCTCTTTCTGTTTCCCCTCCCCGACCCCAAATGAGGACACAGCAATGAGACAGCCATCTGTAAGCCAGGAAGAGGGTCCTTACCAGACACTGAATCTGATGGCACCTAGATCTTAGACCTCCCACTCTCTAGAAGTGTGAGAAGTAAATGTTTGTTGTTTGAGCCACACTGTCTATGGTATTCTGTTATAGCAGCCTGAACCAAGGCAGTAACTGGGACTGATCTTGAAGAACCTTGTGAACAATAACATGTTATCTGTGTGACCTTGGGAATAACCTGGGACTCACTTTCCTTATGCATAAAATGAGTACTATGACAATACAGTTGTGAGAATTAAATAACTTGATATTTGTAAAGTGCTTTAAATAGTACTTGGCACATAGTAAGTGTCAGCTATGTAATTGTTATAGTTGTAAGAACTGTTTTCATCTAAAATACTTGTCTTAACACCCCCTTTAGGTAACACTGCTGTTTTAAAAATATGAATCCTAGTTTCAAGTTTGGAAAACAGGGGCACCAGGGTCATCAACACACTTTTGGCTGGAAGTGATGGTAATCAACTCAACAGTTTGATCCAATAAATAGTTTATGATCTGACATGACTGAGCACAGCTGAATTCAGGGTCCAAAGATTGACGGGTTTGACTATATCATCAGTTTATATGTCTTCACTGGTTCTCTCATTCTCAATTTTTCTTTCTTTTGTGTTGCCTTTATTCCAAATAAGCAGTATGCTCGGCTAACCCCTTCAAGACTGCACTGTCTTTTCAGTTTGAGATCTTAATAAAACGGAGAAAGACCACCCATTTTCTCATAGAACCCATCTTGGTTCTTGTGCCTGCCCCAAAACTGTCCCCAGAAAGTAACAAGTATTATTTAGTCATAACATACCTCAGGAGCTAGGCAAGTGTGTCTGCTTAATAGTAGCCTTGTCAGAATCCTGTAGACTTTTGTGGAAGAGTATATTCTAAAAAAAAGAAATAGCTTTAAGAAGAGAAAAATGTATGGATGTGTGCATACTACTGTACCATCCATGCTGTCTCTTCACTTTCCATCTCTTCTCTAACATAGCTTGGCAGCTACCCAAAAGGACTGAGCAAATCTCAAAGTCTGTCCAGTTGTTTGGTTTAGATGTCTGTGTGGCTACTGCTGCCACCCCTGCTTCCCCTCTTGAAATATTCAGAATCCTGTAGCTGCTTCCTCACGAGTCAGTGCAGTTCACCACTTACAGCAGGAGTTCTGGATTCAGGTGTTCAAATTCTTGCTATAGCACCTACTGTGTCCCCTGGTCAAACAACTTCACTTTTATTTGTACATCAGGAAAATGGGGATTATTGTATGATTATCTCAAACATAAGTGAGGCTTAAGTAAGGTGATATATATGTAAAATCTCATTACTTGCTAATTTTGATAAAATTATCACTGCTTCCTGGGCGACCTAGAGACCAATATAGATAAGTGCAGTACATGAGATTCCTTACAACAAAGAAAATGTTGAGAGAGAGTAGAATTTGGAGGGTGTTAGTGAGAGCAATTCATTGTGTTCAAGGGAGCAAATATAACTAAACTCCTTGAGTTTCATTTTAGGATGCAGTATGATCACTGCCTCTGCTTTCCTTCTTTTCATTTTTTTGTTATCCCTGGAAAATTCTAATATTTGATGTATTCAGGACATGTAATTCTTGTTTGATTCCAGAAACTGTCAAATGAATAAGTAATATGTTTGTACTTTAGGTTTCATCTGGTTTTATTCAGTGTTGCTATTTTTGCTCTCTTGCTGTATTTCCTTGTGTCCTGCTTCCTCCTCTATCTTCTTTAGATGAATCTTAGACGATTTCCTTTCATCTTAAAAAGCTTTTTATAATGATAAAAATATATATATAACTCTGCAACTCAGAGGCCAGGTATATTTTTTAGTTCTCAATAGTGACAAAAATGCTTTCCCCAAACGCTTCCATTGCGTCGAGATCCCTTGGGCAGCCTTGTTCTTGCTTTGGCAAACCTGTGGAGAGGTCATTCACTTCATTCAAATTTGATGGCTCTGTGCATTTGCAATGTATGTCTAGAAAAGCTATGAAGGCTGGCTCAACTTTTTCTTGGCATAGAGGTATTTTATCAAAACCTTTCATGCGCTTTTTTTATTTGCTTCCTATCTTTATCAATGTCTCCATGAATTTTTCATTCTGTCATGAGGTTAAAAAAAAAAAAAAAAAGACTTAAAATAGCCATTTAAATAACCCAGAATCAAATATTGTAAACTTCTCTGAAAATACTTCCCTCTTCATTTATAGAAACTTTTTTTTTTCTTTGAAATTGTGCTTTTAGGGTAGGAGAGAGGGGTATCTACAGCAGCTGGTCATTTATTATCTGTCTTTGCAACAGCTGAGAGACAAGATGAGTTAATTCTCCTTGAGAGGCAACAGAGGAGAAGTTATCAGGCCAATCTGTTTATTTCAGATGAGCACTTTGAATAGCCTTCTCTACTGCATGGCATAGAGGTTCACCTTAGATGCAGATGATCGTTGACTAAGAAAATAAATATGGACTCACTGAAATACAAATTATAGGTTTTTCAAGCTTAGAACACTGGCCTTGAAAAGGAAAGATAGGCTCTTGGAGAGTCTATAAAGTTTTCCCTATTCCACTTTTTGCAAAGTGAGGAGGGATAAGAGAGCTCAGTCTTAAGCTACAGGACATGAAACCTGTTCCCAGAATGGCTTAGATAATTCTCCAACTTGAGAAAACTGAAATATTTTGGGGGGAGGAGGTGACATTCTCCCATTATTTAAGATAAGGGTATTATCACCAGATCCTCCTCTGTAGTGTTACAAAGATGAAACATGGATTAGGTATTTTGAAGAGACTGAGTAAATAATATTGCATACCTATATATTTTTATCTTCTATGTTATCTTAACATTTTTCAATTTAATATATGCAAGCTCTATGTCAGGCCACATGCTTTCTATGCCTTTATCCACCATAAAAACCCTATAAGGTGCCCATTTTATAACTTTGAAACTGGAAGGTTCCAGAGAGGTTTCTAATATATTTTCATGAAAATGATCATGTTTCCATTATCTTTAGAGAAGATAACTCAGAAGTTAGAAAAATCACCAGCTTACAGATTTTTTTATGGATGGTGACTAAATAAGGTCCTTTGTCATGTATTCTCATTCATAACCTAGTGTTCTAGCATGGTGCTCTCAAAGTGTGGCCCCTGGACCATCAGTATCAGCATCACTGGGAACCCATTAGAAATGCAGATTTTGAAAACTTACCCTAAACCTATTGAATCAGAAATTCTGTTGGTTGAGCCCGGCAATGCATTTAACAAGTTCCCCTGATGCACCGTAAATTTGAGAATTCCCGTTCCATTGGACAGTTAATTAACTTTAGTTAACTAACAAGTAGTTCATTAACTTTAGTATCCTGAGGATACTGCGCAGACTGCTTAAAAAAAAAAAAAAAAAAAGAATATTTTAGCAACACTCCTAATAATTCTTATTCAAGCTACATGATATGGGTCCGAGATAATTGCATGTAAAGGAGCAGCCCAGTAAACCCAGTGTATGTGGTCCTTATAATTATCTGGATTAGACAGAATGGCTTAACACTGAAGTTGTTCAGCTTTCTATAAATGCAAAATGAAGGCCTGTTGTTTATATATTGTGCTTACACTCCATATTAGGTTTGTGCAAACCAATCACCCAGTCCCCAAAAATGGAGTTTTCAAATTATTGAATGAATTTTTAGAGTGTGATTACGGCAATCCACACTGAACGTTCAATATTCTTTCTTTATGGTGTTCCTTATGATGTACTTGCACTTGGAATGTAATTTTGCTATATATAATCAACTCCACATTTATATTGTGTTACATTAAATCAGCTTAGCTTTCTTGCATTTGTTAAAGATTCCTTCTCTTTTAAGATTTGGAATCATGTTTTTTTAGCCAAAGACAAAAATCTTTGCGAGTTCTGGTTTAGGTAGCTTTCAAAATTGGTGGTTAGTTTATATAACTATGTTAATATTCTCATTACATAGACTGATGCTGAAAGAATACAAAGTTTGTTGGTTTATTACATAGGACTGCTGCACTGATGGTATCACAACTGTTTCTTTAATATGGTAGCTGCCAGTAGAAATACCAGTTTTACTGAAGCTTTGCACAGGCTCTTATCTCTTGCTGGGACCGACTCTGTTATAAATAGTTTGGCCATTGACTCATCATTAGACTCGTATAGGGAATCAGCCCGAGCTCCTCTAGCTTACTCAGAGACCTGCCTTGCTTTATGATTCATAATTTTGTATTCTTATAGAGTGGATAACACTCAATGGTCTTTTTTTTCTTCGCTATTTTATATTACCAAATGGAGGTGTGGTCATTTTGTAATTTCTGGTAGCTGAATTTTTCAGATATGCTCTTGCTGTGTGAGCAACTTGTCAAGGGTAAATGGTGTTATTTCTACTCCCTTACCATCGGGCAAGAATACCTCAGAGAATGAACAGCGCTCTCTCTGTGCGTATGCGTGTGCATGTGTGTGTGTGTTTAGGAAAGGCAGGGGGAAGAGAGGATAACTTGAAGTTATCAAATTTTTTTCAGTGAGAAAAAAGGAAATGCCAATGTCTTATCACTGTAGATTCTAGAATAAGGTGATTCTATCTTACCTGCCACTTGCTTTGGATAGGTCTAATGCCTTTCCCCTGTATGATATTAAGGAGTTGGCATGGCTCGATAACCATGAGCAAAGTAAGCAGGATTTGGGTAAGACATAGATGGGTGTATGAGTCACATATTAGAAGAGTAATACTGCTAGCTGCCATAACACACCTCCCTCAAATCAAAGTGCTTTAAGTGCTTTAATACCTATTTTCCTCATGTCACAGTCTACTGTGAGTAGCATGGGTCTCCTACGAGTCTGTTTTTGAAGGGGTTACTTAACAATTTCAGTTCCTTGTATAGTGTGGTTCCACACTCCTGAAGTCATTTGCCTGTGGCGAGAAAGAGAGACAGAGACAGAGAGAGACAGAGACAGAGACAGGGAGAGAAAGAAAGGAAAATCTGGAATTTAAGGGTTTACCTTGGAAGTGGGAGTGCCTCGTTTCTTCCTGTATTCTATTGGCCGAAACTGATTGAAAGTCACAATCTCACTGCAAAGAAGGTTGGCATGCATCCTAATGTGTGCTCCAGAACAGTCAATATAATTGGTTAGTATCCAGTCAGTCTCTTCTGGTCACCAATAACTTTTTCATTATTCCTCTTATATGGAACACATTCAGCCTTTCCCAGTGCTATCAACACCCAAATTCCATCAGCCAGGCATCCATCTCGAAAATCTAGGATCTTTAAGTAATGTTTGGACCAAATATTACTCATTTTGGTCTAGAGACCTACTGTCAAAAAGATATATTATTTACACACACTCCTCCCAACAACCACTCAGTTATTTAATGGTGAAACAAGGAGGACATAAACACAGAATATTCTTATTCTAGGAGTAAAAGAAAAACACAAAAGTTACTGGTCTCTAATAATAGAAGATCCAGCCAGTCAGACTATGTAAAAGCTGCTCTCCTGGGTTGGGGAACCAAGTCAGCTATCTGGGAGGGGCTTCTGTGTTAATTTTCCCCATATTCTCCTTGATCAATTCTTTGCGATGCTTCTCCTTGCTCAATAGTCTCCTTAGCCATATTCGAAGTATGTTTTTGGAGCCTTATTTTTTCTTATACATTAGGGGCCCAATAGTTATTTTAAGTATTTGTCAAAGATCCCCTTGCTACCTTTTAAAGCCAATTTCTCTGATGCTACATTTTCTTCAAAAACTTAATAGGTCTCTGATCTGGTCTCTCTGAGTAAGTTCCATGTGTCAGAAACCATGCCCAATGTTCTCCACTAGACATTACTCTCCAACCTGTTGTTCTATTTCTTTTATCTTTTTGTGGTCTCCATATATTTCTGGACCTATTTCTGGTCAAGCTCTGCCACAGAAAATAATAAAAATAAATCCAGAATATATGGACAATATCACTAAAAATTGGGCAGAATATTTTTTTCAGCTATGAATAATTGACCAAAACACCTGCTTTCACTTGCTATTCTCTTCTCATTAAAAAACAAAACAAAAATCCTATAGGAAAATTACTCATTAATTTTTACTCCATATTTTATCCAAGAATTCTGAGTGAGACCCTGAGCATAATTCTTATGCCTAGTGATACTTAGTTTAGCCACCATCCTTTCCTATAGTCACTGCCATTTACTGTCTCTTGGACATATTACTTAATCTTTCTAAATCTCTTCTCTAAAATGTAGATAATAATGATATCCTCTCCCTAATGTCACTTTGCAGATTAAATTAAATAACATTACATTTCTTAGTACATTGTCAAAGCCCTCAGCATATAATTATTATTATTGTTGCTTTTATCACAGTTGTCATCCATACTTTGGGTTTTACAGACATATGGTATCTGCTATATATTTTATACAAGCAATATTTATTGACCTGGATAAAAAACAATGATTAAGACATGACTTCAAAAAGCTGAGTTTTGTACCGCTTTATGAATAATCCATAGCAATTTGTGAAAATTCAATTCTTATGTTCAGCACGGCTTTCCTTCACCTGATCAGCTTATAAATGTCCACTTATTTATTCAATGAACAGCATTTGGAATAGCAGATGGCTTTGAGTTGCATGCGTATTATTTCTTTGGGCCTTAGTGATATACTGAGCAATCATTTACTATGTAATGGTTGCTTCAGGAAACAGAGCAATTTATTCCAAAAGTACAGGGCAGACACATGGTACATGGGCACAGTGGCATAAATAGACATACACAGGTGGCAGTGACATTAATACAACCAATGTAAGTACTGGCAACAGATTTTAAGCACTAATCTGCCTTTGGGCTACAACAAGCACTACCCATATTACCATTCTTGATTTGTTTTAGGAAGATATTAACTAACTTTTGTTTTTCACTTCTTGTTTTAGACTTAGTATGCTGAATCAAGTTTCTGAATAATGCACTGTGGTTAGCCTAGTTCTTCAAGTTCTATTCAACTTGAGGCCTGATTCAACAGGCAATTCAAGTAAGAAAAATGCCTACTAATTTACTTACCACTATGTATACAAACATATTTCTTTCCTAGATGAGACTTGGGGCATTGCACATCAATAACAGAATCTATTTACAATGTATTTCCTGGAATATGTTTTCCTGGCCTCCATATAGAAATAGAAATATAGACACATAGTGCCCACGATAGTACTTGCAATTGCCAAATATGCTGAGATTTGGGGTAGATGTATTGGCATTGTCTGAATCTGACAGATCCTACAACTGTTATTTAATGGGAACTGTAGGTTACCATTTCCTCCCATCCCAATGCTTACTGTTTGCTAAATAAAGCAGGTCACTTTCTCTGACTTTTAAGGGATTCAGGGTTGTACAATTAAGCCACAAATGCTGACAAGATAAGGGTAATATCTTTTCTTCTTCAATCACCACTTTTCTCTCTTTTGGTTTCTTTGATTTTACTAAGTCAAGACACAATCTTTCTTGTGCTCTAGAAAAGAAAAAAAAGCAACTCCAGCTTGAAATGTGTTTATCTGTGGGAACAGGGTTGGAAATCATACTCTCACATTCATTTTTGTGCTGCCATTCTTATTTAATATTTAATCACCACAACTTGCTATAACCTAGAAAGAAGAATTGAATAAGACCAGCAGTAGTTTTTTTTTGTTTTTAATGTGCTCAGAAGCTATTTGTTTTTAAATTAAATCTTTTTATCCAGAGGCCAGTGTGTGTTGGGTGGGAAGAGGGTGCAGCTATAGACTTCTGGAAGGTTAAGGTGAGCTTGTAAACTTACCATATAGATGTGATTAATATTCTGATATTTTCCTAGTTTGTAATTTGATCTCAAGGAACTCCTAGTATAATGACTTCAGCACTATGATTTTATCAGCAAGAAACACACTCTACATTTTCTATTCAGGGATTCCCCTGACCCGACCCTTTTCATCTCGGAAACTACACTCACATTAGGCAAAACATTCTTGAAAAACGTCTCATCCTTGGCTTCTCTACTTTCTACTCCCTCCTTAATGCTTTCCTCCTAGTTTTTCACATACTTCACACCCACCAGAGATTGCTTTTAAGGGGGTCACTTCTCACCTACCTCTATTTTGAAAATCCAGTGGAGGTCTCCCCACTGTCCTCTTTTGCTGCTTTCAGGAATATCTGGCACAAATAAGCTCTTCTTCTGAAAGAATTTTCCTCTCAGTTTCTGAGAAGACATATTCTCTGGTTTTGTTTCTACCTAATTTTCTTCTCTTGGTATTTCTCTGCTATTGGAGTAATCCCAGACTCATTCCTGTACACACACACACACACACACACACCCCCACACACACACCCACACACCCACCCACACACACACACACACACACACACACATATATATGTTAATTACTATGATAGTTATTATTAAAAGTGTTTGGATATTTGTTTCTATAATTCTATCATTGAGCTTACCACTGAGATCCAGAGTTGGTAACTACCTAACAACTTGAACTTCCACTTGAAAATCTAATAGCAAGGTGAAATTTAATATGTCAATCACAATTCTTTCTTTTAAACCACCCCTAACATTTTTCCTGCTTCAGTGTTTAGTCTCCTTAAATGTCACCACGTCCATCCGTTGGCTCAAATCAAAATTTTAGGAATCATCCTTGAGTCCTCTCTCTTATCATCTGACCATGTATTCATTTTTCATTCATCCATTTATTAAAGAAACAGTTATTGAGCAGTAACAATGAACTATTGCTTTGAGCCCTAGAGATCCAGTAGTAAACAACCATTAAGTTCTCTGCTAGGCTGGAACTTACATTTAAGTAGAACAAATGGATACAACACTTGTTTGTAACAAGCACTTTGAGCAGCATGGGAATAGGGTCATGTAAAAGGGGATAGGGTGACTCTGAAATTGTGGCATCTGAAGAGTTCTCTTTAAGAGATGACATTTAATCTTGAACCTAAATGACAGAAGAAGAAGAAAGATAAGGAAGAACAAATTTAGGATGCAGCTTGACTTGTCTGAAGAAAATAAATTGGCTGGTATGGCTTTATAGTGGATAATGGTGAGAGTCGTTTGAAATGAAGTCAAACAAGTAGGCAGGGGTCAGGTCATGTGGATATATATAAACCAGCTTCAGGAGTTTGTAACTCATTCTAAGTGCAATGATAATTCGTGGAAGGATTCTAAGAAGGGGGATAATAGAGAGGGACTTATCTTGTAAAAAATATAATTACTGCCCTATCTAATCCAAGTGCTGTTTCTTTTTTGCTTAAAATCTTTAATGAAATTCATAATTAATTGAATAGATGAGTGCTTTGCATATAGCAAATGCACAAAAATATCAAATGAACGAATGATAATATAAGCAAAAATATGTTTTACATAATTTTATGTCTGTTAATTATTTTTATTTCAATATTTTAAAATTAAATTATAATTTGGAGTTTTCCATTTTATCAAAATTAGTAGATTTGGTGTGAATTTAATTAACTTCAGTAAATTCTCATTGTGTGTTATGTGTCTTCTCTATTAAAAAAAAGTGTTATGAAAAAGGAAATAAGGCATAGTCTCTGCCCTCAAGGAACTAAAGCTTTAATAAGGCATACAATAATCCAACATGAGAGTAGATCACAGCACTTTCCCAGCACAAAGGCAAACAAAGGCTTTTTAGTTTTTTACTTCCTTCTTGCCTTCATTCTCTCTCTTTCTATTGGAAAGTTACATTAGACCAGGCACAGAAACAGAATAGAAATATGGCAAGATTTTTAAACAATCAAGGAGAATGTGAAGGACAGTGATAATTTATAGGCATCAGGTAATTTTATATCTATTGGCATCTGAGACTAATACATCTCTAAATTTGGTTGCAAATGATTCTGAGCTTGATTATAGAATGGATTTGTACTAGTCAGTTTGGTTTGCCATAATGAGATAGCACAGACTGGTCACTTAAACAACAGAAACAACTTATTTTCTCATCATTTTGGAGGCTGGAAGTTCAAGATCAAGTGACAGCAGAATTGGTTTATGCTGAAACCTGTCTCCTTGGCTTGCGGATGGCCGCCTTTTTGCTGTATTTTCACATGGCCTTTTCCCTCTGCATATGCAGAGAGAGTTAGTTCTGGTGTTTCTTCCTCTTCCTAAAAGGACATCAGTCATTCAGATCACCCTATGATCTGACCCTCAGTTACCTCCCTAAAAGTTCTATCTCCAAAAACAGTCACATTGGGAGTTAAGGCTTCTTAATTTTGGTGGGAACTCAATTCAATCCATAACAGGCTCTATACACTC
The DNA here is from genome assembly GCF_000442215.2 of Lipotes vexillifer. NCBI lineage: Eukaryota > Metazoa > Chordata > Mammalia > Artiodactyla > Lipotidae > Lipotes > Lipotes vexillifer. The sequence goes on from NW_006774067.1 coordinate 2,613,611, forward strand.
ACAATGGACTATTGCATTAATTATCTCTTAAATCGTTCATAAATCTAGCAGTTTAAAACAAAAAAAGTTTCATTATCTTGTGACATTTCTGTGGTACAGGAATTGGAAGAGGCTTAGCAAGGTGATTGTGACTCAGGGTCTCTGATGAATTTGCAGCCAAAGCATCAGCTGGTGCTGTAGTGTTCTGAAGGATAAACCTGGGCGAGAGGATCCACTTAACCATGGCTCATTCACATGGTTATAATTTAAAACTATCACAGCCACCTAAAATAATTCTTAGTTTTATAAATCTTTATGTTGCTAAATAATTTTAATCCCATTGTAGGTACATGGCATGCCTTAAAACTAAAGAGATTTGGCGTCTATAAGAAATGGATGAGTTGAACTATTTACTCTGAAATTCAGAAAAGATTTCCTCAGGTGACTCAGCCACTGGAAGTAGAAATAATAGAAAAGGGAGGGACTAGTATTTTTATCAGTATAAGCTACAGGAGTCTGAGTTTTACTAGTTCATAAGAGTTTGTGTGTCAGCAAGGAAAAAAATGTCTGGTAATTGATTATATTTTAATGTCATATATTAAGTAATTTATTTTTACCGAGATATTTCTTGAGGTATTGTTAAAAAAAGACACTGGCCCTCACAGAAGATAGCCAGAAATGATTACTTAAAATTGTTTTGCGATGTATGTTCATTGGTCCTAATAGTATAATTTTCTGAGGCTGTGAATATGTGCTTTGATTTTGGTTTTGCACAGTAAGATACGGCATATTGGTGTCCTTTCACTTTAGAATAGCCAATTTTTTTTCTTTTGACCTGCTAAGCTATTTCAAGGACTGAGAATAAAGCAACAACTAAAGATGTGTTTTAGATGCTATCACTGGAAGTGTTTCTTCAGATGTCAACAGATATTCAAAGGCCGAGAAGACCTTAACCTTGCAATATTGAAGTGAGGATTATAATTACTTTTAAAATGATAGTGTACTTGTAAGTAAATTCCAGTGGAAAGTACCCAGGAAGAGAAGACTAGAGATCTGGGTTCCAGAGATGTGAGCAGACCACTTAGCCCTTTTGACTTCTGTCTTCTTCACTACAAAATGAAAAGTTAGGGCTCACTGCTCTCTGAGGCCTCTCAAAGTTCCACAGTTCTATGATTATTATTTTGAAGTAGAAAATATAGATTATTTGATTGCTGATTGCCATGAAAATATCCATGAGAACAATGAGCTGTAAAAGATGCAATTTTATTTCCTATGTGACCAAGCCAATTTAACATTTATAAGAATTTTTTAATGAAATGAAGCTTTCCAGGAAACAGTTTACATCAATATTAAAATTCTATGATAATAGCAAGGTTGATATCTAAGAACAGCTTTACAGACCCTATGATGACCAAAGGAGCTATCTATTAGTGATTTATTCCTG